>NC_055994.1:126618398-126931017 GCF_018446385.1 Zingiber officinale
AAAAATTATTCTTACACCTTTCATTTTTCCCTCCATTTTTTTTTTGAAAAATTCACTTTCATTTTTTCACTATTAGTTAAAATTGATGAATAACCCTTCTTGACAAAATTTGTCATAATGTTTTTATTATTATTTTTCTGAAATTGCTGAAACACTTTCATTTCTTCTTCTCCTACACTACTAATCTAAGACCTAGACTTGAGACTTCTTTCCTTTTCTTCTGTGTGTGCAAGGTTCATGGCCCAAAACGAGGGGTACAACACCATTCGTCCTCCCCTTTTCAATTGTGATGATTTTCTATATTGGAAGAAGCGGATGGAAGTATACCTGAAGATAGACTTCGACCAATGGTTCAGCATCTGCAAAGGATACAAGCCTCCGATTGACAACAACACCAGAATTCAGATGGACATTGAAAACTAGACTCCAAAAATGAAGAAGAAGGCTGAGACATACAACAAAGCCTTAAACACCCTCTGATGCGGGCTGACGAAAGAACAACTGAGCCGAGTCGGACCTATCGAAAATGCAAAGGACCTTTGGGATAAAATCATCAAGTTACATGAAGAAACAAATGATGCAAAGGTAACTGAACAAAATTCACCTATGAATAAATTAGTTAACACTGATATACAAGAAAAATATAAGGTGACTTGGATGAAGAAGATTGGAAGCATCACAACTACATCGCATTGATGGCAATCGGACTGGATTGAGAAAGCGAGACAGAACAAGATGATGACTCTAAATACGAATCAACCCATGGGTCCGCACTCGTTTCTGAATGTTCCAACAAGGTATCATCTATCCTAACTGCTAGATTTTTTAAAATAATTGTATGCCCAAATAGAAAATTAATAAAATCTGAAACACAAAATAACTCACTCCTTAAGAAAAACCAACATCTTAAGGAACAATTAAACTCCCAAACAGAAAACACTAACTCAACTCAAGTTGAAAGACTTGAAGAAGAAAACTCTAAATTGAAAACTGAAGTAACTAATTTAAAAGATTTGTTAGAAAAATTCACAACTAGATCTAAATACCTAGACATGATACTTATATCACAAAGAGCTGTGTACAATAAGTTCGGACTTAGATACAAGTGCAGCTCGACTAACAAAACTTTTATATCACTTATAAGCCAAAATAAGAAGCAAACTAAAGTTTAGGTTTCGAAAGCGTGCCTAACCACACAAGTAGGACTCAATCAGTTTTATATACCTAAAAATGAAATTCATTATCTAAAACGAAATCCAACTAAACCTTTTAATTCAAAACTAAACCAAAATAAACTTTCAAAGCTAAAATCCAAACTAAAGAATGGATTAAAATCAAACAAATCAAACCTAAACCCAACATGTAAAATAAAGCCAAACAATTCAAACCCAAATAGAAAAAATAAATGCAAATCAAATAACTACAAAGCTAATTTAAATTATCATCAAGTTTATTATAACTATAAAAATTGACATAAAACTAAACCTAAATCGAAAAGATCAATACTTCAGAGGAGGCTCCAAACTAGTTGATACCTCCAAAATAATAATTTACATGGCAGGATAATTGGGATTAAATTAAAAAGGGACAAGAATTTAACTTGACAAACTGCACTGGAGAAGTTTTGGATGATAGTAGGCTAGGGAAACTCTGTCTATGCATGTCTAGGAAAATATGACTTCAACTTAGTGCATTTGGCTTAGTGGAACTAACTGAAGCTACCCGTTACCAATCCTACCTGGTTAGATCAAAGTTTTGTGCTAAGTTCAATGGGAGGAACTATTTGAAAATTTTTGAAGGTGTGATTACTCTAATGATATCCAGGTGACTCACCACAGCTTAGAAGTTTATCCAAAAAATGTTTACTTATTGAGCTCAAAACTAAACTTGAATTTAACACAAGTTAAATCAAACCCCGAAATTCAACTTAACTCATCTCACAAAACCATAGGATTCCTTTGTCTAAAAATTTAGACTGGGTGAGATGAATAAAGATTAAATAAAATTTAAATTAAATTAAATTTGACTAAATTAAAATAAATACCAATATTAATTTAATTAAACCCTAACATTAAAATTGAATTTAACAAATTAATGTATTACGTATAAATTATTTTAAAAATCTTTTAAAAGTTATTTTAAAAATTATTTTTAAAATCATTTTTAAAACCTTTAAAAAACTATTTTTAAAATATTTTTAAAAATTCTTTTAAAAATTATATTAAAAATTATATTAAAAATTCTTTCAAAATTCTTTCAAAATTCTTTTAAAATTCTTTAAATCTTATTTTAATTTTTTTAAAAAAATCTTTTTAAAATTATTTAAAAAACCCTTTTAAAAATTATTTAAAAATTCTTTTAAAAATTCTTTTAAAAATTATATTAAAAATATTTTTTAAAAATATTTTAAAAATTATTTTCAAAATATATTTAAAAATTCTTTTAAAATATATTTAAAAATCTATTTAAAAATTATTTTAAAAATTATATTGAAAATCCTTTTAAAAATTATTTTAAAAAATTGTTTTACAAATTATTTTAAAAAGTATTTTACAAATTATTTTTTAAAAAATTCTTTCATAAATTATGATCCTGTCCGAATGCTGGATCAACGGACGCTGGGCACGTGGTGCTCTCCGAGTTGCTGATGGAGATCTCCGGCTAATCGTACGAAGCTCCGGCGAACCTGCACAGAAGTCGGGCCGGGAAGGGGTTCCCGGCGGCGACCCTCCGACGCTCAAGTCAGGCAAGCTAGCAGTAAAACAAGTGGCTCCAAAGTTGTATATCGCGTACCTCCGGCGAAGGATGAGGGCCTTTATATAAGGCAGCAGAGAAGCGAGTGTACACATACCGAGGTGTACACGTGTCCGTGGCCCATGTCCCAGTAAGGGCTTGTCAGTGAGCTTACCTGATCCATACTGCTATAGTCAAAGCATGTCCTCGATGGGACAGCGGAATCCCCTGTCATAAGATTTGGAGTATGGCCTACATGTGGAGCATACCCGCTGTCAGAAAAAGATGTCCCTTGTCCTTTTCCACTTGGTTCCCGAACTAGCATCCGGCCGGCCTGCCTTCGAGCGTCCGATCGGATCGCATCCGCCTTACGTCCGACCAGGCACATACATATAACGGTCTAGGAAGATTCTCGGTGGTGTGCTTTGGGGAGACTATTAGCAGTATGCTACCCCATGTATTCGGCCAAGCGATCCGCTCGGCTATGTGATATTGTCCGTTGAGCGCCGGAATCCTGACTTTCGACAGGGCGCCTCTAACCATCACCTAGACACCGGCCGGCCGGCCGGTCGGTCGGTCGGCCCACCCCCTCTCCGGCCGGCCACCTGCTATTTTGACTTCCACGTGGCGCTGACCCCACCGGACGGGGGTCCCCTGTTCTTACAACCGGATCAAATTATTTTAAAATTTCTTTTAAAAATTATTTTAAAAATTCTTTTAAAATATTTTTTAAAATCCTTTTAAAAATTATTTTAAAAATCCTTTTGAAAATCCTTTTAAAAATTATTTAAAATAATATTTAAAATATTATTTTTTAAAATTTTTTTATAAATTATTTTAAAAATCCTTTTGAAAATTATTTCAAAATTATTTTAAAAATCATTTTGAAAAACCTTTTAAAAACTATTTTAAAAAATTCTTTAAAATTATTTTAAAATTCTTTTAAAAATATTTTTACATTTTATTTTAAAAATACTTTTAAAAATTATTATTTTAAAATTCCTTTAAAATGCTATTTTAAAAATCTCTTTAAAATTCTTTTAAATTCCTCTAAAAAATTATTTTAAAAAAATTATTTTTATTTTTTTTTTAAAAATTCTTTTTAAGAATATTTTAAAAATTCTTTTTAAAATATTTAAAAAAATCTTTTAAAAAAATCTTTTAAAAAATTCTTTTAAAAATATTTTTAAAAATTATTTTAAATTTTATTTTAGAAATTATTTTTAAAATAATTTTTAAAACTCTATTTTTTTTAAAAAAATTCTTTTAATATCCTTTTAAAATATTATTTTAAAAATCTTTTAAAAATTATTTTAAAAATGTTTATAAAACTTTGTAAAAAAAACCTTTAAAAATTATTTTAAAAATATTTAAAAAATTCTTTTAAATACTTTTAAAATTTATTTTTAAAATGTTTTTAAAAATTCATTTAAAAATCCTTTTAAAAATTCTCTTAAAAATCTTTTTATAAATGTTTTAAAAATTATTTTTAAATTGTTTTAAAATTTATTTAAAATCCCTTGTAAAATTATTTTAAAAATCATTTAAATCTTTTTAAAAGTTTTTTAATTCTTTTAAAACATAGACACCTAACTTAGAGCATCCACATTGCTCGTTAATGGGGGTGTTATAACACCCCCATTTGTGTTAAAACCAATGTGAAGGGGTGTTATAATCCCCCTTCACATTAACACGTCCATGACTTTGAACGTGCTAATGTGGTATGGGGTGGGCCAGCCGTGGCCCACCTTGGTAAGTGTATTTTTAAAATTTTTTTCATTAAGAAAATATAAATTTTAAAATTAAAAATCAAATAAAATAGGTAAATAATAAATAATGAGTGTATTTTTAGTAATAATATTATTTTTTTAAATGGTAATAATTTATTTTTTTACATACTTTTTTCCAATGATTTAGGCCTGTATTTTATATTATTTTATTTAATTTGAATTAAATTAAAAAAATTGTAGCGGCTAGTTAAATGCTATTATTAAAAATAATAATAATAATTTTAATATTTTAAAATTTATTTATTTAATATGATATAATTTTAAGATGATTGAGTGGACTGTGGGACCCATGAATAATGAGTATTAAGGTTAAAAGAAATGTGAGTGAAAGAGATATGTTGTTATAATGAGTATGTGACAGTGGACTCTATCTTTTTTGATGAGATGATGAATGTTATAACTTAGATCCATTGTGAATACTCTTATAAGTTGAAACTTAATTAAATAAGTAATGAAATTTATTAAAATTTAATTAAATTAAATTTTAAACTTAATTAAGTAATTAATAAGTAAATAATTATAATATTAACACTACTCTAATTCCTTTTAAATTAAACTTGACTTTACATTAAAAAAAGTTAATTGAAACTTAACCTTAATTTAACTTAATCAACTTTAATTTCAACGTAACTCAAAATCTTAACTTTATTTTAGTTAAATCATAATTTATCTTAATTAAAGATTGACTCGAATTGAACATTAACTTTACTTAAATTTGTTTAATAACTTTAACAAATTCAACTCTAAATTAATAATGACTCTAAACATAGTTAATCCTAATTTAACGTAACTTAAGTTAAATTTAATAAAAAATTTAAAGATAAGGTAAATGAAAAACTAAGTTAAAACTAATACTAGTCAATTAACTCAATCAATTAATACAAAATTTAAAGTGTTTTAATGAAATAAGTGTAAAATTACTGAATTAAGTTAAGTTAATCAATAAACTTATGATAATGATTAACTATTACTAAGTTAGTAACAAATTATTTCATTTAAACTGAATCTTAATTTTAACCTAACTAATTTAATCCAAAGTTAATTGGTTTAAGAATAATTGATTGGTTAATTTAAATAATTAATCAAACTTAAATGAATAATTATAATAAGTATGTCAAAATACTTATGAAAATAATATATTTACTGAATATAAGTATTACTGATATTAATTCCTCTAAACATTCAGGTATAACTTCTTATAACTAAAAAAAATAATCATAAGGTGGTCGGCTAAGGCTTTGAAATTTAACATACCTAAACCCTAGTACGAATTAAGGGGGAGTGTTAACTTAAGAGGGAGAAAGAGTTCAACTATTTTGAATTTCTTTGAAACATGGATTTGAAAAAACTCTTCTAAATTTGTCAAAAATCATTATAAACATGCTTTGTTGAATTTTGTTTGAAAAATATATAATGTTTGAAAACTAATTTACTTCTCTTTGAAATGTTTTTCAAAAGTATTACAAAGTTTTAAAATTTCCTTTAAAAAATAATATGTTTGAAAATTTAAACAGACTAAACTTTTAAAAATTATAAAATAACTTTGAAAATGGATGACTTAGAAAGTGTTTTTGAAAATATTTACTCAAAAATCATTGATAAAAGGTTTCTTAGAAATTTTTATAATAGTTTACTCAGAAATTTTGGAAGTAAATTACTCAGAACATTTTTTGAAAAATTACCTTGAAAAATATTTTAAAATACTTATATCATCTAAAAAGTTTTCAAAACCGTATTTTGAAAAATAACTTTATAGGTTATTCTATTTAAAAATTACTTTTGAAATGTTTGGATACTTACTTGCAAAATGGGTTTAAAATTTTGAAACTCCTTTCAATTTTTTTAGTAATTTTTTTCACAATATTTTTGCAAAATTTTCTTAAAAATATTTAATCCTCCCTAAAATGAACCTGATTCTTTACCTTTGTAAAGTTTTTATTTAAAGCATTACTTGCAAAGTTTTCTTTCAAACAATAAACACTTTCTATTTGAAGTAGTTGGTTTTCAAACACTTGTTTTCAGAACTATTTAAAGTACTTGACATTGAAACCTTTTTTGAAAAACTAAGTTTGCAAAGTACTTTTTGCTAAACCTTTCTTTAATTTTCTATGCTTCATGCATTAATTTTTTTGATGTATGTCAAAGGAAGAGGATAGTGGGTTAGGATAGAAAAATCAACTCACTTTAAATATTTCATACTTAAAAATGCTTAAAACATTTTCATGCTTAACACTTAAAACATTTTATGCTTAATGCTTAATTGCATTTATTTTTCTAACTTTAATTCATGTTGTCATTACATCAAAAAAAGGGAGATTGCTGGTGCAGGTTGCACTAATAATCTAGTTTTGATTCATGACAAACAGGTTAAAGTTAGATATGATGTTTGTCTAACCTTTCTACCAAGTGTACAGGAGTTGACTAGTCTGAAGGACTTGACATCAGACTGAAATCCAACTAGCTCTGCGGGACTCGATAACTGATGGGAAGTCCAGATAGGTCCACGGGGTCTGATATATAGCAAGAAGTTTGGTTGGGTCCACGGAACCTGACAACCAGCCGAACTCCAGTTGGGTTTACCGATATGGCAACTAACGGGAAGATCTGGTGGGTCTAAAGCAAGTCAAGTGACTGCAGTTGGTAAGTGAAAGTAAGCACCGGAGGAGAGATCCAGTAAGGACGCATTCCCCATTGAGGGAACTGTAGGTGTCAGTCTAGCTTAGGTCCATTTGGGAAGCCTAAGCTGAGACCTTAACTAAATCCTGGTTTCGAGGAGACAAGATCTAATTACTACTACTTTATTATATTGTGCTAACTCTGTTTTACAGGAAAAATATATTTTTTCTGTTGCTTAGAATAACCTTTTTCTGTAGGAAAGAAGCCGTTGAAGAAAAGGGGTCCGGGCGCTTGGAAGAGATCCGGGCTCCCGGAGTCTGGGCTTGCTTGGGTGGGTGCCACGAGTGCCTAGAGCTGGCCCGAGTGCCCGGACTCAATCTAGGCGCTTGGACTTGAAAATCCATCCACAAGCTAACAAGCTGATGTGGAGCACGTCAACTGGCCGAGCCAAATGGTCCACGCGCCCGGAGGGGTTCCAAGCGCTCGAAATGGACCTATGTAAAGGGTTTCAACCAGGAGCTTCGAAACAATAACTACTACAACTTTTGCTCTTGCTCGGTGTTATGAAAAAGCTCTTACGACGCTGAAAAGCTCATCCGACAACCGACGATCAAGACTTTCTTATTTCATTTGTTATCGATAACATTGCTTTTGGTTTTTGTACTTAATTTGTGTAATCATTTGAGTTATTAGTGGATTGACCAACAAAAGCACTCAACGAGTGCGGGCCTTGGAGTATGAATCGTTAAAGGCTCTGAATCAAGTAAAACTTGGTTTGTTAATTAGAATTGTTTTCTTTACTTCTGCTACGTTACTTCGATTTAATTCGCTCTCAATTTTTGACGATCGCTATTCACCCCCTTTAGCGTCTTTCTGATGCTAATCTCAATTCTCCATTCTTCAGAAATAAGTATCCCTACATATAATCAGTCGATCTTAACAACCGCCTGAACATAGAGGGCTTGATTTCTCATTACTTCATAATCAGATCTCCAACATTACATAACATACATCTGAGCAGTCTTAAGGGTCGAACGTTCTACCATATTCAGTACTCTGCTCTTATATATATACCCGGTCGGCTAAAAATCCGGGCGGAATATTTTCGAGGACCACATTGCTAGAGAATCACAACAGATTGTTAGAGAATAACAACCATTTGTTAGAAAATATTCTTCTGTTATTACATGGACATTCAATAGAATCTTCCTCGAAGGTGACTCTACATTTTCTATTAGCCAACATTTTATGACAGCATATTCCTTCAGTCACCTCATTAATGACATCAATTATAAAAAGGGTGCACATGGATAATGGAAGATTTCTCATACGGTGACTACACACCTCCCATAATACATATTCTCTTACTCGACAACTTTCGGCACCCGATATTTTTTGCCACTTCATGATTGCGGAGGTTATGAGAGGTGATATATAAAGTGTATGTGTGTGTGTGGGGGGGGGGGGGGGGGGGCATCTCCAATGGCAAGGTACACTTTAAGATGCTTTACACTTTAATATGCCTTGACATGCTCTGTTACATAGCTGCTGTTCAATTTCCCACTCGGGCATCACACTGACTTAAGTATTAGAAGACTTTTACCAGGGACCCTTCCCTGGTTTTTGACACTAATATTTGTCTACTCTCCCGAGTGTGCGTAGGAAGAATTTTCATTCCCATTCACTGCCCCTGCTCTGATCTAAAGTCTTCGTTTAGTCAACCTTATAGTCACCTACCTAATGCGCCATCTTTCCAACTTTCAAATACGATATGATACATACAAGATTTGCATGAACACTATTATGAAATTACAGAACTGACATTATATTGCCTTTAATTGCTGCTAGTTTTTACCAATATTTTGATTTCACCATGACTCTCTGGTCGTTTCTGAAAGTAAACTCAAAAACTTTGAAGAGCTCTGACAATTGTGTGAATTTCAATTTCATATTATCCAATATATATGTACAGGGTACCCTAGGTCCGACTGAAGGCATAGGCCAATAAGACCTATGCCTAGGGCCCCAATAAAATTGGGGCCCATTAATATTAATTTTTTTAAAAATATATTTAATAATTGAAATTTAATTTTAATTAGAACTTCTATTGACGTTTCGATTTCCGCTTCAATTTCCGTGCACAGAAATATACACTATACCGTCATCAATTGAAATTGCTACTTCGATTTCCTACTGTGCACACTGTACAACCATCTATTGAAGATTGCCACTTCGATTTTTGTGCACAGTAGTGCACTGTACAACCATCTATTCCAACGGAAAAACGAAACTTCAATTAATTATATAATTCTCCTAGAATTCTATATAAAACTACCACTACAGAATTTAATTTGCTCATATTTTCATTCTCTAAATCTCATCATGCTCATATTTTCATTCTCTAAGTTTCATCCTCTGTAATCTATATTTTTTGTCTCTCATCGTCTCGACGATGATTCTTTCAATCTCAGAATACGACAAAACACCTTTCGCATTCCTCAATCGTCGAGTAATATTTTTTTTTAATCTTTTTTTCATTCTTGAAATGTTCTTTATTGTTCGGTCTAAATAATAAATTATGGATGAAATGGACCCAAATATGGTTGGAAAAATAGATTCTTAGTAATTGTATGATTTTTTTTCTCATTTTTCCTCTATCGCAAACAAATTACTACCATTGCAAACTTGATTTATGCACTTATCTCATTTATTATATATTTGTTAAGTATAGTTTATTATAAAATATAAACTACTTAAATTAACCAATTCAAATCAAATTTAATTTTTATATTTTTATTATATTTGTGCAGGTTTGAAATATCATCAAATTAAAGTACATCGCGTAAATTAGGTTTTATTGTTCATTTAATTCTAAGCAATTGTATTTTGATAAAATAATATGAAGTTATATTTTCTTTTTTAATATTATTTTAATATAAATATATCTATGAAAAATATGATTCTGGATATATAAAAAAAAAATAGAAGAATTTATTCAATATCAAAAAGGCACACTCGATAGATTTACTATTAATAATCAAAATCAAAACTCAAAAAATAATATAATTGAAAATTTAAATGAAAAACTAATTGAATTTTCACTGGAAGATAATACTTTAGGACAAAAAGAAATCTATCAAAAACTTTCTAATGATCACAAATCAAATTCATTAAATATTAATATTAATGAAGAAAATAATTATAATTCAGAAGAAGAAAAAGACGACTTAATAGATCATATAATTTTTTTAATAATACTGATGAAACTATTATTCAAAATATATATGATCTAGCACAATGGAAAAATATAAATACAAATTTAATAGATTTATTAGTTGAAAAGGGTCCAATTAGAGAAATCAATATTTCTTTTCCAAATGATGAAAATTCTAGACATTTTTCTATAATTCATTATATTCGAAAATTACCAAATGGAGAAAAACTTGATAGAAAATGATTAATATATTTAAAAGAATTAGATAAAGTATTTTGTTTTTGTTGTAAATTATTTAGTCAAAAATCAATTACAATTCAATTAGGAAACAAAGAGTGTCTTGATTGGAAAAATCTTAGTACCAAGCTTAAAAGTCATGAAACAAACAGTGAACATATTATAAATATGAATATTTGGTTTGATATTGAAATGAGATTGCTTAAAAATAAAACCATTGATAAAAATTTACAAGAGAAAATAAATAAGGAAAAAGAACATTGGAAGAATGTATTAATAAGAATTATTGCTATAGTTAAAAATATTGCAAAAAATAATTTGGTATTTCGTGGTACAAATGAGAAAATTTATCAAGATAACAATGAAAAATTTTTAGGTTTAATTGAAATGATAGCAGAATTTGATCCTATAATACAAGAACACCTTAAACATATTCAAAATGGTAAAATTCATAATCATTATCTTGGTCATAATATACAAAATGAGTTAATAAATATATTAGAAAAAGAAGTAAATAATATTATAATTAAAAAAAATAAAAGAAGCAAAATACTTTTTAGTTATACTTAGATTGTATTCCTGATGTAAGTCATCAAGAACAAATGTCTCTTGTATTAAGATGTGTAGATATTCCAACAAGTCCAATCAAAATAGAAGAATATTTTATAGAATTTTTAAAAGTAGATGATACATCAGGAAAAAGTCTTTTTGATACGCTTATTAATATAATAAAGAAAATTAAACTGGATGTAAATGACATAAGAGGACAAGGATATGATAATGGGGCTAATATGAAAGGTAAAAAACAAGGTGTACAAAAGAGATTGTTAGATATAAATTCTAGGGTTTTTTATACATCATGTGGTTGTCATAGTCTTAATTTAGTACTATGTGATATGACTAATTCTTGTCCTAGTGCTATAACATTTTTTGGTGTAATACAACGTATTTACTCATTATTTTCTTCTTCTACAAAAAGATGAAAAATTTTACAAGACCATGTTTCTAATTTAACTCTTAAACCATTATCACAAACACGTTGGAAAAATTATCTTGAAAGCATTAAAGTAATAAAATATCAAGCTCCACAGATAAAAAAAGCTTTATATAAACTTGTAGAAACTAGTGATAATCCTAAAACAAAAAGTGAAGCAAGTTCTTTAGCAACATATAAGTTTGAAAATTTTGAAGTTTTATTAGGTATGATTATTTGGTATGATATATTATTTGCAGTTAACACTGTTAGTAAATTTTTTCAATATAAAGATATGAACATTGCTATTGCATTATATCAGTTAAAAGGTCTTGTTTCTTTTTTTTTAATGATTATAGAGAAAATGGATTTATATCTGCTGTGATGTCTGCCAAAGAGATTACAAATGAAATGAATATAGAACCAAAATTTCGTGAAAAACATGTAATTAGAAGAAATAAACGATTTGATGAGAATAAAATTAATGAAGTGAAGCTTTCACCTGAAGAATCTTTTAAAATTAATTACTTTAATTATATTATTGACCATGTCATTTCTTCACTTCAAAGTAGATTTAAACAATTTAAAATATATGAAGATAATTTTAATTTTTTATATGATGTAGAAAAGTTAAAATTGCTTGATGATGAGTTTTAAAAAATAAAATGTTTAAATCTTGAAAACTTTTTAACATATGACATGTTATATGATATTGTTGGTTTAGATTTATTTTTAGAATTAAAAGTTTTAAAAGAAATAATAAATCCAGAATTAAAAACCACACTAGGTATTGAACCTTATAAAAAAAATTAAATTCTTTTCCTAATGCATGAATATCTTATAGAATATTATTAACTATACTGTTAGTGTAGCTTCAGAGAAGTTTTTCAAAATTAAAATTAATAAAGTTTTATTTACGTTCAATAACGTCTCAATAAAGATTAAATAATCTAGCAATTTTATCAATTGAAAAAGAATATTATCAAAACAATATAAAAATTTAATTAATAATTTTGCATCTCAAAAAGTTAGAAAACTAAATTTTACATAAAAATTTATTTTAAATTAATATTTTAAATTTTTTTAAAAAAAATTTAAACCTATCATTATCGATCTCAAGTCCGAATGAAAAAGGGTGAGAGAATTTTTTTTAAAAAAATATTAAAACCTTAAATATTTTTTTTTTACCTAAGATCTTATAGAAGCTTGAGACGGCCTTGGGACATCCCTTTAAACCTATTTATCAATAAGCCTAGGAACTTACTGGGGAAAAAAGTACTAGTTGATATGACATCACAATGCATGGAATATTGTTATCTTTTTAATGCCCATATTCCCTTCCAAACCGGCACTTCATGTAAGATGAACTCCATTAGAAAAATTTGCTTTCACCGTGGAATAAATCAATATACTAGCTAGCAATGTGAGTTCATGTCTTTGGGAATTCATTGTTATTCTCTTATGAAGTTAATTGTAGAAAACCAAAAACTATCATGATAATCATTCTCGTCAGCTAAACAGTGTGGCTAAGTAATCACATGTTCTGAGAATGTAACTGCAGTGTATATTTTCTTCCATGCATATAATCAACCTCTAAGTCTGATATGCATTAAGTTAAAATTTAAATTATTTTTCAATTCTTAAGGTCATAAACTTAATTTCATTGATGAACTTTGAATGCAATAAAACAAAAATCTAATCAACAGTGATGTTTACCCAAATCAAGGAAAATTAGAGCATATGGAGGCAACAAAAAGACTGAAAATTTTGCCAACATGATTGCTTTGCTTTGGAGAGATAGATATAGGTTCATTTTCACCGTGGCATCAAATATTGAAACAAATGAAAAGTTAAAGCCAAGTTCCCTTTGCCTACCAATAGAAATGATCAACAAAACTTTGCTAAAGTAAAGCTATAAAATCAAACAGTTCACATATTGTTTAGGGTAACATATTACCGCAAAAATAACATAAAAAATAATAATTAAGTTAAGCCAAACGTGGACGTTATTAAGTTGGGAAACCAAATAGTTTATTCATAGGTGAGATGCAAGAAGATGATGATTCATTGGAAGCTTCGCATCATAGAAGATAACGCGAGTCCAACCACAACGCCGAGTCCAACCATAACCTTTGCGAATCTTGTAGTCATTGCTAGCTGCTTTTTCTTCAGCTTTATTAGAAGCTTTTTCTTATTCTCCTCTTTAAGTTTTTTCGTCGCCTCTTTAAGTTTTTTCGTCTTCTCGTCAAGTCTTTGCGTCGCCTCTTTAAGTCTTTTCGTCTCCTCATCAAGTTTTTTCGTCTCCTCTCTAAGTTTTTTCGTCTCCTCTCTAAGTCTTTTCGTCGCCTCTTTAAGTTTTTTCGTCCCCTCATCAAGTTTTTTCGTCTTCTCTTTAAGTTTTTTCGTCTCCTCTTCAAATTTTTTCTTTTGATCTTCAAGTTTTTTCTTATTCTCCTCTTCAATTTTTTTCGTCAGAAGCTCTATCTTTTTTTTCATTTCTTCTGTAATGAAAGCTGCGATGTCTTCCAAATGGGACGGGGCGTCTGCTGACGGCGAGGTGAACACTGCCATTGCGATTGATAGTTTGAGGAAAGAGATTTTAGGGTTTGTTGGAACTTAGAAGGATTAGCACATGTTCTGAGAATGTAACTGCAGTGTATATTTTCTTCCATGCATATAATCAACCTCTAAGTCTGATATGCATTAAGTTAAAATTTAAATTATTTTTCAATTCTTAAGGTCATAAACTTAATTTCATTGATGAACTTTGAATGCAATAAAACAAAAATCTAATCAACAGTGATGTTTACCCAAATCAAGGAAAATTAGAGCATATGGAGGCAACAAAAAGACTGAAAATTTTGCCAACATGATTGCTTTGCTTTGGAGAGATAGATATAGGTTCATTTTCACCGTGGCATCAAATATTGAAACAAATGAAAAGTTAAAGCCAAGTTCCCTTTGCCTACCAATAGAAATGATCAACAAAACTTTGCTAAAGTAAAGCTATAAAATCAAACAGTTCACATATTGTTTAGGGTAACATATTACCGCAAAAATAACATAAAAAATAATAATTAAGTTAAGCCAAACGTGGACGTTATTAAGTTGGGAAACCAAATAGTTTATTCATAGGTGAGATGCAAGAAGATGATGATTCATTGGAAGCTTCGCATCATAGAAGATAACGCGAGTCCAACCACAACGCCGAGTCCAACCATAACCTTTGCGAATCTTGTAGTCATTGCTAGCTGCTTTTTCTTCAGCTTTATTAGAAGCTTTTTCTTATTCTCCTCTTTAAGTTTTTTCGTCGCCTCTTTAAGTTTTTTCGTCTTCTCGTCAAGTCTTTGCGTCGCCTCTTTAAGTCTTTTCGTCTCCTCATCAAGTTTTTTCGTCTCCTCTCTAAGTTTTTTCGTCTCCTCTCTAAGTCTTTTCGTCGCCTCTTTAAGTTTTTTCGTCCCCTCATCAAGTTTTTTCGTCTTCTCTTTAAGTTTTTTCGTCTCCTCTTCAAATTTTTTCTTTTGATCTTCAAGTTTTTTCTTATTCTCCTCTTCAATTTTTTTCGTCAGAAGCTCTATCTTTTTTTTCATTTCTTCTGTAATGAAAGCTGCGATGTCTTCCAAATGGGACGGGGCGTCTGCTGACGGCGAGGTGAACACTGCCATTGCGATTGATAGTTTGAGGAAAGAGATTTTAGGGTTTGTTGGAACTTAGAAGGATTAGCAATAAAGTAGAGTATTTATAAGTAAAATTTTCTAAGTTATCAAATATAATTTTGATTAAAGTTTTAAATATGAGTGGGATGGTATTTTAATAATTTTTTAAAATATTCTTTTATGATATAAATAAAAAATATATATATTTTGTCTTTTTCATATTAATAAAAAAAATAAAATGATATAGTGCGAGGGCCCAAGCGAATTAGGGAGAAAGAGGAGCGCATTTTAGTCAATTATGACTTTTAGAGGAGGGAAGAGGCTTTGATTGGGGAGGGGGCTGTTCGTCTTTCTCCACCGTCGTCATCACCTCACGCCGACGTCACCTTACGTATTTTATTTATATTTTATTTATGATATAAATAAAATAATTTTTTTTTATCTTTTTATCTTTTTATAAACCTTTCATATTAATAAAATAATAAAATGATATACATTCTATAGCAAATATAATAATAAAATAAATTCAATCAAAATTGCTCTAAATAATTTTAGTTAAAATTAAATTAATATTAATTAAAACAATTTTAATATTAATTAAAAGTTATTTAAATATAATATTAATTAAAATTATTACATCTAATTTGGATTTTTTTTAGTTAAAATTGTTTATTTAACTAAAAGTTATTTATGATAAATTTTAATAAAAAAATATTTTATATTGTAGTTTTAATTAAAATTATTATAGATGACAATATATATTTTTTTTAAAAATTATTTTTAGAATAATTTTTAATTTAAATTATTGAATAGAACGGATCTGATAAAATTTACTATCAGACATATAACATGAGGTCGCACCATCGTAAAAGAAGAGGGAACGACCTGTTTTCACCCTTCAGACTTCGTATCTCTAATTGATGAGTCTAAGAGTGCGATGGCGACGACTACGAAGCAGCGAGAGCATCCTCCTAGCTCCGATGGCTTCTCTCTGTTGGTGCAATCATGCCCTGGAAGTTTCAATGTGTTGACAATTATTTAAGTTTAGGTTTATACGGTGGAACTAACATGCATTGTGAGTTTGCAGGAGGAGTTTCTTGCAAGTCAGAAGACCAGATGCAAGAGAAGACCAAGAAGGTCGAGGACTGGATTCTTGGCAAAAAGAGTTCTTGCAGGTCAGAAGACCAGATGCAAGGCAAGAGAAGTCCAAGAAGGTCGGGGACCGGATTCTTGGCAAGAGAAGCTCCTGCAAGTCACAAGATTATGTGTGTGATAGGCTCACTGTCAGAGATCGACTGGAAAATCGATTCAGACATGGCTGTGCGGCAAATTGCCTCTGAATCGATCAGCCGATCGATTGAAGGTAAGGCAATCGATTGGCTGATCGATTGGTAAAGTTCTGCGCAGCACAGAATGCGTCTGGATCGATCAGCCGATCGATTCAAGGTACTGAATCGATCGGTCGATCGATCCGTGAACATTCTGTGCGAAGCACAGAATCGTTCTGAATCGATCAGCCGATCGATTCAAGGGATTGAATCGATCGGCCGATCGATCCGTGAACATTCTGTGCGAAGCACAGAATCACTCTGAATCGATCAGCCGATCGATTCAAGGTATTGAATCAATCGGCCGATCGATTCACGCAGCTGCGAATTTCATGAGCAAGCGCTTGAATCGATTCAAACGCTGCCCCAATCGATCCAAGTCAAATAAAAGAATCTGCACCGTCGATCTTGACGCGATGTCTTCCAACGGATAGTTGTGAATCGATTGGAATATGACCTCAATCGATCCACGGCGACGGCGGCGTGAGAAACGACTAGTTTTCTCAACGTATAAAACACGGGAAAAAACTGGAAAACAACAACATCGAAAAATATACTGTTCCATTGCTCTCCAAGCCTTTTGAAAGCTCTCAAGTGATCAAGATTCAAAGCAAAGGGTTCAAGCTCCTCTCCACTACGTACTGAAATCTCACCTGCAAAGAAGAAGCTGGTTAAAGCTTGTAATCCTTCTTTACTTCTTCTTTGTAGCGTTTGTGATATTTATTTTGAAGAAAAGGGAGAGGTGTATTTCTGTTAAGGTTTCTCCACCTTCGGTGTGATTCCGAGAAGGAGGGTTTTTGATAGTGAAAGAGTGTGAGTGGTGTGGATCCTTGGATTAGTCACCTCCTTGAGGAGGTGGATACCAAGTAAATACCGGTGTTAGCATTGCCTTCAGATTTCCACAAAGTTGGTCAGAAAAGAAGTGAGCCATTCACCCCTCTAGCTCAACCGATCCTAACAAGTGGTATCAGAGCATTGGTTTGCTTTTGAGGATTCATCGTCAAGAAAGCACAAGTTAAAGAGCTACAAGATGTCAATGAAGGAGGGACATAGTACTTCACGACCACCATTCTATGAAGGCAGCAATTTTGCTTATTGGAAGAGCCGCATGGAACACTATCTCATGACCGAAATTGATATGTGGTTCTCAATCACGGAGGGATTCATGGCGCCAACTGAAAATGGAAAAATGCTTGAGTCATCCAAGTGGACTGTTGAACAAAAAATGAAGGCTCAAGCAAATGCAAAGGCGATTGTGACTCTTCAATGTGGATTAAGCTCGGAACAACTCAACAAAGTTGGACCCTTTAAGAGTGCCAAGGATTTGTGGGATAAGCTTATTGAACTAAATGAAGGCACCAAGGATTCAAGAATTGCAAAGAGGGATTTGTTGATAAATCAACTTCAAAACTTCACCATGAAGGATGGAGAAACGGTAAGCTCACTACATGGGAGATTCAAGGAACTCCTAAATGGTCTTCATTCAGTTGGAGAGAGTGTGGAGAACCGAGATCTCATAAGGTATGCTTTAAAATCTTTCCCAAGAAACTCTTTATGGTCATCCATGGTGGATGCTTATAAGGTTTCAAGGGATTTGTCAATAGTGAAATTGGATGAATTATTTTGTGAACTTGAATTGCATGAGCAAGCTAACACAAGCCATAAGGAGAAAGGTATAGCCTTGGTTGCAGGTGAAAAGAGCAAAAAGAAGCACAAGGAAAAGACAAAGGAGAAGAAGGAGTCATCTTCAGAATCCGAACAAGATAGTGATAGTGATAGTGATGAAGAGCTATCATCAAGTGAAATGGCAAACTTCGTTCGAAGAATGATGAGACATTCAAGGAAGTTTGACAAGAAGGATGTTAAGAAAATCTTCAATGATGAAAAAAGAAAAGGTAAATCTCTTGTGGATTCTAAAAATAAGACTGATGTAATTTGCTATGAATGTAAGAAAAAGGGGCACTACAAAACGGAGTGTCCAAAGTTGAAGAAGCAAGAGGAAAAGATCAAGAAAAAGAAGAAGGCGTTGAAAGCCACATGGGATGACTCATCATCAAGCTCATCGGAAGAAGATGAAAGGAAGAGCTCAAAGCACATGGCTCTCATGGCCTTAAGTCATGTAGAAGATAGTGAAGATGAAGATAGTCATGAAAAAGATGTGGAGTCTTCAAGTGAGTCATCTTCTAGTGATGATGAGGTAATTTCTCCCAAGCTTGATAAGATGTATGCCACCATTGCATGCTTAACCAATGCACTAGCTAAATCAAAAGGGAAGGTCAAAAGATTGCAAAATGAATTGAAATCACTCAAAAATGAAATTGTGCCATGTGAAAGTTGCATGCTTTATGAAAATGACAAAAATGATGTTGATGATCTTGAAAAAGAAAATGTATCATTGAAATCACAAGTTGATGATCTTAGATGTGCTCTAGTAAAATTTACTTCAAGCTCAAAATACTTAGACATGATTCTAGGAGCTCAAAGAGGCATGTACAATAAAGCGGGACTAGGTTTCAAATCTCAAGATAAGGAAGTTAAATTCATGTCCCTAATTAGTAGAAACCATGCTTCAAGGGTTAAGGTTGTTCAAGCTTGGGTACCCAAGCAATTTGTTATTGATGCTACCGGACCCAAAGTGTGGGTACCAAAACATTTGGTTCATCGTGTTTAAACAGGCATGCGCAAAGGGGGAGCATCCAACAACATGGTTCGTAGATAGTGGATGCTCTAAGCATATGACGGGAGACTCATCAAAATTTTCATCATTTAGACACAAAAGTAAAGGTACCGTTTCTTTTGGTAATAGTGGTGAGCTAAAAGTTATAGGAATTGGAGATATTAGAATTTCCGAGAAATTTGTAATAAAAAATGTGTTACTAGTAAAAGGCATGACTTTTAATCTCTTGAGTGTTAGTCAACTATGTGAATCGGGGTATAGAGTTGAGTTCAACTCATCTCAATGCCTAGTCAAACATAGTGAACTAAACACCAATGTTCTCATAAGCCATAGAAAAGAAAATATTTATCAAGTTGAACTATTTGGTGCTACTAATGTGTTTGCTAAGTGTCTCATGTCCAAAGAAGAGGAGACGTGGCTTTGGCACCGGAGACTCGCTCACACCAACATGAAGAATATCAAAAATCTCTCAAGGAAGGAGTTGGTGCACGGATTGCCAAAGTTGAAGTTTCAAAAGGACAAAATATGTGATGCATGTCAAATGGGTAAGCAAACCAAAGCTACTCATAAAGGTAAAAATGTTGTAAGTACTTCAAATGCTTTAGAGCTCATTCACATGGATTTATTTGATAGTAGCAAATATATTTCCTTAAATGGTAGTAGATATTGCTTTGTAATTGTGGATGATTACACTAGATATACATGGGTGTTTTTCTTGAAACATAAGGATCAAACTCTAGATACCTTGATTGCTTTTTGTAATAGAGTAGAAAATGAAAAGGCTCATAAGATAAACAAAATAAGAAGTGATCATGGAGGTGAGTTTGAAAATGATAGATTCACAATGTTTTGTATGGAAAAAGGCTACAAACATGAGTTTTCAACCCCTAGAACACCTCAACAAAATGGAGTTGTTGAGAGGAAAAATAGGGTGTTACAAGAGGCCGCTAGGAGCATGTTAAATGAATATTCACTACATAGTTTCCTATGGGCCGAAGCAATCAATACGGCTTGTTATGTCCAAAATCGAACTTTAATACATAGGTTTCTAGGAAAAACACCTCATGAATTGTGGTTTGGTAAACAACCTACAATTAAGCATCTTAGAGTATTTGGGTGTAAGGTCTATATTCTAAACACCAAGGATCACTTGGGAAAGTTTTCTGCTAAGGCGGATGAGGGGATTCTTGTAGGATACTCAAGTCATAGCAAGACATACCGAATTTACAACAAAAGATCAAAACTAGTTGAAGAATCACTAAATGTTGTATTTGAAGAAAATCCCTCTTTAAACTCTATAAGAACAAACGATGAAGAATTACAATTTGAGTTAGAAAAACTAACACTAAATGAGGTAAATCATCAAGGAGAAGAATATCAAGAAAGTGATGGTGAGAAAAATGAACCTTTGCCACTTGAACCCGAAATTATAACAAATCAAGACTCAAGACCTACTAGGACTCATGTAAATCATCCCTTAGATCAAGTAGTAGGAGACATTACTCAAGGAGTGAGAACTCGATCTTACTTTAGAAATGAAGGAAGTCAAGTTGCCTTAATATCTCAAATAGAACAAAAAATCATTGATGATGCCTTGTTTGATCCGGATTGGATTTTAGCAATGCAAGATGAATTATCTCAATTTGAGAGAAGTCAAGTTTGGGATTTAGTTCCTAGGCCTAACAACAAATCAATTATTGATACAAAATGGGTTTTTAGGAACAAACTTGATGATAAAGGGATAGTGGTGAGAAACAAAGCTAGATTGGTCGCTAGGGGTTTCAATCAAGTAGAAGGGTTGGACTATGATGAAACTTATGCACCCGTAGCAAGATTGGAGTTAATTAGAATGATGTTGGCCTTTGCCGCCCACAAGGGCTTCAAATTGTACCAAATGGATGTAAAATCAGTATTTTTAAATGGTGTAATAAAAGAAGAAGTATATGTTGAGCAACCATCGGGATTTGAAAATTTGGAGTGTCCAACCCATGTATATAAACTTAAAAAGGCCTTATATGGACTAAAACAAGCTCCTCGGGCTTGGTATGAACGATTGTCAACATTTCTAGTATCAAAAGGGTTTCATAGAGGAAAAATTGATCCTACGTTATTCTTGAAAAATAATGGTAATGATTTGTTTGTGACCCAAGTATATGTAGATGACATTATTTGTGGTTCCACAAATAAAGATTTTTTAAATGAATTCATTAATCACATGGAGAGTGAATTCGAAATGAGTTTGGTTGGTGAGTTGACATTTTTCCTAGGATTACAAATTAAGCAAACAAAAGAAGGCATTTACATTCATCAATCCAAATATGTCAAAGAGCTATTTAAGAAATTTGGAATGAAAAATGCAAAGGAAATATCTACCCCCATGGCCACAAATACTAAGTTGGATAAAGACATTGAGGGGAAAGAAGTTGACTCCAAAGCGTATCGTAGTGCTATAGGAAGTCTTCTCTATCTCACGGCTAGTAGACCGGATATACTTTTCGCCGTAGGTATATGTGCTAGGTACCAATCTTGTGCCAAGGAGTCACATTTGAGTGCCGTTAAGCGAATTCTTCGTTATCTCAAGGGGACTCAAAATATTGGTCTTTGGTATCCTAGAACCGAAACTTTTGACCTAGTGGGCTATACCGATTCCGATTATGCCGGATGCAAGTTGGATCGCAAAAGCACTAGTGGTAGCTGTCAGTTTCTAGGGTCCTCTTTAGTAAGTTGGTCAAGTAGAAAACAACATTGTGTAGCTCTCTCCACAACCGAAGAGGAATATATTGCATGGGAGAGTGTGTATCGCAATTATTATGGATGACTCATACTCTAGAAGACTATAAGCTTACCTATAACAATGTTCAAGTACTTTGTGATAATGTGAGTACAATCAATTTAACGAAAAATCCCGTTCATCATTCAAGAATGAAACACATAGAGGTTAAACATCATTTTATCCGCGATCATGTAACTCGAGGTGATATCATTTTAAATTATGTTGGATCAAAATCAAACTTAGCCGATATCTTCACCAAACCTCTTCCCGAAGTTGAATTTAGCTTTCTTAGAAGAGAATTGGGAATGTGTTGTATTGATTAAATCAAATCCTCCATGGTCACTTTATAGGTAAAGCTTTTAGGTTCTTCACCTAAATTTTTGCCTCTCACAAACACTTAGGGGTATCTTCTTTGTGTGATTTAGATGGGGTGAGAGGTTAGGAGCATTTATCTTGATCATAATGCTTGTTATGATGCATTAAATTGGTCAAGAAAAATGATTTTAACATGAAACATTCATTTGTCCAATCATAGGGAAAGCAAGTGTACAACTCATGTGCTCGTTGCCCTACGATTATGATTGGAAATTTTCAATTAACCATATAACAACTCATTTCTGAAACATTGGTTGAAGTGTGTTATTAGATGGGGATTATTATGAAACAGGTAGATACAAACTTCCTCATATCTTTGAAGTTTTCAATAATTTATGGTTTTGTGTAAGTTTTCACTAAGGCGAGTTCATTTTTATTAAACTTTATTTTTCTTATAATTTGGGACATACATATAGTGTCTATGCAAATTTTCGTGATTTTTGGGGTAGTGTACATTTAGTTGTGTTTTTCCAAATCCTAGGTCTGAAAGTTTTTCAGCTGTGCTGAAAAATCAGGCTTCCCAATCGATTGGTCAATCGATTGGGAGGCTCGCGCTTGACCACAGAAGGCATCTGAATCGATCAATGGATCGATTCAGAGCACCTCGATCGATCAATGGATCGATTGAGACACCCTTTCGGTTTTCACAGAGGGCATCTGAATCGATCAATGGATCGATTCAGCGCACCTCGATCGATCAGTGGATCGATTGAGACACCCTTTCGTTTTTCCACAGAAGGCGTCTGAATCGATCCATGGATCGATTCAGCCTTTTGTTCGACTTTCACAGAAGCATTGTGAATCGATCGACCGATCGATTCAATTACTCTCAATCGATCGGTCGATCGATCGAAGCCCTAAAACTCGTCTTAAACCCGTGGATCCGAATCGATCCCTTAATTTTTTTTCCCTTTCTCTCTCTCGACGCGGTTTTTGCCCAAGGCGACTTCCCAGGCGACGGTTCTGCCTGTCTCGATCGTCACTCCGGCGTGCTTCTCCGGCGAAGAGGAGCTATTCCACTTCTATTCCAGTTCTCTCTCGACGCACTGGGCAGCTCCTTTCCTCTTCTCCGCGTCCTCACACAAAATGCGGACTCCAAACCCTAAACCTAGGTAAAACTCGTTGCTCTACTCCTTGTTGTTCCTTTTTGCTCCTATTCTTGACCTAATCTGTATTTTTGTGTGTCTTTGTGCATTGCATTATTCCTCATGCATTGCATTACTTGCACTACCCTTGAATCTTTGCATTACTGTCAAACCATTCACTGTCCCTTCCTCACGCACTTTGTATTCCTTCCCGTTCACTGTCAACCCTGGGCATCTCGTGCATTTGTTTTCTATCCCACAGAAAGAAACAAAAGGTCCGTGAATCGGGCGAAGGGTCGTCTGTTCCTTCCTCACGTCCTCAACCTCCCACTGACCCTAGGTTTCCAAATGCTGCAATGCAACAAGCTTTCACCAAAAATGCTTTCAAACTTATACCCCCTAGATCAGTTGATTTACCATACTATAGGACATCCTGTTTTGATACCTATAATAGGTTCAAGCATTATAAACTTGACTCCTTGTTGACCTGTGAGAGGAACGTCAATATAGGTCTTGTCTCCGAATTCTATAATAATTTACACACTTCAGATGGTGTAAATTATCGCACTTGTGTTGCAAAACGGAGCCTGGACTTCTCTTATGAGATTCTTCAATCTTATCTCGAATGTCTACCCTCAAACAATGATTTTGTCTTTTATCCGAATCTTCCCGATGAGCTGCCTCCACCTTTTGAGCATATTAGCATTGCCTCCATGCATCAGTTCTTCTTTGGTCGTCCTCGTCCGGATGGGCCAGATGCTCATATCACTAAGTTTTCTTCTCTTGAGTTATCGGCTGAAAATGCCCTTTGTTTAAAGTGATCATCAACTGTCTTTTCCCTATTGCCTCTCGTGCTCTAGCCGCTCTACGACCGCCTCATATGTTTGCTCTCTATGCCATTCGTCATTCCCTCGACATCAACATTCCTCTGAATATCTTTCATTGCATCATCCATTTCACCCAGCCCGTGCAGCAGACGATACATATGCCTTTCGGGCATCTGATCACAGATTGGCTGGGGTCTCAGAAGGTTGATGTCTCGCGGGGACGTTTGGAGCACATGACCGTGGCTTATTCTCGGATTTCTTCACGCTCCTTCAAGAAGTCGGGTCTTATTAGTGGTCCAGCTGGAGTTAGATGGATCGACGACCGTGCTTTTGGGGAGGGACCCCGAGCTCGCCACAGGGGGGAGGCACAGGCCTTGGCTCCTGCGGAGGATGAGGCTGAGGAGGAGTTCCATGGGCCAGCTTCTCCGAGTTTTGAGGAGACGGTTTCCACTCGCCTTGATGAGCTGACCCTGGAGGTAGCCAGCCTGCATACCACGATAGATACCGTGGTCCAGCAGCAGACTTCGATGCAGCGGACTCTGGATACTATGGTCCAGGAGCAGACTTCGATGCAGCGGACTCTGGATACACTGGTGGACTTAGTGGGCTCGTGGGTGACGGTTCACCCGTCTCAGTCTGGTCCATCCACCGCCCTTGTTCCCCCTGCTGAGGATGCCCCTGATCCTGACTCTGCGACGGTTCCTGCTCCGGCTACTACGTCCGCTCCAGCTGCTGATCCTGATCCCACTCCTCCTGGAGACGAGCTTATCGAGTTTTATGTTCCTATATGATGTATTTTTATCTTGTTGTATGGATGGTTGTTCTGGAGTCCTTTTTGTGAACTCTCTTTTATTTTGAATGTATGATATATTTTTTTGCTACACTCTCCTTTTGATTCTACATTACAGTGTTGTTATGTTCTGTTGATATATGTGTTTTAGGGGGAGCATTCCTCGGATTTATCATATTTGCCTTGTGCACTTATTGAGGGGGAGTTATTTGTTTTTGATTTTTGACAAAGGGGGAGATCTATGTTGAAGTTCATGCTTATTGCTTATGCCTATCTTAGTAAATTAAAATCAAGCTTACTGCAATTATGCAATTATTATTTCAGCAAGCTACAATCATTATTTATCATTGTATTGGAAATTAGCCTAAACTTAAATAAATTGTCAAACATCAAAAAGGGGGAGATTGTTGGTGCAATCATGCCCTGGAAGTTTAGGTTAATACGGTGGAACTAACATGCATTGTGAGTTTGCAGGAGGAGTTTCTTGCAGGTCAGAAGACTAGATGCAAGAGAAGACCAAGAAGGTCGAGGACTGGATTCTTGGCAAAAAGAGTTCTTGCAGGTCAGAAGACCAGATGCAAGGCAAGAGAAGTCCAAGAAGATCGGGGGCCGGATTCTTGGCAAGAGAAGCTCCTGCAAGTCACAAGACTATGTGTGTGATAGGCTCACTGTCAGAGATCGACTGGAAAATCGATTCAGACATGGCTGTGCGGCAAATTGCCTCTGAATCGATCAGCCGATCGATTGAAGGTAAGGCAATCGATTGGCTGATCGATTGGTAAAGTTCTGCGCAGCACAGAATGCGTCTGGATCGATCAGCCGATCGATTCAAGGTACTGAATCGATCGGCCGATCGATCCGTGAACATTCTGTGCGAAGCACAAAATCGTTCTGAATCGATCAGCCGATCGATTCAAGGGATTGAATCGATCGGCCGATCGATCCGTGAACATTCTGTGCGAAGCACAGAATCACTCTGAATCGATCAGCCGATCGATTCAAGGTATTGAATCGATCGGCCGATCAATTCACACAGCTGCGAATTTCATGAGCAAGCGCTTGAATCGATTCAAACGCTGCCCCAATCGATCCAAGTCAAATAAAAGAATCTGCACCGTCGATCTTGACGCGATGGCTTCCAACGGATAGTTGTGAATCGATTGGAATATGACCTCAATCGATCCACGGTGACGATGGCGTGAGAAACGGCTAGTTTTCTCAACGTATAAAACACGGGAAGAAACTGGAAAACAACAACAACGAAAAATATACTGTTCCATTGCTCTCCAAGCCTTTTGAAAGCTCTCAAGTGATCAAGATTCAAAGCAAATGGTTCAAGCTCCTCTCCACTACGTACTGAAATCTCACCTGCAAAGAAGAAGCTGGTTAAAGCTTGTAATCCTTCTTTACTTCTTCTTTGTAGCGTTTGTGATATTTATTTTGAAGAAAAGGGAGAGGTGTATTTCTGTTAAGGTTTCTCCACCTTCGGTGTGATTCCGAGAAGGAGGGTTTTTGATAGTGAAAGAGTGTGAGTGGTGTGGATCCTTGGATTAGTCACCTCCTTGAGGAGGTGGATACCAAGTAAATACCGGTGTTAGCATTGCCTTCAGATTTCCGCTGTGCAAAACAAAGTTAGTCAGAAAAAGAAGTGAGCCATTCACCCCCCTCTAGCTCAACCGATCCTAACACTCTCTTCATTGGTGTCGTCGTCCTCGTCCAGGTTCTCTTGTATATGTGAATCTAATCCGTTCAATTCACATACATCAGTTTCATTTTATTCCGTAACTTTTTTCTTTATTTTTCTTAAGATTGATATTATCGGTACCTCATACGAATAAAATACACCCTTGTGGTGATAAAAAAAGATTGATGAAAAAAAAAATCCCTTTTCGCTCAAATGACTCATGTTCAATTGTTTATGCATTGAATCTTCCCTTCATCTCCTATGTTATCCTCTATTTGGAACGAGGTGAGGGAAGGGAAAGGAAGAATAAATAAAAGAAAGGGGAGAATTGATCCATATTTGGGATGAAGTGAGTTGAGGGTAAGGGAGGAGAAGGGTAAGCTTTACCCTGTGTGCTTGCGAATCAATGCAATTTCTTAAGCCGCATTGAATCTTCCCTTCATCTCCTATGTTATCCTCTATTTGGAACGAGGTGAGGGAAGGGAAAGGAAGAATAAATAAAAGAAAGGGGAGAATTGATCCATATTTGGGATGAAGTGAGTTGAGGGTAAGGGAGGAGAAGGGTAAGCTTTACCCTGTGTGCTTGCGAATCAATGCAATTTCTTAAGCCCTAAATTGAGGTGTAAGGAAGGGAAAGGAGAACTTGTTTCAATTTTGTTAGGGTTCAATCAAAGTCCCACATTAGAAAGATTTGGTAAAAATCATGGGGTTAAAAGGATGCATGATATCTCCGTTGGCATGAGGCATTTTGGGGAGAATCTAAGAACAAAACTACGAGGGATTAGACACAAAATGGACAATATCATACAATTGTGGAGATATCTAAATTCTTTTTGATCCTACAATTGGTATCAGAGCTATGGTCTAGACCAGATGCCACGTGGGACGACCTTGAATGAAGTCAAGGGTAGACCCGGAGTAGGTCAGGGTGACCGTATGTTCACGGGGAACCCGGAGTATGTCAAGGTGACCAGATGCTTGCGGGAAGGCTTGGAGCAGGTCAGGGTGATCAGATAGGCCCGAAGCAGGTCAAGATTGACTGGATCTAGTTGCTTACAAGGAGACTCGGAACAGGCCAGGGTGACCGGATACTCGCGGTGAGGCCTGGAGCAGGTCAGAGTGACCAGATGCTCGCGGGAAGGCGAGTAGGTCAGGATGACTTGATGCTCGCAGGGAGTCCGGAGTAGGTCAAGGTGATTGAGTGCGGATGCTTGCAGGGAGACCTAGAGCAGGTCAGGGTGGTTAGATGCCCGCAGGGAGGTCCGGACCATAAGAATAATTGTGATCCTTCATTTGAGGGGAGATTGTTGGGGTTCAATCAAAGTCCCACATTGGAAAGATTTGGTAAAGATCATGAGGTTAAAAGGATGCATAATATCTCCATTGGTATGAGGTTTTTTGGGAAGAACCCAAGAGCAATTTCTATTGGTATGAGGTCTTTTGGGGAGAGCCCAAGAGCAAAGCCATGAGGGCCTAGGCCCAAAGTGGACAATATCATGCAATTGTGGAGATATATGGACATCCTTAGAGCACAACAAATTTTATCCCTCCTTTAGTCACCGCCTAAGAGGATGCCCTATGTCGTTGTTGGTCTTCCTCTCCGCCTTCTTCCTCTGCCCTCGCGAGAGGATCTCCCTCTCTGCCACTAGCCTTCGTGCATCGACTACTACTCCGACACTTGTGCCTTTACAAAGCGCCTCGTGTAGGAGGCAATTCGAGCAGTGATGTCCCGTGAGCCGCGGAATGGGGCCTCCATCATGCGCCTCCAGTTCCACGACTACTTCGTTGTCAACGTTAGAATAGTAGTACTGGTTCGTTTTGATGGACCAATCGGTTGTTTCTTGGATTGATTTATGTTGATAGATCAATCTATCAATCGACCGTGCATGGTCTGTGTTGCTCTATGACACACTGGCCATGGTCGGCGAGAAGCTGGCTCTGTCCAACATCAACTCGCTGCGGTCCTTCAAGGTGGTCAACGAGGCGAAGTCAGCAGTAGAGAAGGAATGACTCGACCGACGTCGTCTCCTGTGCTGATATCGTCATCATCGCTGTTAGAGACATTTTTGGGGTTCAATCAAAGTCGCATATTGGAAAGATTTGGTAAAAGATCATGGGGTTAAAAGGATGCAAGATATCTCCATTGGCATGAGGCCTTTTGGATAGAGCCCAAGAGCAAAATCATGAGGGCTTTAGGCCCAAAGTGAACAATATCATGTCATTGTGGACATCCGTTGGACCCAACAATAGTATCAGAGTCATGGTCCAGACCAGATGCCAAGTGGGGCGGCCTTGAACGAAGTTGAGGGTGGACCCGGAGTAGGCCAGGGTGACCGGATGTTCATGGGAAGCCTGGAGCAGGTCAGGGTGACCGGATACTCGCGGTGAGGCCTGGAGCAGGTCAGAGTGACCAGATGCTCGCGGGGAGGCGAGTAGGTCAGGATGACTTGATGCTCGCAGGGAGTCCGGAGTAGGTCAAGGTGATTGAGTGCGGATGCTTGCAGGGAGACCTAGAGCAGGTCAGGGTGGTTAGATACCCGCAGGGAGGTCCGGACCATAAGAATAATTGTGATCCTTCATTTGAGGGGAGGATTGTTGGGGTTCAATCAAAGTCCCATATTGGAAAGATTTGGTAAAGATCATGAGGTTAAAAGGATGCATAATATCTCCATTGGTATGAGGTTTTTTGGGGAGAGCCCAAGAGCAATTTCCATTGGTATGAGGTCTTTTGGGGAGAGCCCAAGAGCAAAGCCATGAGGGCCTAGGCCCAAAGTGGACAATATCATGCAATTGTGGAGATATATGGACATCCTTAGAGCACAACAAATTTTATCCCTCCTTTAGTCACCGCCTAAGAGGATGCCCTATGTCGTTGTTGGTCTTCCTCTCCGCCTTCTTCCTCTGCCCTCGAGAGAGGATCTCCCTCTCTGCCACTAGCCTTCGTGCATTGACTACTACTCCGACACTTGTGCCTTTACAGAGCGCCTCGTGCAGGAGGCAATTCGAGCAGTGATGTCCCGTGAGCCGCGGAATGGGGCCTCCATCATGCGCCTCGAGTTCCACGGCTACTTCGTTGTCAACGTTAGAATAGTAGTACTGGTTCATTTTGATGGACCAATCGGTTGTTTCTTGGATTGATTTATGTTGATAGATCGATCTATCAATCGACCGTGCATGGTTTGTGTTGCTCTATGACACACTGGCCATGGTCGGCGAGAAGCTGGCTTTGTCCAACATCAACTCGCTGCGGTCCTTCAAGGTGGTCAACGAGGCGAAGTCAGCAGTAGAGAAGGAATGACTCGACCGACGTCGTCTCTTGTGCTGATATCGTCATCATCGCTGTTAGAGACATTGTTGGGGTTCAATCAAAGTCCCATATTGGAAAGATTTGGTAAAAGATCATGGGGTTAAAAGGATGCAAGATATCTCCATTGGCATGAGGCCTTTTGGATAGAGCCCAAGAGCAAAATCATGAGAGCTTTAGGCCCAAAGTGGACAATATCATGTCATTGTGGACATACTTTGGACCCAACAATAGTATCATAGTCATGGTCCAGACCAGATGCCAAGTGGGGCGGCCTTGAACGAAGTTGAGGGTGGGCCCGGAGTAGGCCAGGGTGACCGGATGTTCATGGGAAGCCTGGAGCAGGTCAGGGTGACCAGATGCTCGCAGTGGGCCCGGAGTAGGTCAAGGTGACCAGATACATGCGGGGAGGCCCGGAGCAGGTTAGGGTGATCGGATACTTGTGCGGAAGCAAGTAGGTCAGGGTGACCAGATGCTCGCAGGGAGGCCTGAAGCAGGTCAGGATGACCGAGTACTTACCGGGGGGGGGGGGGGGGGGGACCTGGAGCAGGTCAGGGTGACCGGGTACTTGCGGTGAGGCGAGTAGGTCAGGGTGGCAGGATGCTCGTAGGTAGGCCCGAAGTAGGTCAAGGTGACTGGGCGCGGATGCTTGCGGGGAGGTCCAGAGCAGGTCAGGATAGCCGGATGCTCGCGGGGAGGCCCGGACTATGAGAGTAATTGTGGTCCTTCGTTTAAGAGGAGGATTGCTGGGTTTCAATCAAAGTCCCACATTGGAAAGATTTGGTAAAGATCATGGGGTTAAAGGATGCAAGATATCTCCATTGGCATGAGGCCTTTTGGGGAGAGCCCAAGAGCAAAGCCATGAGGGCATAGGCCCAAAGTGGACAATATCATGCCATTGTGGAGATACGTGGACATCCTTTGGGCGCTACAAATGGTATCAGAGCCATGGTCCAGACCAGATGCCAAGTGGGGCGGCCTTGAATGAAGTTGAGGGTGGGCCCGGAGTAGGTCAGGGTGACCGGATGTTCGTGGGAAGCTTGGAGCAAGTCAGGGTGACCGGATGCTCGCGGGGAGGCCCGAACCATGAGAGTAATTGTGGTCCTTCGTTTGAGGGGAGGATTATTGGGGTTCAATCAAAGTCCCACATTGAAAAGATTTGGTAAAAGATCATGGGTTTAAAAGGATGCAAGATATCTCCATTGGCATGAAGCCTTTTGGATAGAGCTCAAGAGCAAATCCATGAGGGCCTAGGCCCAAAGTGGACAATATCATGCCATTGTGGAGATATGTGGATATCCTTTGGGCGCAACAAATGGTATCAGAGCCATGGTCCAGACCATATGCCATGTGGGGTGGCCTTGAACGAAGTTGATGGTAGGCCCGGAGCTAGTCATGAGTGACCGGATGCTCATGGGGAGGCCCAGAGCAGGTCAAGGTGACCGAATACTTGCAGGGTGACCGGATGCTCACGGGGAGATCCGAAGCAGGTCAGAGTGACCGGGTACTTGCAGGGGAGGCCTGGAGCAGGTTAGGGTGACCGGGTACTTGCGATGAGGCGAGTAGGTCAAGGTAGCCGGATGCTTGCAAGTAGACCCAGAGTAAGTCAAGGTGACTGGGCGCGAATGCTTGCGGGAAGGCCCAGAGCAGGTCAGGATGACCAAATGCTCGCGGGGAGGCCCGGACTATGAGAGTAGTTGTGGTCCTTCATTTGAGGGGAGGATTGTTGGGGTTAAATTAAAGTCCCACATTGGAAAGATTTGGAAAAAATCATGGGGTTAAAAGGATGCATGATATCTCCATTAGCATGAGGCCTTTTGGATAGAGCCCAAGAGCAAAGCCATGAGGGCCTTGGCCCAAAGTGGACAATATCATGTCATTGTGGAGATATGTGGACATCCTTTTAACCCCATGATCTTTTACCAAATCTTTCCATTGTGGGACTTTGATTGCACCCCAACAATCCTCCCCTCAAACGAAGAACCACAATTACTCTCATGGTCTGGGCCTCCCGGCAAGCATCCGGTCACTCTGACCTGCTCTAGGCCTCTCCGCAAGCATCCGCACCCAGTCAACTTGACCTACTCTGGACCTCTCCGCGAGCATTCGACCACCTTGACCTACTTCGGGCCTCACTGCGAGCATCCGGTCACCTTGACTTACTCGCCTTCCCCCGAGTATCTGGTCACCCTGTCCTACTTGCCTCACCGCAAGTACCCGATCACCCTAACCTGCTCCAGGCCCCCCCGCCCCCCGCAAGTACTCGGTCATCCTGACCTACTTCGGACCTCCCCGTGAGCATCTGGTCACCTTATCTTACTTGCCTCCTGCAAGTATTCGGTCACCTTGACCTGCTCTGGGCCTCCCCGTAAGCATCCGGGCTCGGTCACCTTGACCTACTCCGGGCATACCTACGAGCATCCGGCCATCCTGACCTACTCGCCTCACTGCAAGTACCCGGTCACCCTGACCTGCTCCAGGCCTTCCACGAACATCCGGTCACCCTGACCTACTCCGGCCTCACCCTCAACTTCTTTCAAGGCCACCCCACTTGGCATCTGGTCTGGACCATGGCTCTGATACCATTTGTAGCGCCCAAAGGATGTCCACATATCTCCACAATGGCATGATATTGTCCACTTTGGGCCTAGACCCTTGTGACTTTACTCTTGGGCTCTCCCCAAAAGGCCTCATGCCAATGGAGATATCTTGCATCCTTTTAACCCCATGATCTTTATCAAATCTTTTCAATGTGCGACTTTGATTGAAACCCATCAGACATCGTCACCCTGGTAATAAATAGTCGGGTGGTCAACGACAATCAATCATCGTCTTCTCTGAATTTTGATGAATCAACAGAGATTTTCATGCAATAAAGCTTCATAATTCAGAGAAATCGTCTGAGATCCTCGCAAAACAATCAATGAATGGTCGAATGCTATTTATCATGATATGCTGAAGAATCATTACTTGTTATTTACCATCTCCATCACCGTCATTGTCACCTCTTCCCCTTCGGAGTTCACAGTCGGAGAAAATATAGATAGGAGCCTTCGTTTCCCTTCTTATTAACCTTCCCTCCCAGGGAATATGAATATTTTACTTTCTCTCCCTTTCCCTCTCTTCTCCTTCTGTTAATGAACATTTCCTCACCTCATCTATCCAAATAGAGGCTTAGTTGGTTGATGTTCGGTTGCTTTCGATAGAAATCACATTTAATTTGTAGAAAGCATGCCCTTTTTTTCTCCTCCAAATTAGCAAACTTGTTGTTCTTTTCCCCACTAAAGTTCGTGTTTTCACTACTAATGCGGAAGATCTTATAAGTCTCTGTGTAGGATCATATGGTCAACCATTTGCTAACGAAGTGGTCAAAACTTGATCGAGTCAATGTGACTGATTGTGGACAACTGATCGGATTGTGCATACGCCTACTAACGAGATGCCTATTTCAAATACTAAACGAACTTATTTAATTGACATATTAGTTGCCTGAGTGTGTGTGTGTATATATATATATATATATATATTCAATGTCTCAATTAAGAAATACAATTTTTACATCTTTACATCCATCTTATATAACTTTAAATCAAAATTAGCTCAAGTATCATGATTATCTTAAGAAGTCTTTCATTAACATAAATGAGAAAGTCTTCTTATAATCAATATATTCCTTTTGAGTGAATGAATCTCTTGGCAATAAGACAATGCTTATATTTTTCAGTATTACCCCTTGAATCCCGCTTGATTTTAAATATCCATTTACAACCAACAAGTTTCGTACATTTAGACAATTCAACAAGTTCCTAAACGTTATTGTAGGTAATAAATTTCAATTCTTCTAACATGATGTTAATCCACCTTTCAGGGTTAGTATATTGTTTGACCTATTGGAAAGATGTAAGGTCACTTTCCAATCTAATGTCAAGCTCATGCTCTTGGAGAAACATAATTACAAGAAATCATGGATCTCATATCCCTAGTGGATTGCCTCTAAGACACTTGTGCTTGAGATGGTTTTGTCATCAATCTAAGGCAATATCTCTCTCTAAGAGGAAGGACCCTCCAATTGCATTGGAGACAACATGAGAATATTTTGATTCACTACATCTACTAGAAGTGTAATACTATAATGTGCAATATGGTAACTACACCACTACCAATTGCACTAGTAGTTGTTGGTGCATTTTGTACCAATGATCAAAACTGAGTTTTGATGAATGATAAGTTGATTAAAGTTAGATGTGTCGATCTAATCTTGTTACCAAATGTGTAGGGTTGACTAACTTGACGGGTCAAGAAAACCAGACACCAGGCAAGAAGTCTAGTCAGGATGCGTAATTACTGATTGGCGAAGTCTAGATGTGGGATTATGGCAGGAGGTCAGAATGTTCGATTCCCAATGGGTTGAATTCTGGATGAATGATTCTGGCAGGAGGTCAGGATGTTCGATTTCTGATTGGCGAAGACCAGATGTGCGATTCCGACAAAAAGACTTGGTGGGTTAGATTGGACATCGAGGAGGTGGCTTGCCATTTGATAAGTGGAGGTAAGTCACTGGAGGAGAGTGACTCAGTGATGACACATCCCTTTTGAGGGGACAGTAGTCATCGGTCCAATTTAGGTCTATTTCAAAACCTAAATTAAGACTTTGACTAGGTGTTGGAGAGACAGGATCTAAGCCAAAAATTGATACTATTCTTATTGTGTTAACTCTTTTTTATAGGTTACTATTTATTTTAGGCTAACATAAACTTGCAGGACAAAAGAAACACAAGTTGTCTCGGGTGAACAGTACCCGAGGCGCCTTCCATGCAACGGAAGGTACCTTGAGTACTGTTCATAGAAGACACCTTTGGAAGTTTGGAAGATGCTTTCAGTCGGAAAATGTAGAAGACTTTGGCAATAATAAGAAGCTAAAGTTTCGAGATAATTTTTTGGGGTTGAAGGCGCCTTCAATGCTATGGAAGGTGTCTTCAACGCTCAATAAAAGAGCATATCGACCAACCCTTAAAAGATATCTCTTCTATAAGCTTCTACGCATCTGTTTGATATTCTAATTACTCTAGCTTGATGCTGTTGCTCTACTACAACACTATTGCGCTTGACTGCTGTTGAGAAGCCGTCCAACACCAAGCTTGATTCGTTAAATCTACTGTTGGAACCCCAAGGTTGTTTTGGTGTGATCAACAAGTTAAGTTAGGTCCTGTGTGTATTTAACCTTGTGTCTAAGTGTGCAGGAGCTTAGGAGCACAGGTACTCGAGCGGAAGACGTAGCTAGCGAGAAGGATGGCACGTTGTGCATCTGAGGGACGAGGCGCTGCGGAAGAGTACACCGGCGGACGAGAAGGAAGCGCGCGGTGGTTCCGAGGGACGAAAGCCGGAGCGGAAGATTGTTCGGGGAGCAAGAGACGCAGCTAGCGAGAAGGTCAACGACCGAGGGACGAAGACTGCGGATGAGTACGCTGGCGGACGAGAAGGAAACATGCGACAATTCCGAGGGACGAGAAGCCGGAGGGAAGCACGCTCGAGAAGACCGGAAGTTGGGTTCGGTTGAGCCCTATTCCGGATAGCAGAGATCACCCAAGCGAGAGGATCCGGAGGAGAAGAACCGGACCGAGGCGGGACTGAACCAGAGAAGAAGTCTCGGACGAAAAAGTCAACAACTGTTGACTTTGGGCTCCAGGGTGCCCGGAGCAGTCCGGGGCGCCCGGAGCCCTCCGGGGCGCCCGGAACCCTCCATGGCGCCCTGAGCAGTAAAATCGACCAGATCAAGTTTTGACTCGATCTGAACGTTGGGGGATAAGTTTTATCCCCCCCAGGGCGCCCGGAACCCTTCCAGGCGCCCCGATCAAGGCTATAAATATAGCCTTGGTCCAGAAGCTTCAAATCAACTCAGAGATTTACATTCCAAACACTTGTGCGATTCTGTTCTAGTTTAGCTTCTGTCTTTTGTGCTTTTACTGCTGTAAGAGGCTTCTCCGCCTGAAGGAGATATTTTAGTGCACGTTCATTCCTTGGATTAACAACCTCCTTGGTTGTAACCAAGTCAAGTTGTGAGTCTCTTCTTTCTGCTTTTATTTATTGCTAATTTACTTTATGCAAGTGTTCTGTTGAAAGTTCGAGAAGGGTCTTTGTTGTTTTTTTTACAGGCTATTCAACCCCCCCCCATCTAGCCGTCCCAACGGTCCTACAAGTGGTATCAGAGCCGAGACGCTTCAGGAGGACTAACCGCCAAACGAAGCAACGAGATGGCCGGATCTAACATCCACCCGCCAAAATTCGAGGGGGACTTTGCAAGCTGGAAGAAGCACATGGAGGTATTTTTCGGTACCGATTTTGATTTATTACTAACAATGGAACTAGGTTTTGAAGCTCCTGAGGGCAAAGCAAAAAATCAATGGACAAAGAAAGAGCAGGCCGAGTACGTGGCAAACAAGAAAGCAGAATTTCATCTGCTAATCGTACTTCCGCCACAAGAAGTCAACCGTGTCGGCACCTACACTTCGGCAAAGGAGCTTTGGGAGAAGTTCCTTGAATTACACGAAGGAACATCCGAAGCCAAGCTTGCGAGACGAGACTTACTTCGCAACTAGCTCACCAACCTCCGTCTTGAAGAAGGTGAAACAATTGCACATCTACACTCGAGGATACAGGAGCTCATCACCGGACTTTCGAATCTCAGAGAAGAGGTAAGTAACCGAGATTCGCTCAGGTACGCTTTAAATTCCTTCCCTAGAAATTCAAAATGGGCATCATTAGTAGATGCCTTTTACATTTCGAAGGACTTAGAAAAAATTTCATTAGAAGAATTTTTTTCAACATTTGAAGTGCATGAGTCAAGATGTGCAGGAATGAGGGAGCCAAAGAACAACGTCGCCCTCAAAGCTTCGAGAGACGAACCTGAATCGGAATCTTCTCTCGACGACGAGGAAATGGTAATGATGGTAAGACGATTTAAGAAGTTATACAATTCTAGAAAAACTAACCATCCACAGGGTAGAAAGAAAAGAATGATCCGCTGCTACCATTGCGACGAAGAAGGGCATGTCAAGGACAACTGCCCCAAGCTGAAGAACAAAGACAAGGAAAAGGGTAAGAAGCCTATTCAAAAACGAAAGGCCCTGAAGGCGACGTGGGACGATACGTCGTCCGAATCGAAAGTCGAAGCATTCTCCGGACTCGTACTGATGGCGAGTCATCAAGACGACGACTGCGATTCAAGCTCTTCCGAAATGAGCATCGAGAGCATCGATGAAGGGGGAGACACGTCGGAAGAAAGCAGCAGCTCAGGGAGAGAAACGGACAACGAGATCGACAAGGTAAGTCAGGTACGATCTCTTCCTCCCGATAAAATGTTTAAGTTCGTTAAACTTTTAACAAAAGATTGCTGCAAATTAGAAAGTGAAAATAAAAATTTAAAAGTAATTCTAGCTAAGTCTTGTCCCTTAGAAGAATTAGATAAATTAAAAATAACAAATGAAAAATTGAAACTTGAAAATGATGATTTGAAAATTCAAGTAGATAACTTGAAAAACTATGCATGTTCATCTAAAACCAATTCTAGAAGATTTAATAATTTAAATTGGTACTTTAAATATCACCCAGGACAAATTAGGAACATTTCAAGAAAATATGTCCCTAAAAGCTTTTTAATTAATCCAGTAGGGTGGAACCTATATTGGGTTCCTAAATCATGCCTAAACTAAATTGTAAAATTAGCGCTTTAAGTGAGAAAATTAAACAAAGAATTTCCTTATGAGGCTTTGTCAAGGAAGTGGTTGTTGCTCCAATAACCAAGAAGGCCTAGTGCCTCGCCACGACCTGGAAGCCAAAATATTGAAATAAATGTTTAATTAACTTACTAATAAAACATTAATACAAAAATTAATTAGTGCTTTAAAAAGGTTATTCAAAACATTTTATTTTAGAAATCTACTTACTTAGACTTTTTTTCCTAAGGCATTTTTTTGTGCTTAAAAATTCTCAAAAATTTAAGTCAGGATTCTTTTTAGGATTTTTTCTTATTTAGAAAAATTCTCAAAAATCATTTCTTCCTAAGTTAAATTTTTTTTCCTGAAACTAGAAATCTCAGCTTAAATTACTTAGAAAAATTTTCTAATTTTCTTAAAAATCTAGAAATTTTTTAAAAATATTTTCTAAGTTTTTAAACCCTTAGATTGTTTTTTCTTGGAACCCCATTTTTTTGTGATCAAAGGGGGAGAAGGGAAAGTATAAATCTAGGGGGAGGTAGATAGATTTAATTTTTTTTATCTTTTCTATCTTTTTGCACTTAAATTGAAAATTAAGTTAATTTACTTAATTTTATTTTATGTCTATTTTATCCCTAGCTTAACTTAGGTTGATCACACCAAAAAGGGGGAGATTGTTGGAACCCCAAGGTTGTTTTGGTGTGATCAACAAGTTAAGTTAGGTCTTGTATGTATTTAACCTTGTGTCTAAGTGTGCAGGAGCTTAGAAGCACATGTACTCGAGCCGAAGACGCAGCTAGCGAGAAGGACGGCACGCTGTGCGTCCGAGGGACGAGGCGCTGCGGAAGAGTACACCGACGGACGAGAAGGAAGCGCGCGGTGGTTCCGAGGGACGAAAGCCGGAGTGGAAGATTGCTCGGGGAGCAAGAGACGCAGCTAGCGAGAAGGTCAACGACCGAGGGACGAAGACTGCGGATGAGTACGCTGGCGGACGAGAAGGAAACACGCGGCAATTCCGAGGGACGAGAAGCCGGAGGGAAGCACGCTCGAGAAGACCGGAAGTTAGGTTCGGGTGAGCCCTATTCCGGATAGCAGAGATCACCCAAGCGAGAGGATCCGGAGGAGAAGAACCGGACCGAGGCGGGACTGAACCAGAGAAGAAGTCCCGGACGAAAAAGTCAACAACTGTTGACTTTGGGCTCCGGGGCGCCCGGAGCCCTCCGGGGCGCCCGGAGCCCTCCGGGGCGCCCTGAGCAGTAAAATCGACCAGATCAAGTTTTGACTCGATCTGAACGTTGGGGGATAAGTTTTATCCCCCCCAGGGTGCCCGGAACCCTTCTAGGCGCCCCGACCAAGACTATAAATATAGTCTTGGTCCAGAAGCTTCAAATCAACTCAGAGATTTACATTCCAAACACTTGTGCGATTCTGTTCTAGTTTAGCTTCTATCTTTTGTGCTTTCACTGCTGTAAGAGGCTTCTCCGCCTGAAGGAGATATTTTAGTGCACGTTCATTCCTTGGATTAACAACCTCCTTGGTTGTAACCAAGTCAAGTTGTGAGCCTCTTCTTTCTACTTTTATTTATTGCTAATTTACTTTATGCAAATGTTCTGTTGAAAGTTCGAGAAGGGTCTTTGTTGTTTTTTTTACAGGCTATTCAACCCCCCTTCTAGCCGGCCCAACGGTCCTACATCTACAAGTGTTGGGTAACAAAGTTTCATTTTGTACTTTATTGTTGCATAAAGGAAAGCGTAGCGTGTTACACTTTTCCTATTCTTTTATTGTACTCGATCCCCTCTTCCGATAATGTTGGAAGAGGTATTTAGTGGATTGTCCGTCGATAGGTCCTCAAGACTTAGGTCTTGGAGAATTGAATCGCCAAAAGCTCCGAACTAAGTAAAATCGACCGAGTTCATGTACTTGTGTTTTTCTTTCTATTTAATTCCGTTGCATACTTTTGTCACGCCTCGGGGGAGTCCCTGTCTGAAGAAAATTTCGGCAGCAACTCCCCTGTACAGCTGACAATCTGAAGCATTTCTACAGACACAATATACATTAGCCACAAGCGGCTGGAATATATACACAACCACGTAGTTAATAATCTCAGCCTACACGGCTGGACAAATATAACAACAACCACGCAGTTATATATATATTTTTTATCAGCCCACTCGGCTGAAATCAAAACCAACACAATGGGAAAAAAACATAAATACAAGCCCATACAAAACAAAACAAAACACTGCTAGCCGGCTAGGCTTACACCACACAACAACATAACACTCCGGAAATAAAACCGGAACACAAAGCCAAATACATAAATTTCGTATAACAAAACAAAATAAACACAAGCGGAGAGGTCTTCTGATGTGACGTGGGGACCAGCAGATAGGATACTCCAAGCGACTCCATAAACAACCTGGTACCTGGAAAAGATAGTGTCCACGGGGGTGAGTTCAACAACTTAGCGAATACCAATAGACATGTCTAGTAAGATATATCTAACAACAATAAACATGGAATACAGTGTTGGGGTTGCAAGGTTGCAAACATAGTCCCATATTGGAAACACATGGGAAAGATCATGGGTTTATAAGAGAAAAGATATCTCCATTGGCATGAGGCCTTTTGGGGAGAGCCCAAGAGCAAAACCATGAGGGCTTAGGTACAAAGTGGATAATATCATGTCATTGTGGAGATATCTAAATTCTTTTCGATCCTACAATTGGTATCAGAGCCCGGACTGCCAGAAGGTTTAACCGCCGACTGTGCACAAGAGCTATAGTCTGATTGAGCCATGTAGGTACAATATTGACCTTGAACAAAGAAAGTGGGGGCTCCTATGTTCGGATCAAGAGGACCAGACACCAGGCAGGAAGTCCTAGTTGCGACTAGGCAAGGAAGTCCTAGTAGGTCGGGTGGACCGAGGGGCAGGAAGACCTGGTGGGTCGAGGATCGGACGTGGGAAGCCTATGGTCCTTTGTTTGAGGGGGGGATTGTTGGGGTTGCAAGGTTGCAAACATAGTCCCATATTGGAAACATATGGGAAAGATCATGGGTTTATAAGAGAAAAGATATCTCCATTGGCATGAGGCCTTTTGGGGAGAGCCCAAGAGCAAAACCATGAGGGCTTAGGCACAAAGTGGACAATATCATGTCATTGTGGAGAAAAGATGTCTTTTAGAGCAGCACGTTGGAGACAGAAGACTTGAAACTAGTTGTTCTGGTGCTGCTGCTCGAGATCCCTTATAAAGGGTGTTCAAGGCGCCTTGAAGCCCTTCAAGGCGCCTTAAACAGGCCGAGTCACCCGCGGAGATCAGCACAGACTTGGTCGAACTTCATCCAGTTCAAGGCGCCTTCAGCCTACCCAAGGCGCCTTCAACCTTCGACCCAAGGCGCCTTGAACTTCATCTAAGGCGCCTCCAACCTTCTGCGCTGGCTTTTCCTGGTTCGCACCCGAGGCGCCTCCAAGCTCCATGGAGGCGCCTCGGACACTGTTCATCCGAGTTGTAACTTGCTCCTTTGTTCCTGCAAAATGTGTTAGTCCCAAACACATACCCTGCAAAACAAAGTTAGCACAGAAACATAATGAATGATAATAATGAAAGTTTTGACAGCATTCGAACTGTCTCGGATTTCCTCTGAAACCCTAGGTCGACCCGACGCCACTTTTCTCTCTACCGGGAACACGTCCTCACCTACTCCACTCAGGAGATTTACCTGTTGCCAGTGTGATCCTCCAGATCGACTGGACTTTTGCTCAGCACTCGACGCTTCCGGACTTTCTGCTGGACATCCGCTTCCCGGCTAGTCCAGCCTTTCACCTGGTTCGCGACACCAGGACTTTCCACCTAGGGTTACCACCCCCTAGGACTTTTGCCTGAAGCCATCGACCTGCCAAGACTTTCCGCATAGGGTTACCACCCCCTATGACCTAGGGTTACCACCCCCTAGGGTTTTTCCCTTTGCCTAACCGCAGCTAGGACTTTTCTCCACCTAGGGCTACCACCCCCTAGGACCTAGGGTTACCACCCCCTAGGGTTTTTCACCTGCCTAACCGCAGTTAGGACTTTTCCTGAAATACTCATTTAACATGTTAGATCACAACACACCTTAACTTTGAATCCTTTGCCATTATCAAAACTCAGGTTCGATCGTTAGATGCTTCCCGCACCAACATACAGCTTCCTAATCATATATAGGAAAAATATAAAACTGAAAGCTAACTGAGGAAGCTGTACTCACCAGGAACTCCTATCTAGAACAAAAGGGTCGTCAAACCGAGAGTGTCATAAATCCTGTATGCATGTCAAACATATGCATCCAACCAAATGCAGCAAATAAATGCAGCAAGCACAAGCAATAAATGCATCAATGCGTATGATGCCAATGACATGGTCACCCCTGACGCCAGTCAACCATCTCACACACAATGGTGAGACCGAATGGGTAGGGCTGTGACAACCGTGCACTCTGACGTCACTACTCCTGATGAATGACCGAGTGGACGGGATGTTGTCGGAGTACACCTGTCCTCCTACCCCAAATCATAAATGGGGGAGCTCAATGCTCTCATCTCCCGGTATGCGGTGACGGGGAGGAAATCTCTGCCGGCTACCACGCTGCGTCACACTACCCATGAGCGGACCAACGGAGCCAAACAAAGTCCAACCGCCTGCCGGCTACCACGCTGCTACACTAAACCAGCGGAGCCAAATAGAGCAGAATCGTCTGCCGGCTACCACGCTGAGTCACCAGACCAACGGACCCAAACAGCAGAACTGCCACACACCTGTTTGATATACCACTAACCCATGAGTGGTGGTGTGTACAGATACATGTAACTGGCGATGTGCTCGATAATAATGGAGCAAACTATCACACAGCATGCAATCATGCGAGATGATGCATGACACTAATCATGGCAATATCTTGAATAACATAGCAATATGCATACATAAATATAAAAGGTGTACCATAGAACAATGAATCAAATCAAGGTACACAGACTAGATAAGGTATCAAAAACCCTAGGTCCTGAACATATCCACCTCCATCAAATATGTACCAACAATATACATGAATCAAAGCAAAAGGGTCTAGGTACACAGATCAGATATGATATAAAAATATAGGTACACATGTCAGATAATAAAAATCCAGAATCTAGTCCTAAACTCAGTACAGCATGGTATGTCACTTACTCTCGGAACTAAGGTACTCATGGCAATAATCACGAGGTATAAACATGGATACATAACAAGCGACAAAACAGAACATGCTATGGGTATCAAACTGTGACATACCAAAGGCAAACATGATCATTGCTTGTAGCTATAAAATACTATGCATATCCAATTGACAATATCACAAAAGATAAGTCAAGAGGTACCCGCCTCCGATATAGATCGAATCGAACCACTCCGATGTCGAGACGTCCATCTCAAATCACAGTCCTCAATATACAACCATGCTTTTGCTGCTGGAACAAGAAAATGCTGTAGGGTTTGCTACCGAAACCATGAACTCCCCACAGTACACAATTCCTGCTGAAATCCTTCCCACTGATCAGACCAAGTTGAATTCAATAAGTGGGATCACAAATCATGCAACAACCTAATCTTACCTCACTGATATCAACCGGATCAAAGATGGATATCATGGAAACAACCAGGCATTCAGTGCTATGGTAGCCAAAATCCTGTGGCCAAATCCCAATTCTGTGCTGGTAGCTTTCCCCTTTACCAGAGACCAAATAGAAGGTGCTGCAGCCACTTCCCTGCTTGGATCCGCAAGCTAGAGAGTCAACACAAGAGATTCATAGATCAGAGGAGGATCATTGATCCACTGCAAAGTTCGTGGCTGCTGGACTCAGGTGGCTGAAATGAATGGCTGTCAAATCCCAAAAACACCACAACACTTAATTCTCCTGGCTCAACTTGACCTAAACCGCAACAAGAAAGGAAATCCAAGATCTGATTAGAAGAACCAGCAAAGGAAGAATTAACCCGTCACTTCCCTCCTAGTCCAGGACCGGATCCTCACCTCTATGTCCTGAGCCCCAATCGGCACCGACGATCTAGGGCATGCTGTAAGGTCGGCAAATGCAGAGAAGCGGTGCCAGGCAGTGTCAGCGCTGCTCCCTTCGACCTCAAGTGGTTGTGCCGTCCGGTGCAACATCGGAAAGGAAGAGAAGGAGAGGCCGGCTCTAGGACTGAGGAGAAGCGGCACCCGGCGTCGGCAACACTGGTCGGATCTGGTGGCAGGCGGAGGTGGATCAAGGGTTGGTGTCGCGTTAGCCAGAGGAGAGGACATCGGAGTAGAAGCTCTAGGGCAGAGATCGGGAAGAAGACAGGATGAAGAAAGGATCGCGTCACCGGTTTTGGAGAAGAAAACCGTCGGGCATGGGTAAGGGCACGATGTCGGGGAGAAAGAAACGGAGGAAATAAAATGAGAAAAGAAAATATATAAATAAAAATCATCTTTTCCTCATTAAAATAGGGTAGCCTAAACAGGCTTTCCCGGGGCCCAATTTTCATCCCCGTAAACTCGCCCATACGATTTCCGAAAAATTCCAGAAAAATTTCTAAAAATTTCGGAAAATTCCCTTATCATTATTCGACATTTTTCAGTATTTTACATTCTCCCCCACTAATAAAAATTTGGTCCCCCAAATTTCATTGTCTACCATCAACAAATACTAACAACAGGTAAAGAGTATAAAATGCTGAACGGTAAATTAAATCACATACCTCAATTGAAAAGATGGGGTTTCGAGCTCGGATCGTATCCTCGAGCTCCCAAGTATCCTCCTCGTCTGAATGATGCTGCCACCCGACTTTAACCAGTCAGATAGTCTTGTTCCGCAGCTGACGCTCTTTCCGGTCCAAAAAAAAAAATCCATATCGAAACCTCCTCATAAGTGACGTCAGGCTGAATAGGAACTGTGATATCTGTCCGTACATGTGTCACCTCAGCATAGACACAAGGAATACGTCATGAACACCTGTCAGGGACGGCGATAGTGATAGCCGATAAGCTACCGCTCCAATCCTCTCCATGATCTGGAAAGGGCCAATGTATCGCGGAGCTACCTTACCTCTGAAGCCAAATCTCTTCACCCCTTTCGTGGGTGAAACTGGAAGAAATACATGGTCATCTGCAGAGAACTCTAAGAGTCTCCGACTCCGGTTTGCATAACCCTTCTAGCGGTCCTACACCTCTGACATCCTCCGTCTGATAATACGGAGCAACTCTGCCTCATGCTGGGCTCTATGAGGTCCCAACAACTGGGCCTCCCCACCCTCATCCCAGAGGGTGGGTATCCGACAAGGCCTACCATACAACGCTTCAACGGTGGCATTTGGATAGCTGAATGCAAACCGTTGTTGTAGGCGAACTCTACCAATGGCAAGTGGTCCTCCCAACTGCCTCCAAAATCCATAACACAAGATCTCAACAAGTCCTCTAAAGTCTGAATGGTCCGTTCTGACTGTCCATCTGTCTGCGGATGGAAAGCTGTACCGAAACGGAGCTAAGTGCCCAAGGCCTGCTGCAAACTCTACCAGAAACGAGACATGAATCAGGGGTCTCTATCCGAAATAATAGTCAACGGGACACCACGTGATCTGATGATCTCCCGGCAATACAGATCTACCAATCGATGTAGGAAATCAGTCTTCCGGATCGCTAAGAAATGCACGGATTTGGTTAATCAATCAACGATTACTCAAATCGCGTTATAGCCTCGTCGTGACCTCGACAAACCCACCACAAAGTCCATGGTAATGTGTTCCCATTTCCACTCGGAAATAGGAATCCGCTGAATTAAGCCAGCAGGTCTCTGGTGCTCGGCCTTCACCTGCTGACGGACAAGACATCTCGCTACAAATTCCACGATGTCCTTCTTCATATCGTTTCACCATACAGAACGTCTCAAATCTCGGTACATACGGGTACCGCCTAGGTGGATAGCAAATCGAGAACGATGAGTCTTCTGAAGTAGCTCCTGTAAGACCGGGTGAGACCGAGGTACGCATAATCTGCCTCAGAAGAATATAATATCCTCCTCATCTCGTGGGAGCTCGGTCTGCTGCCCGGAAGCTATTTGGCTGCCAATAAACTGCAAATGCTGATCACTGGCCTGGGCCTCTAAGATCCTTGTCCTAATCGACGACTGAGCAACCATGGTAACCAGAATACTCTGCTCTGTCTGTCCCTACCCCTCAAGGCCCAACTCGAAGAAACCTTGAATCAAGTCTGTGTCCACAACTCCGTGGCAAGCTAGAGTCCCTTTGGACTTCCTGTCGTGTGCATCGGCAACCACATTAGCTTTTCCCCGGGTGATAGCTAAAGGTCCAAACATAATCCTTTAGGAACTTCATCCATCTCCTCTGTCGGAGCTTAAGTTCTTTCTAAGTAAACAGATATTTGAGACTCTTATGGTCAGTGAGAATCTCAAATGTAATGCCATATAAATAATGTCGCCAAATCTTCAAGGCAAAAATAATGGCGACTAGCTCCAGATCATGTACAGGGTAGTTCTTCTCATGCTCCTTCAACTGACAAGAAGCATAGGAGACTACTCTATCGTGCTGCATCAAAATAGCGCCCAAAACCTGTAGAGATGCGTCAGTATAGAGCACGAATTCGTCCTCTCCAGAAGGTAAAACCCAAAATCAGAACCAACACTAGTCTCCGTTTCAGCTCCGGGAAGCCGGTCTCGAAATCCTCAGTCCAAGTGAACTGCACGCCTTTCCTGGTCAGGCGTGTCAGTGACATAACTATGCGGGAGAAACCCTCAACGTATCTCCGGAAATATCGAGCCAAACTAAGGAAGTTGCGAGCCTCCTCTATAGACTCCGTCTACTCCCAATGGTAACAACCTCTATCTCCTGAGGAACCACGGTATACTCCTACTGGTGACCGTGTGTCTCAAACATCTCACAGAAGACAACTAAAATACACACTACTGTATTCACATATAATGTTTCCGTCAAAACATTTCTAGAACTATGTGAAGATGGTGTACGTGACTCACCTTGGATCTGAAATAGATCACAACATTGTCAACAAAGACAATGGAAACCGATCCAACATCCTAGGAATACCAAATCATCGAGTCCATGATAACATCTAGGGCACTATTAGCCTAAATGATAAAACCAAGAACTTATAATGTCCGTAAATCAAACATCCTTAACCATAAGATCCTCAACAATAAACACCAAGTAATAGATCCTCCAGTGTGAGAGTAACGCTCCATCACACGAAATACCACATATATGGGAGCAACACTTTACCACAAGAAATCCTCCATATGTGGGAGCAACGCTCCACCACAAAAAATCCGAAATATGTATCTGCAATAAATATGAGAGCAATGCTCCGCTACAAGCAATTCGCAATATGTGGGAGTAACGCTCTACCACAGACAATCCATAACATGTGTGGGAGCAACGCTCCACCACAACTAATACATAAGTGCCCAAGGCACCTAACTATCCAGTTAGAGACTGCACGAGATCTCTCTACCACAGATCACTATGGGTAACCTAGGGTATAACAACCCAGTAAGCAAATCAAATCCATAGTCAACTCTATCATTATCCTAGTGGGTCGGTCACCCACTAATAGAAGAATTAGTTGACAGGGTAATACAACCAATAACATAATGTAGACACTCAACATTCTACATTCAACATAGGTAGAATCATCATGATGCTACCAACCATACACCTGGCACACGTGCACACACAACATATGTATGATCGACATAATCCTTCAATTAGTACACACCAAACATACTCACAACAAAGGTATAAACCATCATGATACCTCCAACAATGCATACCGAACCTGTGTGCACATATCAATATAGGTATAATCGACAATACACCTCAAACAACACTCACATGACATATATACACCTATGTCAAGAGTATAATCAACGTAATACTTCCAACAAATCATAATCGACACGAGTGTACACACAGAACAAATATATAAACAAGATACCTCAAATATTACACCAAATACATCTGCACATATCACAACTCAAATTAAATCGATAAGATACCTCCAATAAAACACTCAAACACATGTGCACATTTCACAACATAGATTTAATCGACAAAATACCTCCAATAAACCAATCAGACCACTCGGGTATAATCTACTAGAAACCCACAACAATCATAACTAGAAAAGTATACACCCACTACATGCAATTAGACCGTCCATCATAACACTCCTACAACACATAACAATCATATGTACCCACCACATAGATATGCAAAATCAGCATATTTAATCCAATCAACCTTGTATTCTGAAACGGCAGGGTCACCTTCTAAGTTATCCAACTAGGTACATACAGTCAAAAATTAAAGTCCACATGGAATAGGATACATCGATCCTCTATAGACTGACCAAAATCGATAATGGTATACGGTCAATTCAGTCTTTCCACGTCGGTACAAAACATGTACTCAAATGTGCTCTAGATACCAACCTAAGCACAAATAACCCAAAGATCAGCATCTCTATAAAATAGAGTAAGTCGATCCCCTACTGATCGGACCAACCAAAACAAATGAATCGGTCATTGACTATTTAAATTTAACGAATGTACACAAATCCTCTGCAAGCAACTAAGGTAAATCGATCTACGACTACCCAAGTCGACAGCGTAAATCAGTCTTCTATTGACCAATCTAACCAGAGTAAATCAATCATTTACTGACCAAACTAACTAAAGTATATCAGTACACTACTAGCTGAGTCAACAAAAATATGTACTTACTAGTCATTACCTAGCACCTAGCCAATAACAACAGAGACTGGTATGTGTCTCCAACCTCTAACCAACTAGTAGTAACAGAGGCTAAAACTGCTGGTGATATGATATGGAAAATCACAAGAGACTATAATCCTCGATCTCTATTAAAGTCGACCATGATCAGGGGTTTACCAACACATAAAATATATGCTATATTAACTAAACAGGTACTAATAAAAAAATGTTAATACATGTCATAAACTGTAATAGTCAACAGTGCATATACTAACAAAAAGGTAGGATAATAGTATACCAACATACCTCCTATAGCTTGGAGATGTCATGCTGCTGCTAGGTCCCAAAACTTGAAAAGTCACATCGAGAAAACTAAAACACGAAATTCAAAACACGGGATATAAAACTTGTAAACCTCGCTCTAATACCACTAAATTGTCACGCCTCTGGGGAGTCGCTGTCCGAAGAAAATTTCGACAACAACTCCCCTGAACTGCTGACAATCTGAAGCATTTCTACAGACACAATATACATCAGCCACAAGCGGCTGGAATATATACACAACCACGCAGTTAATAATCTCAGCCTACACGGCTGGACAAATATAACAACAACCACGCAGTTATATATATTTTTTTTATCAGCCCACTCGGCTGAAATCAAAACCAACACAACGGGAAAAAAAACATAAATACAAGCCCATACAAAACAAAACAAAACATTGCTAGCCGGCTAGGCTTACACCACACAACAACATAACACTCCAGAAATAAAACCGGAACACAAAGCCAAATACACAAATTTCATATAGCAAAACAAAATAAACACAAGCGGAGAGGTCTTCTGATGTGACGTGGGGACCAGCAGACAGGATACTCCAAGCGACTCCATAAACAACCTGGTACCTGGAAAAGATAGTGTCCAGGGGGTGAGTTCAACAACTTAGCGAATACCAATAGACATGTCTAGTAAGATATATCTAACAGCAATAAACATGGAATATAGCTTCCTAATCATATATAGGAAAAATGTAAAACTGAAAGGTAACTGAGGAAGCTGTACTCACCAGGAACTCCTATCCAGAATAAAAGGGTCATCAAACCGAGAGTGTCATAAATCCTGTATGCATGTCAAACATATGCATCCAACCAAATGCAGCAAATAAATGCAGCAAGCACAAGCAATAAATGCATCAATACGTATGATGCCAATGACATGGTCACCCTTGACGCCAGTCAACCATCTCACACACAATGGTGAGACCGAGTGGGTAGGGCTGTGACAACCGTGCACTCTGACGTCACTACTCCTGATGAATGACCGAGTGGACGGGATGTTGTCGGAGTACACCTGTCCTCCTACCCCAAATCATAAATGGGGGAGCTCAATCCTCTCATCTCCCGGTACACAGTGACGGGGAGGAAATCTCTGCCGGCTACCACACTGCGTCACACTACCCATGAGCGGACCAACGGAGCCAAACAGAGTCCAACCGCCTGCCGGCTACCACGCTGCTACACTAAACCAGCGAAGCCAAACAGAGCAGAACCATCTGCCGGCTACCACGCTGAGTCACCAGACCAACAGAGCCAAACAGCAGAACTTCCACACACCTGTCTGATAGTGGTAAACCCATGAGTGGTGGTGTGTATAGATACATGTAACTGGCGATGTGCACGACAATAATGGATCAAACTATCGCATAGCATGCAATGATGCGAGAAGATGTATGACACTAATCATGGCAATATCCTGAATAGCATAGCAATATGCATACATAAATATAAAAGGTGTACCATAGAACAATGAATCAAATCAAGGTACACAGACCAGATAAGGTATCAAAAACCCTAGGTCCTGAACATATCCACCTCCATCAAATATGTACCAACAATATACATGGATTAAAGCAAAAGGGTCTAGGTACACAGATCAGATATGATATAAAAATATAGGTACACATGCTAGATAATAAAAATCTAGAATCTAGTCCTAAACTCAGTAAAGCATGGTATGCCACTTACTCTAGGAACTAAGGTACTCATGGCAATAATCACGAGGTATAAACATGGATACATAACAAGCGACAAAACAGAACATGCTATGGGTATCAAACCGTGACATACCAAAGGCAAACATGATCATTGCTTGTAGCTATAAAATACTATGCATATCCAATTGACAATATCACAAAAGATAAGTCAAGAGGTACCCGCCTCCGATGTAGATCGAATCGAACCACTCCGATGTTGAGACGCCCATCTCGAATCACAGTCCTCAATATACAACCATGCTTTTGCTGTTGGAACAAGAAAATGCTGTAGGTTTTGCTACCAAAACCATGAACTCCCCACAGTACACAATTCCTGCTGAAATCCTTCCCACTGATCAGACCAAGTTGAATTCAATAAGTGGGATCACAAATCATGCAACAACCTAATCTTACCTCACTGAACCACACTGATATCAACCAGATCAAAGATGGATATCATGGAAACAACCAGACATTCAGTGCTATGGTAGCCAGAATCCTGTGGCCAAATCCCAATTCTGTGCTGGCAGCTTTCCCCTTTACCAGAGACCAAATAGAAGGTGCTGCAGCCACTTCCCTGCTTGGATCCGCAAGCTAGAGAGTCAACACAAGAGATTCACAGAACAGAGGAGGATCATTGATCCACTGCAAAGTTCATGTCTGCTGGACTCAAGTGGCTGAAATGAATGGTCGTCGAATCCCAAAAACACTACAACACTTAATTCTCCTAGCTCAACTTGACCTAAACCGCAACAAGAAAGGAAATCCAAGATCTGATTAGAAGAACCAGCAACGGAAGAATTAACCCGTCACTTCCCTCCTTGTCCAGGACCGGATGCTCACCTCTATGTCCTGAGCCCTAATCGGCGCTGACGATCTAGGGCATGCTGTAAGGTCGGCAAATGTAGAGATGCGGCGCCAGGCAGTGTCAGCACTGCTCCCTTCGGCCTCAAGTGGTGGCGCCGTCCGGTGCGACATCGGAAAGGAAGAGAAGGAGAGGCCGACTCTAGGATTGAGGAGAAGCGGCACCCGACGTCGGCAGCACTGGTCGGATCTGGTGGCCGACGGAGGTGGATCAAGGGTTGGCGTCACGTCAGCCAGAGGAGAGGACATCGGAGTAGAAGCTCTAGGGCAGAGATTGGGAAGAAGACAGGATGAAGAAAGGATCGCGTCGTCGATTTTGGAGAAGAAAACCGTCGGGCATAGGTAAGGGCACGACGTCGGGGAGAAAGAAATGAAGGAAATAAAATGAGAAAAGAAAATATATAAATAAAAATCAACTTTTCCTCACTAAAACAGGGTAGCCTAAACAGACTTTCCCGGGGCCCAATTTTATTCCCCGTAAACTCGCCCATACGATTTTCGAAAAATTTCAGAAAAATTTCTAAAAATTTCCTTATCATCATTCGACATTTTCGGTATTTTACAACTTTTGATTTCAAAAAGAAAAGGGCAAGTCTTTTAAAACCACGTGATTCCCCCCCCCCCCCCCTCCTCCTCCTCCTCCTCATGTGCGGTTGGTCCAATAACAGTGACTACAGGAGGATTACTAATGTTTTCCTTAAAAAATATTTCTCTAATCTTATCACTCTCCATGTTCTGAATTGATTTGACATTTCCCATTTGGAAGAAGGATTTATTAAAGGGATCATATTTCCCTGGTGAGCTAGTCATGGTAACGCCAGGCATGATAGCGATTATCCTGCGGGCTGACGTGAAGAGGAAAAAAATTGAGGAGAAGACAAGAAGAGAAACCTCTAAGAAGGAAACTTTTTATTAAAATCTAAGGGTTAATCCCTCAACATCTAAACATGACTCTTATATAGACCACAACCTAAGACTCAAATAAAGGAACAAATTATAATAATTACAATTAACAGATCTTAATTCCAATCTTGTAACGAAAGAAAATAGATATTTATCCAAAAAGGAAAGTAATTAACTTAACAATCTTAATTCTAATCAAGACACAGATCAAGACAAATCCTCTTTAAAAAATACCAAAAATATGAAAATTATCCTAAATACCCAAAAAATAAAAATGACCAAAAATAGCAAAAAGGCCCTGAAAAGGGTTTAAACTACAGAATTTGGGGCTAAAAATTAATGGTTATGGTTACACCGGTAACAAATGTAGGTTTTTAAATTTTGCACGTGTGACGACAAATAGAGCCTGATTTTGAGTCTCGAGTCCCGAGTCAAAAGTTATGCTCGTTTGAAGTTTAAAGGCTCATGTTGGGCTTCAACACGGGTTGGACCTGCATCAGTCTCCTGACTTGAAAAGAACTCACCCTCGAGTTTAGATTAACTTCATTAGCAACCGTCAAATAAGGAATTAGGTGCTTCACATTAAAGACATCAGAAGTCTTCAGATGACTAGGAAGGCACAATCTGTAGGCATTGTCGTTAATCTTCTGCAGTATCTCGCATGGTCCGATTTTTCGATCCTTTAGCTTATTATTGTTGGCACCCAAAGGTAGTTTTGATGTGATCAACTAAGTCAGGTTAGGTTCTATTTGTGTTTAACCTTATGTTTAAGTGTGTAGGAATTTAGGAGCACAGGAAATCTAGCGAAAGACGTAGCTAGCGAGAAGGACAGCACGGGAGAGAGCCGACAGGCTCGGTGCATCTGAGGGACGAGGTTCTACGCAAGAGTACGCGGGTGGATGAGGAGGCGGGTGACGTTTCCGAGGGACGAGAAGCTGAAGCGGAAGCTTGTTCGAGAAGGTCAGAAATTGGTTTGGGTGAGCCCTATTCCGGATGGCCAAAATCACCTAAGCGAGCGGAGCCGGAGAGGAAGACCAAGATCGATGCGAGTGGAACCGAAGCAGGAGGTTGGGACCAAAAGTCAACAAAAGGCTGACTTATGGTTCTCGGGGTGCCCGGACCAGTCTGGGGCGCCTGGACCAGGTCGGGGCACTCGAACCAGTCCGGGGCGCTCGGACCAGGTCGGGGCGCTTGGAACCCAAATTTCAGCCAAACTTGACGTGGCGAGTACCGTTGCGTTAGGGATAGAATTTTATCCCATTCCAGGCGCCCGAGCAGGGCTATATAAGCAGCCCTGCTCCTAGAAGCTAATAATAATAAGAAATATCCAAGCAACACTTGTACACACTTCATTTTCTGTTTAGCTTTGTTATTTTGAGCTTTCATTGCTGTAGAGAGACTTCTCCGCTTGAAAGAGAAATTAGTGTGACTTTAACTTCCTTGGATTAATAACCTCCCCGGTTGTAATCAAGTAAATTCTCGGTGCCTCTTTCCTTTCAGTCTTTTATTTATTCTTATGCAAATGTTAGATTTATAAAGCTGTAAATCCAAGAAAGGTTTCGTTTGTTTAATTTGTGTAGGGGCTATTCATCCCCCTCTAGCAGGTCGCCAAGGGTCATAACAAGTGGTATCAGAACCTAACAACTTTAGGAGGACTAACCACTGAACGAAGCACACGAGATGGCCGGATGAGCATCTACCCACTGAAGTTTAAGGGCGAATTCGTGAGTTGGAAAAAAAAATGGAGGTATTCTTTAAAATCGATTTTGAATTACTTTTAATAATGAATTTCGGTTTTGTAGCACCCGAAGGTAAGTAAGAATACCAGTGGATGAACAAGGAGCAGGGCGACTTCGTGGTAAATGACAAAGCAGAGTTCCATTTGCTGAACGTCCTACTGCCACAAGAAGTCAACCGGATTGCAACTACGACTCAGCAAAGGAGTTTTGGGAGAAGTTCCTTGAGCTACACGAAGGGACGTCCGAAGCCAAGCTCACAAGACAGGATCTACTAAGGAACCAACTGAGTAACATAAAATTAGAAGCAGAAGAAACTGTTGCACATCTTCACTCGAGAATGAAGGAACTAATCACCGGACTCACGAATCTCGTAGAAAAGATAAGCAACCGAGATTCGCTAAAGTATACGCTTAATGCATTTCCTAGAACTACCGAGTGGGCATCATTAGTAGATGCTTACTGTATATCTAAAGATTTAGAATCTGTTACCTTAAAAGAAATGTTTTCAACATTTGAAGTCCATGAAACAAGATGTGCAGATTCGAAGAAGGAGCCGAAGGACAATATTGCCCTTAAGGCAAAGATGGACGAACAAGATTCAGAATCCTCTCTTGACGACAAAGAAACGACAATGATGGTAAGACAATTTAAAAAAAATTAAATCTAGAAAATATAACCATCTGCAGGGTAGAAAGAGAAAAAAATTAGATGCTACCACTGCAATGAAGAAGGGCACGTTAAAGATAACTATCCTAAATTGAAGAACAAGGATAAGGGTAAGGACAAGAAGCTCGTCCAAACGAACAAATACAAAAACATGAAGGCAACCTGGGATGAAACGTCATCCGAATATGAGATTGAGACCTTCTCCGGACTTGCGTTAATGGCAAGTCATCAAGAAAATGAACACGAAGCAAGCTCGTCCGAAATGAGCATCGAGAGCATCGATGAAGGGAGAGCTACATCGGAAGAAAGCAGCAGTTTAGATGGAGCTACGGATAATGGGATCAACAAGGTAAGTTAGGTACGATCTCTTCCTCTCGATAAATTATTCAAGTTTGTTAAATTACTATCGAAAAACTATTGCATGTTGGAGCAATAAAACAATGAATTGAAATTAATTTTAGATAAATTTTGCTCAGTAGAAGATTTTGATCAATTAAAATTAGAAAATGATGAATTGAAAGTACAAGTAGAAAACTTGAAAAATCGTACATGCTTCAATGATAGATTATAATAGACTAAGTTGGCATCTTAGATTTCATAGGGGCCAAATCAAAAAACTGTCAAGAAAATATATACCTAAGAAATTTCTGATTAATTCAGTTGGAAGGAACCTATATTGAGTTTCAAAAACTTATCTAAATTAAATTAAATTGGACTTAGGACTTTCAGCGAGAAAAATTAAATGTTTAATTTCCTTAAGAGGTTTTTTCTAGAAAGTGGTTGTTGCTTCAATAACCAAGAAGGCTCAGTGTCTCGCCACAGCATGGAAGTCAATTAATAAAATAAAATATTTAATTTATTAACTAATAAAACATTTAATTATGATTAAATAAATACATTAAATAGGTGTTAGAATTAATCAAATATTTTTTTTAACTTAGATTTTTTTTGGCATAACTTAAAGTTTTTAAAAGTATCGATCTTACAAAGTTTTTTTGCCTTTACCAAAATTATTACAAATATTTTCCAAAAATTTCAAAGTTTTGTTTTTTTTTTCAAAAACTTAGATTAATTTTTACCCTTAGACTTTTAAGATATCCCATTTTTATGTGATCAAAGGGGGAGAAGGGCAAAAAAAAGTCTAAGGGAGGTAGTTTAAATTTTAAAATTTTGCACTTTAAACTTTTGCACTTTATTTCATATTTGCAAATTTAATTGTTTTTTCTTTATGATTGGTTTACCCTAACTTAACTTGGGTTACTCACATCAAAAAGGGAGAAATTATTAGTACCCCAAGGTAGTTTTAATGTGATCAACCAAGTCAGGTTAGTGTTAGAGTGTATACTAAAAGCCTAGCTTTTGATATAAACATTTATCTAGAAATAAGAATCACATTGGTCAAATGTCTACATTTATGATAAATGTAGTTGTTCAATTAATTAATATTGTAGATAACATGGTGTGTGGTGTCACACACAGAGGATCATGTTATCAGTACCTTATAAATTATAAACAGTAGCTCACGACCAAGATGGAAAGGAACAAACCATTTGAAGGTCGTAGTGTAATTAGGTATTAGTTTATCTTAACTATATAATTACACTAGTACACTTAGAGTGTATTGAGTAGGATCATTAGAGGTCGTTTCTTTTATACTGACTTTATAAAGAAACAAAGACCTCAGTTATTATGGAAGTGTGTGCTCTTAATCCTAATATAATAACAAGCACATATATTTGATATTTATTTCTTTAATTTGTCAATGGGTGAGATTTAGTTCGATGAATCAATAAGCCCGATAAGTTGGGAAATGATATCACTTATAGTGTGTGTTGTTGATTATAGAAGGAAACTGTGTCCTAGAGATACTAGGTTGAGAATGTCCCCAAGAGGAGCTCAAAAGGATTGCCATGTTAAACCCTGCAAGTGGACTTAGTCCGACATGACGATGAAGTTGAGTGGTACTACTCTTGGAACTAGATATTAATTAAGTGAGTTGTCAGTAACTTACTTAATTAGTGGACATTTGTTATCTTAAACACAGGGAGACTAACACACTCATAATAAGAAGGAGCCCAAAAATGTAATTTGGGATTGGTGCGGTAGTTCAATAATAGTTCTCTAGTGGAATGAATTATTATTGATAAAATTAAGTTGTGTGTTCGGGGCGAACACGGGATGCTTAATTTTATCGGGAGACCAAAACCAATTCCTCCTCTCGGTCCCTATCGTAGCCTCTTATTTATAGAGTACTATACCCACCTATACCCACCTTCATACCCATGAGAAAGGGGCCGGCCAAGCTAGCTTGTGGTTCAAGCTAGGGCCGGCCAAGCCTTGGTTCATGGGTGGCCGACCCTAGCTTGAACCCAAGCTTAGGTGGCCGGCCCCCATTAAATTAAAAAGAATTTTAATTTTTATTATGTGGAAGATATAATTTATTATAGAGAATTAAAATTAAAATATCTCTCTTTAAAAAGATCTACAAAAAGATTAAAAGAAAGAGATTAGATCTCTTTCCTTATTTGTAGATTGGAAAGATATTTTATTTTCTCTCTGAAAATTATTCACATGTTGAAAATTAAAAATATAGAAACAAATTTCTCTCACCCACGAAGGGATTTTAAAAGGAAATTTTATTTTTTAAAATTTCCAAAGACAAAAAAGGAAGTTTTAATTGTTGATTAAAATTATCCTATTTGCTCTACATGAGGTGGCCGGCCACATACAATTAATTAGGAAAATTTATTTAATTTTTTCTTAATTAATTGTTGTCAAGGAAAGTTAAGGAAATTTTATTATAAATAAATTTCCTTATTTGCCAAAGCCAAGGAATATAAAAGAAGGGGTAGGGGTGCCTTCATGGTGTACAACCTCTATTATTTTTCTCCCTCTTTTCCTTGGTGTGGTGGCCGGCCCTTCCCTTTCTCTCTTCTTCTCTTGTTGGCCGAAACCTATCTTCTTGGTGGAGCTTTTGTTTGTGGCCTGATCAAGGAAGGAGAAGAAGGAGAGAAAGCAAGTCTCATCTCTAGCATCCCTTGGAGCATTGGTGGTGGCCGAAATTATTCATCCTTGAAGAATATTATTGTGGCCGGCCATCCTCTTCCTTTCTTCCTCTTTTGTGGTGGCCGAAACTTATCTCTTGCTTGGAGTTCTTGTGGTGGCCGGATACTACTTGGAGAAGAAGAAGAAGAAGGAGAGAAAGCTTGTATCCCTTGGAGCTTGGTTGGTGTTTTGATCTTCGTCCTTGGTGAAGCTTCTTTGTGTTGGCCGAACCTAGCTAGGAGAAGAAGAAGGTGCTTGGTGGTTTCTCATCTCGGAAGATCGTTGCCCACACAACGTCCGAGGTTAGAAGAGGAATACGGTAGAAGATCAAGAGGTTTTTCTACAAGGTATAACTAGTAATTTTTCTTTCCGCATCATACTAGTTATTTATGGAAATAATACCAAATACAAGAGGCTTACGATTCTAGAATTTCGAATATGTTTTTCGATGTTGTGTTCTTTTGTTTTTCTTTTCCTTGTGATTTGATTGTTCTTTTCGGTTAACCTAAAGTTATTTTAGGAAATTAAATATTAGCTTTCTATAAAAGGTTTTGTCTAGTCGGTGGTGGTTGCTCCCATATCCAAGAAGGTCGTGTGCCTCGCCACGTCAGTACTGGGAACCAATTATGGAAATTAATATTTAATGGAATTAATAACTTAAGGTGATTTGGGTCGAACGTGTTAAGTTCCGCAGGAGATCCAAGTCAAAACCTAAAAGAACAAATAGATTAAGTTTTGGATCAAACGTGTTAAGTTCCGCAGGCGATCCAAAATTTAATTTAAAAGAACACATGGTAGCTAGGAAAAGGTTCAGACCTTTGTACAAAATTTTTGTACAGTGGAACCTCTAGGTTTTCCGAGTAGCAACCAACAGTTAGGTCCTATTTGTGTTTAACCTTGTGTTCAAGTGTGCAAGAACTTTGGAGCATAGGAAGTCAAGCGAAGACGCAGCTATTGAGAAGGACGACATGGGAGAGAGCCGACGAGCTCGGTGCATTTGAGGGACGAGGTGCTATGGAAGAGTATGCGGCTGGATGAGAAGGAGGCGTGTGGCGTTTCTGAGGGACGAGAAACCGGAGTGAAAGCTTGCTTGAGAAGGCCGGAAGTTAGGTTCGGGTAAGCCTTATTCTGGATGGCCGAAATCACCTAAGCAAGCAGAGCTTGAGCGGAAGATCCAGACCGATGCGAGAGGAACCGAAGCAGGAGGTCGGGACCAAATGTTAGCAAAAGGCTGACTTCTGGTGCTCGGGGCACCCGGACCAGTCTGGGGTGCTCGGATCAGGTAGAGGCGCCCCCGAACCATTTCGAGCCCCTAAACTCAAATTTTAGCTAAACTTGACGTGGTGAGTACCGTTGCATTGGGGATAGAATTCTATCCCATTCCAGGCGTCTGGAAACCCTTCCAAGCGCCCTGATCAGGGCTATATAAGCAGTCCTGCTCTCAGAAGCTAATAACAACAAGAAATATCCAAGCAACACTTGTACATACTTCATTTTCTGTTTAGCTTTATTATTTTGAGCTTTTATTGCTGTAGAGAGGCTTCTCCGCCTAAAGGAGAAATTAGTGCGACTTTAACTTCCTTGGATTAACAACCTCCCCAGTTGTAACCAAGTAAATTCTTGATGCCTCTTTCCTTTCAGTCTTTTATTTATTCTTATGCAAGTGTTAGATTTATAAAGCTGTAAATCCAAGAAAGGTTTCATTTGTTTAATTTGTGTAGAGGCTATTCACCCCCCTCTAACTGGCCGCCAAGGGTTCTAACAATTATATTCTCTAACAAAGAAACGATCACGAGTCAATACATCCTTGACAAAATTTCTAATCTCAAAAAATACCTATTAACGATGATGATAGACTCGGACCTTATACTTAGTATTGCTTTCCATAATTGCCAGTTTCACCAGCTCATGAATACCTCGAAGATGTTCTGTCATCTCATCTGCTTTAGGACTAATTTGTCCTACACGTGGAATAGGTCTAGAACTCCTGATGGATTCCGGTCATAGATAATCTCAAAAGGACTCAATCTCGTGGTCATGCTTTTTGATCTATTGTAGGTAAACTCTGCTCGAGGTAACTCCAACTTCCACTGCTTTGGTTTGGTTCCTAAAAGGCATCACAGAAGATTGCCCGAATTCTGATTTGCCACCTCGGTTTGACCATCTGTCTAAGGGTGGTAAGAACTGCTAAAGTTTAACTGTGTCCCTAATTTCCCCATAAGCTCTTCTAGAAGTGACTGATGAATTTGGTATCTCGATCTAAAGTCATGGACCGGGGAATGCTATATATGTAAACACACTATCTCCTTGAAGTAAAGATGGGCAATCCGAGTAGCATCCCTAGTCTTCATGCAAGCTATGAAATGCGCCATCTTTGAGAATCTGTCAACGACAATAAGAACTGAGTCTGAGGTTTGTTGGGTGTGGGATAATCCCAATACAAAATACATATATGGAAATCCTTAAACCTCGCAACGCTAGTATTCATGGTGGTGAGTAATGAAAAATGCTAACTCAAAGCATCTACGACACGGTTTAGACTTCCAACTTGGTGCCTTAGTGTAAAGGTGAACTCTTGGAAGTAAGTCACCCACTTGGCATGTTGTCTGCTTAACTTGTGTTGACCATTAATATACATTAATGCTTCATGATCAATGAACGAGATTAATTCCTTCTGTACTAGGTAGTGTTGTCAATGCTTCAAGGACTGCACAGTGGCACAGAACTCCAAGTCGTAGGTAGAATAATTTTTCATGGACTCGGAGAGCTTCTCGCTGAAGAAAGCAACTGTTTACCCAGATTGACTTAGAACACCCCCAATACCTATGTCGGATACATCACAGTTGACCTCGAATAATTTGTCAAAATTAGGAAGGGTTAGAACTGGTGCTTTAGTTATCCTTTGTTTGACCAGTTGAAAGCTAGTCTTTGCTTTTTCAGACCACTTGAAATCCCTGCCCTTGAGACACTTGATGATAGGAGTAATCAGAGTACTAAAATTTCTGATGAACCAGCAGTAGAAAGAAGCTAAGCCATGGAAGCTTCTGATATCGTGCAAGGTCCTCGGTTGAGGCCACTCCAGGATTGCATCTATCTTTGTTTGATCTGCATGTACACTATCAGTAGACACAATAAAGACGAGGAAAGTTACCAATGCAGTAAAAAAAGAGCACTTCTTCTTGTTTACAAATAAACACTCTATTTTTGGCTTTTTGAAGACGACATGGAGATGGTCGAAGTGTGATGCCCATGTTGGACAGTAAACGAGGACGTCGTCAAAGTATACCACCACAAACTTTCTCATAAAGGGCAGTCGCAAGATCTAATGCATAAACCTCATGAAGGTATTGGACGCATTAGACAATCCAAAAAGCATGACCATCTACTCATATAGCCCATGTTGCGTCTTGAATGTCATGTTTCATTCATCGCTGGGCCTTATTCTGATCTGGTGGTATCCCCTTTTAAGGTCAATTTTTGAGAAGACCTTAGAGCCAGATAGCTAATCTAGCATGTCATCCAAGTGGAGAATTGGAAGCATGTACTTCACTATAATCTTGTTGATGGCTCTACTATTGACACACATACGCCACGAGCCATCCTTCTGTTGGTTGCTACTCGGAAAACCTATTGGTTCCACTGTACAAAAATTTATACAAAGATCTGAACCTTTTCCTAGCTACCATGTGTTCTTTTTAAATTAAACTTGGATCGCCTGCGAAACTTAACACGTTTGATCCTAAGTTTAATTTATTTGTTCTTTTAGGTTTAGACTTGGATCTCCTGCGGAACTTAACATGTTCGATCCAAATCACCTAGGTCACAAAGACAATTAAATATCTATTTCCAAAATCGGCTTCCAGTACTGCATGGCGAGGCACATGACCTTCTTGGATATGGGAGCAACCACCACAGACTAGACAAAGCCTTTTAAGGAAATTAAATATTTAACCTTCCCATAGTAACCCTAGGTTAACCACTAAGAACAATCAAATCACAAGAAAAAAAAACAAAAGAACACAACTTCGAAAACTAATTCGAAAAACTAGAATCGCATGCCTTTTGTATTTGGTGTTTTTACAAAGAAACAAAACTAACATGATGCGGAAAACTATTATTAGTTATACCTTTCTTTGTGAATAATGACCTCTTGATCTTCTACCGTATTCCTCTTCTAATCTCGGACATTGTGTGGGCAACAATCTTCCGAGACGAGGACCACCTAGCACCTTCTTCTCCTTCCTTCAAGTTTCGGCTAAGCACAAAACAACTCAAAAGATGAAGAACTTTTTCCACCAACCAAGCTCTAAGGGATGCAAGCTTTCTCTTCTTCTTCTCCAAGCTAAGATCCGGCCACCACTTGATCTCCAAGAAGGATGAGAGGTTCGGCCACACCAAAGGAGAGAAGAGAACTTGAAGGGGCCAGCCACACCAAGGAAGAAAAGAGGGAGAAAATAGAATAGAGGTTGTTCACCTTGAAGGCACCCAAACCCCCTCTTTTATAATCCTTAGCTTTGGCAAATAAGGAAATTTAATTACAATAAAATTTCCTTAACTTTCCTTGACATGAATTAATTAAGAAAAATTAAATGAAATTTCCTAATAACCCATGTCATGGCCGGCCACCTCATGGAAGAGCAAATAAGGCAATTTTCAATCAACCAATTAAAATTCCTTATTTGTTTCCGGAAATTTTTAAAAATAAAATTTCCCTTTAAAATCCCTTCATGGTTGATAAAAGAAATTTCTATAATTTTAATTTTTCAACATGTGAATAATTTACAAAGAAGAAAAATAAAATATCCTTTCAATCTACAAATAAGGAAAGAGATTTAATCTCTTTTCTTAATCTTTTGTAGAAACTTATAAAGAGCTATTTTAATTTTTAATCTCTCTTTTAAATTATATCTTCCACATAAGAAAAATTTAAAATTAAAATTCTTTTCTATTTTAATAGGGTCGGCCACCTAAGCTTGGGTTCAAGCTAGGGCCGACCACCCATGGACCAAGGCTTGGCCGACCCTAGCTTGGTTCTCAAGCTAGCTTGGCCGGCCCCTACAACATGGGTATGAAGGTGGGTATAGTACTCTATAACTAAGAGGCTACGATAGGGACCGAGAGGAGGAATTGGTTTTGGTCTCCCGATAAAATTAAGCATCCCGTGTTCGCCCCGAACACACAACTTAATTTTATCAATAATAATTCATTCCACTAGAGAACTATTATTGAACTACCGCACCAATCCCAAATTACATTTTTGGGCTCCTTCTTATTATGAGTGTGTTAGTTTCCCTATGTTTAAGATGTCGAATGCCCACTAATTAAGTGAGTTACTGACAACTCATTTAATTAATATCTTAGTCCAAGAGTAGTACTACTCAACCTTATCGTCATGTCGGACTAAGTCCACCTACAGAGTTTAACATGACAATCCTTATGAGCTCCTCTTGGGAACATTATCAACCTAGATCACTAGGACACAGTTTCCTTCTATAATCAATAACACACACTATAAGTGATATCATTTCCCAACTTATCGAGCTTATTGATTTATCGAACTAAATCTCACCCATTGATAAATTAAAGAAATAAATATCAAATATATGTGCTTGTTATTATATTAGGATTAAGAGCACACACGTCCATAATAACTGAGGTCTTTGTTCCTTTATGAAGTCAGTATAAAAGAAACGACCTCTAATGGTCCTACTCAATACACTCTTAGTGTACTAGTGTAATTATATAGTTAAGATAAACTAATTCCTAATTACACTACGACCTTCCAATGCTTTGTTCCTTTCCATCTTGGTCATGAGCTACTGTTTATAATTTATAAGGTACTGATAACATTATCTTCTGTATGTGACACCACATACTATGTTATCTACAATATAAATTAATTGAACAACTACAAATGAATGTAGATAAATTTGACCAAATGTGATTCTTTATTCAAAATAAATGTCTACAAAAGCTTAGGTTTTCAGTATACACTCTAACACCTTCGGTACTAGTAGGGCAGGAACTGCACAGGGGCTTATGCTCTCTCGGATGTGTCCCTTTTCCAACAACTCCACCACCTGATGTTGTAATTCTTTTGCTTCCTTAGGCCTAAGGAAATAAGCTGTCCGATTAGGCAAACTCAACCCAAGAACAAGGTCAATCTGATGTTGAATATCTCGTATTAGCGGTAGCCCAGAAGGAAGATCCTTCAACATCAGCTCATCAAAATGTAACGACCCGCCTTCTACTACTAGGCTGTAAGGTCGAATCGCTACAGTTATGCTGTGCTATACTGTGCGGAAAGCTGGGCTAATTAAAATTTTGCTAACTATTATCTTTGAAAAACTAATCTGAATGTTCTAGGTGTACCTAAGAGTTGTACACATTCTAGGGGAGGGAAACTGGACATCCCAACTGAGCTAGGGACTATAAACTAAACTTATGAACTGTAAAATGCTATAGTAGGTGCAAATCCCTAGAGGATCTTTTATTCCAGTTCCTGCCACACACATCTTGATCTGCATTGACCTCCAGCCTCCGCTACTGGTCCACTTTTCCTTTACCTTTATCTGCAGTATAAGAAAAGTAGTATCTATAAGCTAAAAAGCTTAGTAAGAAACCATCTACCTCACAAAAACATGCAACGATGCAAATATGATTTAAAATCATGCTGTTTAAAACATATGTTGAACATACCGAGTAAACTAAGCATGGCATGACATATAAGCACACAATCATGGCATATATCATACAATACACAGCAATCAAAACTAGCCATGGCATACTATCAACTAAAGCATGTGAACATGAACTGAACATAGAGCTATCATACCCAAATCATAGAAAAACTGGGCTGAACATATAATGAGCTAAGCTGAAAGTAACTGATACTGAATTCAACTCAGCTAACATAACTAATTTTGAGTTTTGAAAACTAATTCATAATAAGTGAAAATACATAATCATGCTGTTTGGGCCTTGCTGTACACGCATCCCTAACTAAACCCGGGTTTGCAAGTCCCGAATTTAGTAGGGTTAACTAGGTTATCTAAACCTAGGGACGACTGTGGGAGTCCAACCCAATGGATATCTGATCCAGTACAGTGCCACTGAAAATAAAATACTGAAATAGCTAATACTTGCTTATTCTATTGTTTCTAGGTTATCTGAACCTAGAGCTAGGTTATCTAAACCTAGAGGCGACTGTGGGAGCCCACCCATTGGATATCTGATCCATATAAGCTGTAATAAACTGAGAATACTGAATAGATACTTCTAACGTATCTAACTGAGCTGTTAAAGATGCATATAGTGCATTTTTACTAAACTAGCTATTTTATCGAACACTTAGTGTGCCCTAACTCTCCTCTCTATTAGGGAGACCGCCTCTAGGCACCCGACAACATCAAGCTCCTATCTGAAGAGGGAAGACATGCCCGGCCCATCTAGAGGTGCTCAACTAAACCCCTAATCTGCGAAGAGAGTTAAATACACCCTAGATATCGATAGAAATCTGTATACATCCTAACTAAAGCATAAAAACTCAATCGGAAGCTATTATACTGCAGGTGAGGGGTTTCTTACCTCCTATTCGTAATTTCTTACGATTCTATTCGCTAGAATTCCGGTGGAGATGAGCTTCTCAACGATCCGCTCACGTCTTCGCGTGCTCTACTCCCGAAGGGAACGCCCTCTTTGCTAAAATCGCCGCCGGAGAATATCCTTGGGGCCCTAGGGAGGGAACCCTAGGGTTTCCTTGGTGTGGCGCCGAAAGAAGGAGGAAGGGGAGAAGAGTTGGCGTGAGGGCTTCGGTGGAGAGGGATTTTGCCGAACCAAAATCTAAAATAAACCAAACCCTCTTTAAGTTTCCTATTTATATTAAGTGGTTTAATGAACCCAACTATAATATAAATATATTTGGTTCTCCTTTCTTTCAGCACGGCCCTGCTGGGTTCAACCGGTTACTAACATTATCCCTAAACCATAGGTCTCGGGTTCGATTCCCGCCTAAGCTATTTTGCGGTTCTATTTATTTTTGCTACTTCCGATACTCGGAAAATTCCGGGAAAATATCTAAAATTCCATAAAAATCATAGAATAATTCTAAAATAGTTTTGAGAATTTTCGGGCGTTACAATCCCCCATACCTTATAAAAAGTTCGTCCTCGAACTTAGAACAATTCTGGGTACTTCTGTCTCCCAAGTTGCCTCTTCTGCTGTGTGACTGTGCCAAATGACTTTGACTAATGGTACTTCCTTGTTCCGTAATTTCTTAACTGCTCGGTCTATTATCTAAATAGGCCGACTATCATAGCTGAGGTCTTCGCGGATCTGTACCGACTGGGGCTCAATCACCTGGGTGGCATCTGGGGTATGCTTCTTTAGCATAGAGACATGAAATACGTTGTGGACAGCTGACATTTCCTGGGGTAGCTCTAGCTCATATGCTACCTTGCCCACTATTCTGCTAATAAGGTATGGTCCCACATATCTCGAACTAAGCTTGCCCTTCTTCCCAAAACGCATCACTCCCTTCATGGGAGCTACTTTGAGGAACACTGTATCCCCGACTGAGAACTCTAAGGGTCTGCGCCGTGTATCAGCATAGCTTTTCTGACGGCTCTGAGCTGTCTCTATCCTCTGGCGGATCTGCTGTATAGCTGCTGTGGTATCTGCGACTAGATCTGTCTGAAGCTCTAGTTCCTTCTGTTCACCACTCTCATACCAGCAGATTGGAGATCTACACCTCCGCCCATAGAGAGCCTCGTAAGGTGCCATGCCGATAGTGGCCTGATAGCTATTGTTGTATGCAAATTCTGCTAGACTCAGATATTTGCACCAACTTCCTTTGAAATCTAGGGCACATGCTCGGAGCATATCTTCGAGTACCTGATTTACTCGCTCTGTCTGACCATCTGTCTGAGGATGGAAGGCTGTGCTGAATTTCAATTTGGTGCCCAATGCTGACTGTACACACTCCCAGAAGTGTGATGTAAATCTACTGTCCCTGTCTGAAATGGGACTCCATGTAGTCCGACGATCTCCTAGAGATACAACTGAGCTAGCTTCTCCATGGAGTAGGATATCTTGATAGCTAAAAAGTGGGCTGATTTAGTCAACCTGTCGACTATTACCCAGATGGCATCAAAACCATTCGTGGTTCTGGGTAGTCCCACTATGAAATCCATGGAGATATCCTCCCACTTCCATTCTGGAATCTGTATAGGCTGCAGAACTCCTCCTGGTCGCTGATGTTCTGCCTTGACCCTCTGACAGGTGAGGCAGATGCTAACATATCTGGCGATGTCTCGCTTCATCCCGGACCACCAAAAACGGTTCTTCAGGTCTTGATACATTTTGGTGGAACCTGGATGCATCGCATAGGGAGTCCTGTGAGCCTCATCTAAAATCTGTCTCCGTAGCTCCTCCTGATCTGGAACACAGAGTCTGTCACCAAAATACAACACCCCGCTATCGGACACTCTGAATTCTCTACTCTCTGATTCTGCTAGCCCTTGCTTGATTTTCTGAATTTCAGGGTCCTGCTGACTGAGTATCACCAAGCAAGATAGACTCTAAGGTCATAGTAGAGAGCTGTCCCACGATGAACTCGAGACCGAAATCTACGATCTCCTTCTGTAGGGGCGGTGACATGGCTGTAAGAGATAATAAGGTAGCACTGGATTTTCTGCTAAGTGCATCTGCTACCTTATTGGCTTTCCCTGGATGGTAGAGGATGTCCACATCATAGTCCTTGACCAGCTCAAGCCACCTGTGCTGTCGCATGTTCAGATCCTTCTGAGTGAAGAAATACTTGAGACTCTGGTGATCAGTACACTCTGCACCGAGCTCCATATAGGTAATGTCTCCAAATTTTGAGAGCGAACACTCCTGCTGCCCAAGGTCATGAGTAGGTAATTCTTCTCATAATCCTTGAGTTGTCTGAGGCATAGGCGATCACCTTGCCATTTTGCATCGATCGCTCCTAGTCCCAACTTAGAGGCATCACTATAGATGTCAAAGCTGGTGTCGTCTGTAGAGCCAAAATGGGAGCACCGGTCAACCTCCTTTTAGCTCACTCACAGATCCTCCGTCCACCGAAATTTTCTTCTTTTCCGTAAGAGGGGGAGGCTACCCTGGAGAAGTCCTCTACAAACTTCCTGTAATATCCTGCTAATCCCATAAAGCTCCTGATCTCGCTGGCGTTCTTAGGTCTCTTCCAGTTACTTACTGCTTCTATCTTACTAGGATCTACCATAATACCATCCTTTGAGATGATGTGACCCAGGAAGGACACCTGATCTAGCCAAAATTCACATTTCGTGAACTTGGCGTATAGCTGGTTCTGCTGAAGGGTCTGCAATACTAGTTTCAGGTACTTTGAGTGTTCTTCCTGAGTTCCTGAGTAGATAAGAATGTCATCGATAAACACAATAACAAACTTATCTAAATACTCCCTGAATACTCTGTTCATGAGATCCATGAATGTAGCTGGAGCATTTGTCACGCCAAAAGGCATGACTATGAACTCGTAATGCCCGTATCTGTTCCTGAATGCTGTCTTCGGTATATCACCCTCCTTGACCTTGACTTGGTGATATCCTGATCTGAGGTCAATCTTAGAGAACACTGCTGCTCCCTTTAACTGGTCGAACAGGTCATCTATTCTGGGAAGAGGATACCTGTTCTTGATCGTGACCTGATTCAGTGCTCTGTAGTCTATGCATAGCCGCATGCTTCCATCCTTCTTCTTCACGAACAGTACGGGCGCTCCCCATGGTGAGTGACTAGGGCGTATGAAACCCTTGTCAAGCAGCTCCTGTAGTTGCTCATGAAGTTCCTTCAGTTCTGCTGGAGCCATGCGGTAGGGCGCCTTGGAAATAGGATTGGTGCTGGGGAAAAGCTCTATCTCAAATTCAATCTCCCTGACTGGTGCTAGGCCTGGTAACTCTTCAGGGAAGACTGCTGGGTAGTCACATACAACTCGGACCTCTGCTAGCTGTTGGTCCTTGTCCTGGCTGGTATTGACTACATGTGCTAGGTACCCCGTACATCCCGAATCCATCAACTTCTGTGCCTTCATTGCTGAGAGAAATTTTCTGACTTTTCTCTTTAGTTCTCCGAGGTATTCAAACTGTATTTCTGCTTCGGGTTGGAATACGACTTTCTGTTTACGGCAATCTATGGAAGCACCGTATCTGATCAGAAAGTCCATTCCAAGGATGACGTCATAGTTAGTCATTTCTAGCAGGATCAGATCGCAAAAGAGTTCCCTGTCTGCTATAATGACTGGCACTGCTCTGAGCCAGTGCGTGGATGCCATGACCTCTCTTGAAGGTAGTGCCGTCAGAAACTGACCACTGAGTACCTCTGGGGATATTTCTAACTTTTCGGAGAACATCCTGGCTATATATGAATGGGTTGCCCCAGTATCAAAGAGAACAGTAGCACTATACTGAAAAATGCTAATCTGACCTGTGACGACTGTCGAGGCATTGGCTACGTCCTCTCTGGTGAGTGAGTAGATCCTCGCATTCGCCATAGCTGGAGGGGCTTCTAATCTGCCCTGGCTGATAAGTGGACCTTCTAGAGCGGCCTGCATCTGATACAATTGAGCTGGCTGGCCTGCATACTGAATCTGCTGTGGCTGAGGAAGACCGGTCTTGTTCGGGCACTGCTTAGCCATGTGCCCCTCCTGTCCACATTCAAAGCATCCTCGTGTGCCCTTGCGACAAACCCCTGGGTGGAATTTCCCACAAGTGGCACACTTTGGATAACTGGGTCGCTTGCTGGATGGTCCTCCTTTTGAGTCACTCCCTGATTTGCGCTTGCTGTTGGAGTTCCCTTTCCAGTTAGAGCTGTGGCCTTGCTGTTTCTGGGTGTGAGAGTTTCCTTGGCCTTTGGACTCTGAGGAGACTTGCTTCTGCTGCTTTATGTTGTTCTGGTAATGCTCTGTGGTCAAGGCACTGCTCACCAACTCCTCTGTGGTTTGTGGCCTATGTATGCCACCAGCCACGTTCACTGCTATCTCTGGCCTCAGCATCTTGAGCATCAACCGGATCCGTTCCTTCTCTGTGCTGACCAGCTCTGGGCATAGACGAGCCAACCTGTTGAATTTCTTTACGGCTTCCTCAACTGAAAGGTTGCCCTGACGAAACTCTGTGAACTCGTCGTAGTGGCGGTTTGTAATCCGCATATGAAAGAATTCCTCGAAGAACTCCTTCTCGAAGTCAGCCCATGTCATCTGGTTCACTGGGCGCTTCGTTCTGATTCTTTCCTACCACATGCGTGCGTCTCCCGGGCAAGGAGGCACACTTCACCTTCTCGTGTTACGTCCCGAAGCTCCATCGTGCTCTCCAGTGTTTAGAACCGGCTTGTGCATCCCATGGTTCACTAGTGCCTGAGAAGTTCTCCGGCTTGACTCGCGCCACCGGATCCGATAGGCTTCCTTTCTTGGCTCACCTGCTGGGGAGCTGGTGGAACCTCCAAGACTACCGAGTAGTCAAATTCGGTTCCGGGTGACCGGGGGGTACTGCGATTAGCCTTTAAGGTGGCTATTTCCTGTTCTCATTGCTGAATCGAGCCACTAGTCAGAAGGTCGGGAAGAGGCACCGAACCGCCTCTTCTTTGGGCTCGTGGCTAGTGCCCTTCTAGGCGCCCTCGTGCCATTTCTAAAGACATAGAGAACATAACATAACTAAGGTAATTGCAGTTATATAACTACTGATATCATGTTAAAAGACTAGCACAGACTAACAGGCAATAGACATATAAACATGAACTGTAACTAGAAAGCAAGAAACAATAAAGAGAGTAGAGGTATCCTTACTTGGAAGTTGCAGGTACAATGCTGATGTGTGTGTAGGAAGTATGGAATACTGCTCTGATACCACTCTGTAACGACCCACCTTCTGGGTACTAGGTTGTAAGGCGAATCGCTACAGTTAATGCTAAACTATACTGTGCGGAAAGCTGGGCTAATTAAAATTTTGCTAACTATTATCTTTGAAAAACTAATCTGAATGTTCTAGGTGTACCTAAGAGTTGTACACATGCTAGGGGAGGGAAACTGGACATCCCAACTGAGCTAGGGACTATAAACTAAACTTATGAACTGTAAAATGCTATAGTAGGTGCAAATCCCTAGAGGATCTTTTATTCCAGTTCCTGCCACACACATCTTGATCTGCATTGACCTCCAGCCTCCGCTACTGGTCCACTTTTCCTTTACCTTTATCTGCAGTATAAGAAAAGTAGTATCTATAAGCTAAAAAGCTTAGTAAGAAACCATCTACCTCACAAAAACATGCAACGATGCAAATATAATTTAAAATCATGATGTTTAAAACATATGCTGAACATACCGAGTAAACTAAGCATGGCATGGCATATAAGCACACAATCATGGCATATATCATACAATACACAGCAATCAAAACTAGCCATGGCATACTATCAACTAAAGCATGTGAACATGAACTGAACATAGAGCTATCATACCCAAATCATAGAAAAACTGGGCTGAACATATAATGAGCTAAGCTGAAACTAACTGATACTGAATTCAACTCAGCTAACATAACTAATTTTGAGTTTTGAAAACTAATTCATAATAAGTGAAAATACATAATCATGCTGTTTGGGCCCGGCAACTGTACTTGCTATGCGCGCATCCCTAACTAGACCCGGGTTTGCAAGTCCCGAATTTAGTAGGGTTAACTAGGTTATCTAAACCTAGGGACGACTGTGGGAGTCCAACCCAATGGATATCTGATCCAGTACAGTGCCACTGAAAATAAAATACTGAAATAGCTAATACTTGCTTATTCTATTGTTTCTAGGTTATCTGAACCTAGAGCTAGGTTATCTAAACCTAGAGGCGACTGTGGGAGCCCACCCATTGGATATCTGATCCATATAAGCTGTAATAAACTGAGAATACTGAATAGATACTTCTAACGTATCTAACTGAGCTGTTAAAGATGCATATAGTGCATTTTTACTAAACTAGCTATTTTATCGAACACTTAGTGTGCCCTAACTCTCCTCTCTATTAGGGAGACCGCCTCTAGGCACCCGACAACATCAAGCTCCTATCTGAAGAGGGAAGACATGCCCGGCCCATCTAGAGGTGCTCAACTAAACCCCTAATCTGCGAAGAGAGTTAAATACACCCTAGATATCGATAAAAATCTGTATACATCCTAACTAAAGCATAAAAACTCAATCGGAAGCTATTATACTGCAGGTGAGGGGTTTCTTACCTCCTATTCGCTAGAATTCCGGTGGAGATGAGCTTCTCAACGATCCGCTCACGTCTTCGCGTGCTCTACTCGCGAAGGGAACGTCCTCTTTGCTAAAATTGCCGCTGGAGAATATCCTTGGGGCCCTAGGGAGGGAACCCTAGGGTTTCCTTGGTGTGGCGCCGAAAGAAGGAGGAAGGGGAGAAGAGTTGGCGTGAGGGCTTCGGTGGAGAGGGATTTTGCCGAACCAAAATCTAAAATAAACCAAACCCTATTTAAGTTTCCTATTTATATTAAGTGGTTTAATGAACCCAACTCTAATATAAATATATTTGGTTCTCCTTTCTTTCAGCACGGCCCTGCTGGGTTCAACCGGTTACTAACATTATCCCTAAACCATAGGTCTCGGGTTCGATTCCCGCCTAAGCTATTTTGCGGTTCTATTTATTTTTGCTACTTCCGATACTCGAAAAATTCCGGAAAAATATCTAAAATTCCAGAAAAATCATAGAATAATTCTAAAATAGTTTTGAGAATTTTTGGGCGTTACACAAAATCCACTAGTAGCTACTGTACCTTAGCTGGTAACTCTACGCCCATCGTTGAAGCAATGCTTTGGCATGGTAGCAAAGCATATACAACTTCTTGCACTTCTTCATCTAAAACTTGGATATTGAAAGAAGATTAGTATTTTTAGCTATCAGAATTAGAGTAGTTCCTATTAGTGCACTTTGCACTAACGGTCTTACTAAGGTTTTGATAAATGACAAGTGAGTAAAGTTAGGTGTTTTTGTGAACTAAGTATTTGGCCAAGTGTGTAGGAATTGATAAGTCTAACCGGACACCAAGCTGAAATCCAGCTAGGTCCGCGAGATCGGATAGTTGGTGCGAAGTTCAAATAGGTTAACATGCCGACCGAATATCTAGCGGGAAGTCTGGTTGGGCCTGCGAGACTTGACAACCAGCATGAAGACCTGGTGGGCAATGAGGTGAGTCAACTGACTGCAAGTTGGTAAGTGAAGATAAGTCACTGGAGGAGAGTGATTTAGTGAGAACACGTCCCAGTTTGAGGGGATAGTAGACATCGGTCCAGCTTAGATCTATTTCGGATCCCTAAACTGAGACCTTGACTAGTTCCTAGTTTTAGAATGATAAGAACTATGTACTACTCTTTATTATTACTGTGCTAACTTTGTTTTGTAGGTTAGATGTTTTAGTTTTAGACTAACACATTTTGTAGGGCAAAAGGAGCACAAAAAGTCTCGGGCGAACAGTACTCGAGGTACCTTCCAGGGGATAGAAGTCGCCTTCAAGTGATGAAAGGCACCTTAGCACTGTTCATAGAAGGCACCTTCGATACTTTGAAGGTGTCTTCCACATGATAAAGATTAGACATCATCGCGGATAGGAGATAGCTTGTTCAGGATCAGAGTTGCTATGTTAAAGGCGTCTTCAGGGGCATTGAAGGTGCCTTCCACAACCTTTATAAAGGCCTCTCGAGATAAGCTTCAACAATAACTACAATACGAGCTTCTACGTATCCATTTGAGGTTTCGACTGCTCCGACTTCCTGCTGTGACTCTACTGTATCTGACTACTGTCGAGGAACCAATTGACACAGAACCTAAGCTGACAATCTTCAAAAGGTGTTGGGTAACAAATTTGTAATTTGTGTACTTACTTATTTGTAAAAAGGACAAGTGCAGTGTGTTGCACTTGTTCCGTATTTCTTTGTATTCGATCCCCTTTTTTAGAGGTACTGGAAGAGGTATTTTAGTGAATTACCCGTTGATAGGTCTGTGGGACCTGGATCTTGGAGTAGGAGTCATCGAAGGCTCCGAACCAAGTAAATCGACTGTGTCTGTTTCTATCTTCTTACTTGTTTATTTTATTTCTATGTTTTTCTGCTGCATATTTTGATTTAAAAAAGATGAAAAGATAAGTTTTTTAAAACTACATGATTTACCCCCTCTCTCATGTGTGATTCGATCCAACAAGTGGTATCAGAGCAGGTTCTGCTCTGAATTAGTGCAACCACCAATCAAGCCAGGGGGAAATCATTTTAGTTTCGGATTTCAGTTTTTCATATTCTATTTGAATTGGTAAATGTTTACATCTTTAAATAATTCTTTTTCGTTCGGTCTTTACTTGAAGTTGGTGCAACACCAATCGAGTTCCTCGATACTACTTTCTTAAACTCTACTAATGCAAGACTAAGTCTTGGTATGTTCCTATAGTTTTCTATTTCAGCTATAGATGACCCAAAAAGAAGGGTACGACATTGTTCGTCTGCCACTCTTCAATGGGGATGATTTCCTATACTGGAAGTGTTGGTTGCTATTCGGAAAACCTAGAGGTTCCACTGTACAAAAATTTTGTACAAAGGTCTGAACCTTTTCCTAGCTACCATGTGTTCTTTTAAATTAAATTTTGGATCGCCTGCGGAACTTAACACGTTTGATCCAAAACTTAATCTATTCGTTCTTTTAGGTTTTGACTTGGGTCTCCTGCGGAACTTAACACGTTCGACCCAAATCACCTTAAGTTATTAATTCCATTAAATATTAATTCCCATAATCGGTTCCCAGTACTGACGTGGCGAGGCACATGGCCTTCTTGGATATGGGAGCAACCACCACCGACTAGACAAAACCTTTTATAGAAAGCTAATATTTAATTTCCTAAAATAACTTTAGGTTAACCGAAAAGAACAATCAAATCACAAGGAAAAGAAAAAACAAAAGAACACAACATCGAAAAACATATTCAAAATTCTAGAATCGTAAGCCTCTTGTATTTAGTATTATTTCCAAAAATAACTAGTATGATGCGGAAAGAAAAATTACTAGTTATACCTTTTAGAAAAACCTCTTGATCTTCTACCGTATTCCTCTTCTAACCTCGGACATTGTGTGGGCAATGATCTTCCAAGATGAGAAACCACCAACCACCTTCTTCTCCTCCTAGCTAGGTTCGGCCACAAAAAGCTTAACCAAGGATGAAGAACAAAATACCAACCAAGCTCCAAGAGATGCTAGCTTTCTCTCCTTCTTCTTCTTCTTCTTCTTCTCCAAGTAGTATCCGACCGCCACAAGAGCTCCAAGCCTTTGAGAGTTTCGGCCACCACAAAGAGGGAGAGAGGAAGAGGATGGCCGGCCACTCCAAGGAATAAAAGAGGGAGAGAAATAATAGAGGGTTGTGTCTCATGAAGGCACCCTCACCCATTCTTTTATATTTCTTGGCCTAGGCAAATTAGGAAATTTAATTACAATAAAATTTCCTTAATTCCCTTGACATGATTTAATTGAGAAAAATAAAATAAAATTTCCCCAATTAATCTCTAATGGCCGGCCACATTAAAAGAGATAAATTAGACAAGTTTTAATCAACAATTAAAACTTCCTAATTTGTTTCCGGAAATTTTTAAAATTAAAATTTCTCTTTAAAAATCTCTTCATGGTTGATAAAAGAAAATTTCTATAATTTTAATTTTACAACATGTGAATAATTTTTAAAGAGAAAATAAAATATCTCACCAATCTACATATAAGGAAAGAGATCTAATCTCTTTCTTTAATCTTTTGTAGATCTTTTACAAGAGAGATATTTTAATTTTAATTCTCTTTAATAAATTATATCTCCCACATAATAAAAATTAAAATTAAAATCCCTTTTTAAATTAATATGGCCGGTCCCTCTAGCATGGGTTCAAGCTAGGGCCGGCCACCCCAATTTATACCTAGGCCGGCCCTAGCTTGGTTCCCAAGCTAGCTTGGCAGGCCCATTATTGGTGGGTATAGAAGGTGGGTATAGGTGGGTATAGTACTCTATAAATAAGAGGCTACGATAGGGACCGAGAGGAGAAATTGATTTTGGTCTTCCGATAAAATTAAGCATCCCGTGTTCGCCCCGAACACACAACTTAATTTTATCAATAATAATTCATTCCACTAGAGAACTATTATTGAACTACCGCACCAATCCCAAATTACATTTTTGGGCTCCTTCTTATTATGAGTGTGTTAATCTCCCTGTGTTTAAGATATCGAATGTCCACTAATTAAGTGAGTTACTGACAACTCATTTAATTAATATCTAAGTCCAAGAGTAGTACCACTCAACCTTATTGTCATGTCGGACTAGGTCCACCTGCAGGGTTTAACATGACAATCCTTATGAGCTCCTCTTGAGGACATTATCAACCTAGTATCTCTAGGACACAGTTTCCTTCTATAATCAACAACACACACTATAAGTGATACCATTTCCCAACTTATCGGGCTTATTGATTCATCGAACTAAATCTCACCCATTGATAAATTAAAGAAATAAATATCAAATATATGTGCTTTTTATTATATTAGGATTAAGAGCACACACTTCCATAATAACCGAGGTCTTTGTTCCTTTATAAAGTAAGTATAAAAGAAACGACCTCAAATGGTCCTACTCAATACTCTCTGAGTGTACTAGTGTAATTATATAGTCAAGATAAACTAATACCTAATTACACTACGACTTCTAATGGTTTGTTCCTTTCTATTTTGGTCGTGAGCTACTGTTTATAATTTATAAGGTACTAATAACATCATCTTCTGCATGTGACACCACATACTATGTTATCTACAATATAAATTAAATGAACAACTACAAACAAATGTAGACAATTTGACCAAATGTGATTCTTTATACATAATGAATGTTTACAAAGCTTAGGCTTTCAGTATACACTCCAACAGGAAGAAGCAGATGGAGGTGTACCTGAAGACTGACTTTGACCAATGATTCAATGTCACCAAATGATACAAGGTGCCAGTTAACAACACCGAAATTTCAATGGACCCGAAAAATTAGAATCTGAAAATGAAGAAGAAGGCCCAGATCAACTTTAAGACCCTCAACACAATCTAGTGCAGGTTAACAAAGGAGGAGATGAACCGTGCCGGCCCACACGAAAATGCAAAGGAGTTATGAGACAAACTTATAGAACTACACAAGGAAACCAACAATGCAAAGGTAACAAAAAGAGACTTATTTTTAAATAAATTATTTAACATTAAAATTTAGGAAGGAGAATCCGTTAGTCAATTGCACACAAAGATAAAAGATATCTTCAACAAGCTGCACACAATAACATCAGATGAAAAATCGAGATCGATCGGGTATGCTCTAAACGCATTTCCTCGAAATGTAATATGGGCATCCATCGTGGATGCCTACAAAATTTCAAGAAATTTATTTAAATTAAAGTTAGATGAACTTTTTTGTGAATTAGAACTGCACGAATAGACTAATGCCACATCCAAGATAGGTATTGCTCTTATTGCAGGATCATCAAAAGACAAATTCAGATCTAAACCAGAACCAGAAGATGAGTCTGACCCAGACTCAGACGATGAAGAACACCTAGTGAACCTGATAAGGAAGATGTTCACTAGAAGAAAAAAGGATTTCACTAAAAAGGATCTGTAGAAGATCAAATCCACTCCTAGCAACAAGACCAACGTTACCTGCTTTGGATGCAATAAGAAGGGGTATTATAAGAACGACTGCCCAAATCTCAAGAAGAAAAAAGCCCTCAAGGTGACTTGGGACGAATCATCCTCGGAGGAATCAGATGGCGATGAACCAAGTGTTAGAGTGTATATTAAAAGTCAAGCTTTTGTAAACATTTATTTGTTGAAATAAAAGAATCACATTGGTCAATTTCTGCATTTATTTGTTAAATGTAATTGTTCAATTAATTTATATAGTAGATAACATGGAGTGTGGTGTCACACTCAGAAGATCATGTTGTCGGTTCTCTATAAATTATAAACAGTTGCTCGCGACTAAGATGGAAATGAACAAATCATCAGTATAGTCATAGTATAATTAAGTATTAGTTTATCTTGACTAATAAATTACATTGATACACTTTAAGTGTATTGAGTAGGATCATTTAGGTAAGTTCTTTTTGTACTGACTTAGTAAAAGAACTAAACCTTAATTATTATGGAAGTGTGTACTCTTAATCCTAATATAATAACAAACACATATATTTAATATTTATTTATTTGACTTATCAAAGGGTGAGGTTTAGCTCAATAAATCAATATGCCCGATAAGTTGGAAAATGATATTACTTATAGTGTGTGTTATTGATTATAGAAGGAATCTGTGTCCTAGTTATCTAGGTTGAGAATGCCCCCAAGAGGAGCTCATAAGGATTGCCATGTTAAACCCTGCAGGTGGACCTAGTCCGACATGACAATAAAGTTGAGTGGTACTACTCTTGGAGCTAGATATTAATTAAGTGAGTTGTCAGTAACTTACTTAATTAGTGGACATTCGTAATCTTAAACACAGGGAGACTAACACACTCATGATAAGAAGGAGCCCATAATGTAATTTGGGATTGGTGCGGTAGTGCGATAATAACTCTTTAGTGGAATGAGTTATTATCGATGAACTTGAGTTGTGTGTTCGGGGCGAGCACAGGATACTCAAGCTCATTGGAAGGCCAAAACCAATTTCTCCTCTAGGTCTCTGTCGTAGCCTCATTATAGCCTCAAGTCCATCCAAATGTAAGACTTTTCTTGGTGTCCAAGAAGGGGGTTGGACCATTGCTTGGTGACCAAGCAATGGCCGGCCACATCCTCTTATAGGGGCCGGCCCTATTGCTTGGTGATCAAGCTTGTAGGGGCCGACCAAGATTAATTCAAATAGGAGGGGTGTTTTGAATTTTTAAAATCTTCTCTTTGTAGAAAATTATAAGTTTTAAAAGAGAGATTTTAATTTTTAAAACTTTCCTTATTTGAATTAGGCCACATGTTTTAATAGAGAGTTTTAAAAGTTTTAAAACTTTCCCTTTTTAACCATCCTCATGGTTTAAGAAAAAAAGGGAGATAAGTTTTAAAATTAAAATTTTCTATCATCATGTTAAAAAAAGGAAATTTTATAAGAGAGTTTTTAAATTTAAAACATGGTTTTAATTTTTAGAAACTTTCCTTTTTTAACTCCTACTTTAGGAAAGAGATCTTGTAAAATTTTATAAGAGTTTTATTTCTCTTGTAAAATTTTATAAAAAAAAATATTATTCCTTTCCTAAATATGGTGGCCGGCCACCTTGCTTGGTGCCCAAGCAAGGGGTCGGCCAAGCTTAATCCTAAACCAAATAGGATTGATCTCAACCATTGATTGATGATTGATTCAATCAAGAGGAAAGAAAAGGAAAAATAAAAAGGGAAAAGGAAAAACTCTTGGATGATTTTATTTTTTATAAAAGGTTTTTCCTTATTTACCTCGGGCAAGTAATATAAAAGAAGGGGTGAGGGGGCTTCATGAGATACAACTCTTATTCTCTTGCTTGGAGACCTCTTGGTGGCCGACCCTCTCCCTTCTCCTTTTCCCTTTGCTCTCTTCTCCTTGGTGGTGGTGGTGGCCAAATCTTAGAGGAAGAGGAAGGATTCTTTTGGGTGGTGTTCATCTTGGAGGATCGTCGCCCACACGACATCCAAGGCGAGGCGAGGAATACGACAGAAAATCTTGAGATCATTAGCTTACAAAGAGAAGGTATAACTAGTATTTTTCTTCCGCATCATACTAGTTATTTTTCTTTGTATGAATTCTAAATACAAGAGGCAATTAGATCTAGTTTATCGAATTTATTTTTCGAGTTTGTGTTTTCTTCTTTTTCAAATTTGTGATTCGATTGTTCTTTTTGGTTAACCTAGAGTTATTTAAGGAAATAAATATTAGCTTTCCTTAAAAGGCTTTGCCTAGGCGGTGGTGGTTGCTCTCATATCCAAGAAGGCCATGTGCCTCGCCATGCAGTCCTGGAAGCCAATTTTGGAAATTAATATTTATGGAATTAATAACTTAGGTAGATTTGAATCAATAATGTTAAGTTTCGCTTACGATTCAAATCTAAACCATTAAGAATAGATAAGTTAAATTTGAAATCAATGATGTTAAGTTCCGTCTGCGATTCCTTATTTAACTTCTAAAGAACACAATAGGTTATTTAAGGAAAGGTTCGACACTTGTACAAAAGTTTTTGTACAGTGGAACCGGTACGTTTTCCTAGGATTAACCAACAATTGGTATCAGAGCTAGGGTTTACGTCTGTGTATTTTTTAGAATTCAAATAGGTTATGCACATGTAATATATAATTTAGGCAGGAAAATAGTAGGATGTGCTAACTCTTTGGTTGCAGGCTCCAACTATTATGGCTTATTGATATTGTGTGTGATTGGACCCTTGGACATGTCAAGGACATTATTTGTATGCATGATTGTATGTCTAAAATATAGCAGGAGCTGTATTATTTTTTTTAGAATTTTATTTTTGTTCGATCTAGAATACATGTACATTCCCTCGTGGAATATAGGATCGATATATATAAAATTCTTTTTTTGTTGCGGATCGGATTCTTGCGAGGCGTGGTACTTTTGGAGCACCAGAGGCGTAGCGGAATAAGAAGCAAGATGGATGCGATAACTCGACCCGATGATAGTGGCTAAAGATGGCAGCAACTAGGGTTGGAGCATACTGAAGATAGTGATTGAAAAGGCCATAATAGTTGGAAAATTAATTTCCAAATTTATTGCTTTTATTTACTGTGATGTTTATATGCATGTGATGTATGCTAGGATAGGTTAAAAATTCTCACTTTTAAATAACTTAGTGGGAGAGGGATTTTAATAAATCCCATGGTCTCCATTACTGGTTTGTAAGTGATGCAACAAGCTTGCGTGTTGGCTCTAAGTGCCTCCCTCCACAACGGATGAGTTTGTTGCGGATCACTAGATCAAACTTCCTTTTATAGATGGTTATAGGAAATTATTTAGGAGCGTGTGATCTTCTCCAACTGAAGGGGCACAATTCTATTTAATGGCACAATTCTATAGCATGACCATTTGAAAAATGTGGAGGAAAGTAGGGGAAATGGCCGATACTACTGGAAGGATTCCTCTTTGGTTGGTGGGTACTGTAACTGGTATTCCTGTGATCGGTTTAATAGGTGTTTTCTTTTACGGTTCATATTCTGGGTTGGGTTCATCTCTCTAGTAATCGTATGAACCAGATTGTAGACATGAAAGAGTAAGAACTCAGCGGGACCTTACCACTCTAATCAGACAGACAAAGGAGGTTAAGGTCCCGCATCTTATAAGATATAGGAATATAAGAAGACTTTGATCTATTCCATAACATACAAATTTGGAAACATACAAATTCAAATTGGAAAGTTATACAGTCAACATAATAAAAATATTATATTTATTTTGTAGAAAAAAATGACAAAATGGATCTTTTGCTCTGATGTAGGAAAAAAAAGGATTAATCATAAAAAAAATAGCTATCTTTCGGAGGTTCACTAAAAACTTGATGATTGGCGGGTCTCTTTGTATGTGTTGTCCGGAAAGAGGAGGACTTAATGATTATTCGTTCGCCGGAACCAGAAGTTAAAATTGTTGTAGATAGGGATCCTATAAAAACCTCTTTCGAGGAATGGGCCAGACCCGGCCATTTCTCAAGAACAATAGCTATACACTTAGACACATTCAATAGTATCCTCCCCAACGGAGTCACTGCTATTGTATTGTGTGACCAAAGTAAAACCAACTATTAATTTTATTTGTCATAAAGTTAGGATGACAAGATAATAAAATTAATGGGTCACACCCTCCTCTTACAAATGTTGAATTTGTATACGTCCACACTAACGTGGCATGCAATATTCACGGTGATTTGAGGTGTTGGTTAATTTAAAATAGTATTGTTTGAGAAATCAATATTATTCTTAATTTAGAGTCTTGACCAAAGTTTACTTTTATGATTCTTAGGATGACTTTCAACCCACTAGCCATTATACTGAAAAAGAACAAACTTACTGGTTCCAACTATATTGATTGGAAAAGAAACCTGGACATTGTTCTTACTGCTGAAAGCTATAAGTTTGTACTGACTGAGACTTGCCCTGATGCACCTGACGGTGACTCTACCCCGGAGGAGATTGAGTATCATAAGAAATGGGTAAAAGCTGATGAGATGGCGCGGTGTTACATTTTGGCATCAATGTCAAATGTATTGCAACATCAGCATCAAGATTTACCAACAACTTATGATATAATGAACAATCTCAAAGAACTCTTTAGGCACCAGAGTCGGACTGCTAGGCAAGAGGCAATGAGAAAGCTAATGACAGCCACCATGTCTAAGGGGACACCTGTAAGGGATCATATCCTCAAAATGATGACTTATCTGAATGAAATACAAGTCCTTGGAGGAGAAATCGATGGGAAAACCCAGGTCGATATAATTCTCCAAACGCTACCCAGAAGTTTTGAGCAGTTCCGCCTGAACTATAACATGAACAAAAGAGAGTATACGTTGGCAGAACTTCTGACAAAACTACATGCAGTAGAAGGAATATTTTGTCACAGTTCTCAGATTCACTATGCTGAAAATGGTTCTACTTCTAAGTCGAAAGGCAAGAAGAAGAAGAAACAGGTCTTTTCAGCAAAGAAGGTGAATAAATCTCAGAGTACAGGACAGAAAGCTGGAATGAAGAAGCCGAAGAGCAAGTGCTTCATCTGCAAGCAGTCTGGACATTGGAAAGCGGGCTGTCCTCGTAGGAACCAGAACAATAAAGGTATATCTCATACTCTAGTAGTTGAAACATATTTAGCGGTGTTATCTACCAGCACTTGGTGTGTAGATACGGAAGCCATTAATCATGTCTGCAATTCTTTGCAGGGGTTCCAGGAAACCCGATGGCTATTTGATGGAGAGATAACTGTCTACATGGGCAATGCTACTAAGGTGGCGGCTATTGCAATGGGAGACGCCTACTTATCTTTTGATAGGAATAGAAATTTGGTTTTAAGAAATTATCTTTATGTACCCAGTTTTAGAAAGAATTTAATTTCAGTTTCTAAACTGTATTTGGATGGATATTCAGTTTCTTTTAGTAACAATGTGGTTATAAAGAGAAATAAGGTGATTATCTGTTCTGGTGCATTGGTTGGCAATTTATACACTTTAAATCCAATTTCTCCCATAAAGCAAAATATGGAAATTAATAACACATCTTCTAACTCTAATAAGAGAAAAGAACCTTCGAAAATGAACCAAACGTATCTTTGGCATCTAAGACTCGGGCATATTAACTTAAGTAGGATTCAAAAACTTGTAGCCGATGGACTCTTGGGTTCATTAGAGTTGGAAAACTTTCCAACATGTGAATCTTGCTTGGAAGGAAAAATGACCAAGAGACCTTTTAAGGCCAAGGGGTATAGAGCCAAAGAAGCGTTAGAATTAGTTTATTTTGATTTGTGTGGTCCTATATATATCCAGGCTAGAGGCAGTTTTGAATATTTTGTCTCTTTTATAGACGATTATTCAAGATATGGATACATTTACCTGATGCGCCGCAAGTTTGAGTGCTTTGATAAGTTCAAAGAGTACAAGGCTGATGTGGAGAAACGTCTAGGTAAAAGTATCAAGACACTACGTCTGATCGTGGTGGCGAATACCTGTTAGGAGAGTTTAGGAATTACTAATCAGAGACTGGATTCAATCCCAATTATCCGCACCTGGTACACCCCAACAGAATGGTGTGGCAGAATGAAGGAATAGGACTCTTATGGAGATGGTTAGATCGATGATGAGTTATTCAGAATTACCAAATTCATTTTGGGGATACGCCCTGGAAATGGCAGCACATATTCTGAACTTAGTACCTTCTAAATCAGTATCTTTTACTCCCACAGAATTGTGGAATGGGCGAAAGCCTAGTCTAAGACATATTCGGATTTGGGGGTAGTCCAGCACATGTACTGAAACCAGATGCTGATAAGTTAGAATCTCGTACAGAAGTTCGTGTGTTTATAGGCTACCCCAAAGGAACAAAGGGTGGTTTATTTTATAGTCTTAAAGACCAGAAGGTCATTGTTAGCACCAATGCCCAGTTTTTTTAGAAGAAGACTATATAATGGACCACAAGCCCAGTAGCAAAATTGTTCTAGAAGAACTTAGAGAGGACACGTCTACTTCAGTACCAACAGTACAAGATGAAGTACCACAAGAGACTGCAACATGTGTCACACATGATACACAACCATAGACGGTGCCTCGTCGTAGTGGGAGGGTTGTAAGGCAACCTGAGAGATTCATGTTTTTGGGAGAGTCTTCGGACTTGATCCCGGGTAAACATGAACCTGATTCCCGGACATATGACGAAGCACTCCAAGATATAGATGCAGTATCTTGGCAAAAGGTAATGAATTTTGAAATAGAATCTATGTATTTTAATAATGTCTGAGAGCTTGTAGAACCACCTGATGGTGTAAAAGCCATTGGATGCAAGTAGATCTACAAAAGGAAAAGAGGGATAGATGGGAAGGTAGAAACCTTCAAAGCAAGGCTTGTTGCGAAAGGGTATACTCAGAAAGAGGGAATCAATTATGAGGAGACTTTTTCACCGGTAGCCATGCTTAAGTCTATCCGGATACTCTTATCCATTGCCGCTCATATGGATTATGAGATTTGACAAATGGATGTCAAGACATCTTTCCTTAACGGAAGTCTTGAAGAAAACATCCATATGAAGCAACCAGAAGGGTTTATTGAAAAGGGCAAAGAGCATCTAATGTGTAAGCTCAATCGGTCCATTTATGGACTGAAGCAAGCTTCAAGATCTTGGAACATCCGGTTTAATAAAGTAATCCAGTCATATGGATTTATTCAGTGTCCGGATGAGTCTTGTGTATACAAGAAGTGTAACGGAAATGTGGTGGTATTTCTTGTACTATACGTAGATGATATTTTGTTAATTGGCAACAATGTCAAGATGTTATCGGACGTAAGGGTATGGTTGTCCAAACAATTTGATATGAAGGACTTAGGAGAATGTGCACACATTCTTGGGATCAAAGTTATAAGGGATCGCAAGAAAAGAATGTTGTGTCTATCCCAAGCTTTATATATAGATACAATCCTTGCTCGTTTTAGCATGCAAAACTCCAAGAAAGGTTTCTTACCTTTTAGGCATGGAGTATCCTTATCTAAAGAGATGTCCCCGAAGACATCAAAGGAGATTGAGGACATGAAGCAGTTCCTTATGCTTCGGCTGTAGGAAGCCTTATGTATACAATGCTGTGTACGAGACCTGATATCTGTTTTGTCGTGAGCATGGTTAGCAGATATCAGAGTAACCCTGGACAAGGGCATTGGACTGCGGTAAAACATATATTAAAGTACCTAGAATGACTAGAGATTAAATGATAGTTTACCAAGCAGACGATTTGCTCCCTGTGGGTTACACGGATTCGGACTTCCAATCAGATAGGGACAATAGTAAGTCAACATCAGGCTATGTGTTTACTATAGGAGGTGGAGCCATTGCATGGAGGAGTGCTAAGCATATATGCGTCTTAGACTCAACCATGGAAGCTGAGTATGTGGCAGTCTCTGAGGCAGCCAAAGAAGTTGTATGACTCAAGAACTTTCTAATGGACTTAGATGTGATTCCTGGTTTGCCCAAGATCATCACAATTTATTGTGATAATAGCGATGCAGTTGCAAACTCGAAGGAACCATGAGCCCATAAGGCAAGTAAACATATAGAGCGTAAGTACCACCTGATACGAGACATCGTCAAGCGAAGAGAAGTTGTCGTCGCCAAGATTGCATCAAAAGATAACCTAGCAGATCCTTTCACAAAGGCCCTTTCGGCGAAAGCTTTTGATCGGTATATGGAGGGAATGAGAATCAGATGTAAGACAACAGATATGACAGCTTAGTCTTTTAGTATAAGTGGGAGATTGTTAGAGTGTATACTAAAAGCCTAGCTTTTGTAAACATTTATTTGTTGAAATAAAAGAATCACATTGGTCAATTTCTGCATTTATTTGTTAAATGTAATTGTTCAATTAATTTATATAGTAGATAACATGGAGTGTGGTGCCACACTGAGAAGATCATGTTATCTGTTCTCTATAAATTATAAACAGTTGCTCGTGACTAAGATGGAAAGGAACAAATCATCAGTATAGTCGTAGTGTAATTAAGTATTAGTTTATCTTGACTAATAAATTACACTGATACACTTTAAGTGTATTGAGTAGGATCATTTAGGTAAGTTCTTTTTGTATTGACTTAGTAAAAGAACTAAACCTTAGTTATTATGGAAGTGTATACTCTTAATCCTAATATAATAACAAACACATATATTTAATATTTATTTCTTTGACTTATCAAAGGGTGAGGTTTAGCTCGATAAATCAATATGCCCGATAAGTTGGAAAATAATATTACTTATAGTGTGTGTTGTTGATTATAGAAGGAATCTGTGTCCTAGTTATCTAAGTTGAGAATGTCCCCAAGAGGAGCTCATAAGGATTGCCATGTTAAACCTTGCAGGTGGACCTAGTCCGACATGACAATAAAGTTGAGTGGTACTACTCTTGGAGCTAGATATTAATTAAGTGAGTTGTCAGTAACTTACTTAATTAGTGGACATTCGTAATCTTAAACATAGGGAGACTAACAAACTCATGATAAGAAGGAGCCCATAATGTAATTTGGGATTGGTGCGGTAGTACGATAATAACTCTTTAGTGGAATGAGTTATTATCGATGAACTTGAGTTGTGTGTTCGGGGCGAGCATGGGATACTCAAGCTCATCGGAAGGCCAAAACCAATTTCTCCTCTAGGTCCCTGTCGTAGCCTCATTATAGCCTCAAGTCCATCCAAATGTAAGGTTCTTCTTGGTGTCCAAGAAGGGGGTCAGACCATTGCTTGGTGACCAAGCAATGGCCGACCACATCCTCTTATAGGGGCCGACCCTATTGCTTGGTGATCAAGCTTGTAGGGGCCGACCAAGATTAATTCAAATAGGAGGGGTGTTTTGAATTTTTTAAATCTTCTCTTTGTAGAAAACTATAAGTTTTAAAAGAGAGATTTTAATTTTTAAAACTTTCCTTATTTGAATTAGGTCACATGTTTTAATAGAGAGTTTTAAAAGTTTTAAAACTTTCCTTTTTTAACCATCCTCATGGTTTAAGAAAAAAAAGGAGATAAGTTTTAAAATTAAAATGTTCTATTATCATGTTAAAAAAAGGAAATTTTATAAGAGAGTTTTTAAATTTAAAACATGGTTTTAATTTTTAGAAACTTTCCTTTTTTAACTCCTACTTTAGGAAAGAGAGCTTGTAAAATTTTATAAGAGTTTTTTTCTCTTGTAAAATTTTATAAAAAAAAAATTATTATTCCTTTCCTAAATATGGTAGCCGACCACCTTGCTTGGTGCCCAAGCAAGGGGCTGGCCAAGCTTAATCCTAAACCAAATAGGATTGATCTCAATCATTGATTGATGATTGATTCAATCAAGAGGAAACAAAAGGAAAAATAAAAAGGGAAAAGGAAAAACTCTTGGATGATTTTATTTTTTGTAAAAGGTTTTTCCTTATTTGCCTTGGGCAAGTAATATAAAAGAAGGGGTGAGTGGCTTCATGAGATACAACTCTTATTCTCTTGCTTGGAGACCTCTTGGTGGCCGACTCTCTCCTTTCTCCTTTTCCCTTTGCTCTCTTCTCCTTGGTGGTGGTGGTGGCCGAATCTTAGAGGAAGAGGAAGGATTCTTTTGGGTGGTGTTCATCTTGGAGGATCGTCGCCCACACGACGTCCAAGGCGAGACGAGGAATACGGCAGAAGATCTTGAGGTCATTAGCTTACAAAGAGAAGGTATAACTAGTATTTTTCTTCCGCATCATACTAGTTATTTTTTCTTTGTATGAATTCTAAATATAAGAGGCAATTAGATCTAGTTTATCGAATTTATTTTTCGAGTTTGTGTTTTCTTCTTTTTCGAATTTGTGATTCGATTGTTCTTTTTGGTTAACCTAGAGTTATTTAAGGAAATAAATATTAGCTTTCCTTAAAAGGCTTTGCCTAGGCGGTGGTGGTTGCTCTCATATCTAAGAAGGTCATGTGCCTCGCCATGCAGTCCTGGAAGCCAATTTTGGAAATTGATATTTATGGAATTAATAACTTAGGTATATTTGAATCAATAGTGTTAAGTTCCGCTTGCGATTCAAATCTAAACCATTAAGAACAGATAAGTTAAATTTGGAATCAATGATGTTAAGTTCCGTTTGCAATTCCTTATTTAACTTCTAAAGAACACAATAGGTTATTTAAGGAAAGGTTCGACACTTGTACAAAAATTTTTATACAGTGGAACCGGTACGTTTTCCTAGGATTAACCAACACCAAGGCACACCAACTACCTCACACTGATGGCTTATGAACCAAAATCGGAAAGTGAATTAGAAGACGTGTCCAAACCCGAATCGAGCCATGAGTCTGCACTCATTTTCGAAGGTTTTGATGAGGTACAATCTACTCTTATCAAGAAATTTTTTAAAATTATTGCTTGTTTACATAAGAAATTAACCTTAACTGAAAATCAAATAAACGAACTAAGTATGGAAAACAAAATACTTAACGAACAACTGAAATCTATTTCAACAACTGAGCCGATTCAAGATGAAATTCTAACTCAAGTTGCAAAACTTGAAGAGGACAATTTCAGATTGAAAGACAAAATATCTGAACTAAAAGAACTACTACAGAAATTCACAACTAGATCCAAGTACCTTGATATGATACTTGGATCACAAAGAGCTGTGTACAATAAGTTCAGACTCAAATACAAGTCCAGCTCAACTAACAAAACTTTTTTAACTCTAGTCAATCAAAATAAAACTCAAACCAAGGCTTGAGTTCCAAAAGCGTGCCTAATCACGCAAGTAGAACTCAATTAATTTTATGTACCCAAAAATAAAATATACTATTTAAAACCAAATAACTCAACCTTAATCTCAAAATTTAAACCCTCTAAACTAAATTTGATAAAATCAAACAAACCAATAACCAAACTTAAACTAAATAAAATCAAAGTTAAGGAAAACTCAAACTATAACCAAGTCTATTATAACTATAAAACAAAATGACATAAACCTAAAACCTAAACCCAAAGTCTAAATATCAAGGGGAGGCTCCAAACTAGTTGACACCTCCAAAATCAATAAACTTACCCGGATGGGTAATTAGGACTAGTCTAAATACGGACAACAGTTTAACTTGATAAATGGTACTAGTGAAGTTTTTGATGATAGTAGGTTAGGAAAACTATGTCTATACATGTCTTGGAAGATATGACTTCGATCTGAGCATTTGGTTTAGTGGAACTAACTGAAGGTACCCCTTACGAATCCCAACTGGTTAAACTAAAGTTTTGTATTAAGTCCAATGGATATGACTATTTGAAAAATTTTGAAGGCGTGACTACTCTAATGATGTCCATGTGACTCACCATAGCTTAAAAATTTATCCAAATAATGCTTATTTGTTAAACCCAAATGTAAACTTGAATCGAACCCAAATGTAAAAACCCTAAAATCCAATCTAACTCATCTCACAAAATTATAGGATTTCCTGATTGAAAATATAGATCAAGTAAGATGATTACGGATTTTAAAATTAAATAAAATTAAAAATTTTAAAAATTAAAAATTAAATTAGATTAAAATTAAAATAAATTAAATTAAATTAGATTAAAATTAAATAAAATAAATAATATAAAAAATCCGCTACCGAAGGCGCCTCCGTGGCACATTGGAGGCGCCTTTGGAAGGGCGGGAAAAATCCCGTCCTAATCGACTGAAGACGCCTTCAGTCGGTTGAAGGCGCCCTCCATAACACATAAAAGACGCCTTCTATCATGTTAAAGGCACCTTTAAGCAAACTTTTTCCAGCGAACAATGACATCTCTGTTCGTGAATTTTGTTATGGCAAGGCGCCTTCCAACGATCCTTTCCCACGATTTCTCAAATCTTTCATCTCCAACCCTTAAAAATGCCTCCTAGGTATACTCTAACTCAATCTATCTAGTTAATATTTGGCTACTTGTGTATTTCCTTTATCAATCTGTGATTACATGCTTAAAATTTTAGGAAACGATGGCATGTTAACCCTATCCCTAGAAATGCCCCATCTGTTGATGCTAGGTTTCCCTTTGAGCGACTTAGGCTAGATTTTCTAAAGCATACATATGTTGCATTAAAATTTAGATACCTGAGTAAGACTTTCTTTACCCAGTACTTGTTGGTTGGTCCTAGGAAGATCGTACCGGTTCCACTGTATAAAAATTTTGTACAAGTGTCGAACCTTTCCTTAACAACCTATTGTGTTCTTTAGAAGTTAAATTAGGAATCGAAGATGGAACTTAACATCGTTGATTCCAAATTTAACTTATCTGTTCTTAATGGTTTAGATTTGGATCGCAAGCAGAACTTAACACTATTGATCCAAATCCACCTATGTTATTAATTCCATTAAATATTAATTTCCAAAATTGGCTTCCAGGACTGCATGGTGAGGCACATGACCTTCTTGGATATGGGAGCAACCACCACCGCCTAGACAAAGCCTTTTAAGGAAAGCTAATATTTAATTTCTTTAAATAACTCTAGGTTAACCAAAAAGAACAATCGAATCACAAATTCGAAAAACAAAGAAAACACAAACTCAAAAAATAAATTCAAAAAACTAGATCTAATGCCTCTTGTGTTTGGAATTCATACAAAGAAAAATAAACTAGCATGATATGGAAAATAAATACTAATAATACCTTTCTTTGTGAACTTTAATGCCCTCTTGATCTTCTACCATATTCCTCTTCTAATCTCGGACGTTGTGTAACGACCCAATTTTCCCTATTTCAAGTTCTAAAAGTCCATAAAAATATTTGGAAATACTTTTAAAATATTATAGAGATTTTTAGGAATTTTTAGAGTATTTTTACGTAATTTTTGGAGGTCGTTTAGTAGGGTTACAAAAAGAAAGAAGTTTAAAAAAAAACGTTGAAGGTGAGATTCGAATCGACGATCTCGGGTCGGACTGACCCAAGCAAAACCGGCCCAACCAGCTAAGCTACACAGTTTTGTTAACCATATATGGTGAGAATTAAATTTATAGCATAGTTAATGATTAGTGAATTAATTGGAAAAAAATGCGCGGCTGAGGGATTGAAGCCGAGACCTTTGACTTCGGTAAAAGGCCGGCCGACCAACTGGGCTAGCGGTTGGTGTTAATTAAGGAAAGATTGATTAATATTTAAGGTATGGTAATTAATAAAAATCTTAGTGATAAGAAAGGGCTTAAGTTTTTTCCCGAACCCTAAACGTTTCTCACCCGAGCCTCTCTTCTCTTCCTCACGCTGCGCGGCGCCGGCTCCTCTCGGGCGGGATTGAAGAACGAAGCTAGGGTTTCGTCTCGATGGCCGGTCAAGGGTTTGATCCAAGAGGTTCTTCCCGTCTTCACGAACCCTCGTCGAAGGGAGCACGCAGGATGCAAGGAGCCGCTGGAATTTGAGTTACCCGAACCCTAGATCCCTCCTTCTCCGGTTGTAAGTCCAAGAACAGCGATGTGAGTTGCTTCTCACCTGCAGTAGGAGTAGTTCCCTTCGATTGGTTTTTGAAAGATTTTGGTTATGTCTCTGCCGTGAGATCTCCTTTACAGTTCGGTTAAACATGCTTAAAGTTTTATTTTTGATTCCATGAAGATATAGTTTTGAATAAGTTATATGAGTTTTGTTTGTAACATTACAACAGGAAACCTAGGTATCCTGTTAAAACTTGTAGAGGCTTAAGAGTAGTTTCGAGAATTTGATTCTTCTTCTTTACTGTAGTAGCTTGCTATAGAATTTTGGTTGCTCTATGAAAACCGAATTCCATTAAGTTTAATTAAGGAGGTTCAATTGCAAATATGTGTTGAATAGTTTCTTATTAACGGCATGCATGTGTAGAACCTTCCTTATTCAAAGAAGATGAACAACCTAGCATTTAGTAAGCATGAACAACCTTATAATTAGCCTTGTGGATTTAGTTTCCTGGCATATTAATAGGCACTAAACAAACCTTTATTTTGAGTAGATAGTTTTAGAAGTTTGCTAGTTTAACAAGCATGAATAGATTCTTATTATGTTTGTATGAATAACATTTAGTTAGATGTTCCTTTAAGTTCAAGTTTCTAGTTTTGGACTTCCTTGCTTTAACAAACAGAATCGTTTTGTTTTATTTTTAAGCAAATGCATATTTTAGTTTTGTTCATTGCTATTTCCAGTAAGCATGAAAAGGGTTGCATTAGTTTAGCATTGCAGGTTGTGACTTTTCCTTGCTACTGCCAAACATGTTTAGGCTATATATTGTACATTGCAGATTTAGTTCCTTTACTATTTCTTACACATGAACAACCCTTTCAATTTAGCATGCTACTTAGTTTTCTCAGCCTGTTCTTGGAGTTTAGATCTGCTAAAAGGGTAATCATATTTTGATCCTTAGTATGTTTAGCATTTTTAGTCTTGGATCCCTATGCTCAACGAACATGAACAGCTTAAGCTTAAAGTATGCATAGTTAATTCTTTTTTTTGGCAATTCAATATCTATTTCTTGAGCATTTTACAAGTACGAACAGCACCTTGTAGCATTTCAGATTTAGTACTTATTGTTGATTTAGTAGCATGAGCAGCCCTGCCATTTTAAAGTATCAGTTTAACATGAGCAGTAATAATTCCTGTCTTTAGTCTTTTGCTATTGGACTAATATGAGAAGTTGTAAGCTAAGAAAGACCAAGACTTTAACTTGATCTCAATTTCAGAAGTTTAATATCAAAAGCGCACACAAGGTGTTTAATATCAAAAGCGCACACAAGGTGTTTGCTTAAATGCCAAGTAAGGGCAAGTATAAAGAAGTTATAAAGAAAGTATTTTACTTTTTAAAGGGCATGTACCGGACACAAGGTCCAAGGGATAGGCTCCAAGTTGCCCCTAGGCACAAGGCCTAGAAGTATCTTAGTAGTTTCGGGATTAGCTACCTCGATTCTTATTAAGAATGCGCGCAAAGTGGTACAATGCCGGGCCCAAAAGAAGTTTATTATTATTTTGAAGTATTAAAGTATAAGTTTTGAAACAAATGAAACAAGCTTCAAATATGTTTAGAATTAGAAAGTTTAGTTTCTTGTTATTTGAAGCATGCAGTAGTAGTTTTATTTGTTTCTTGCTATTAGATTATTCAGCATGTTTAGTTTTATTTGCTTTCAGCATGCTGTTATAGTTTTATTCTTATGAGCATGTTTAGCTTTACATGTTTAGTAGTTTTACATGTTTAGTAATTTTACATGTTCAGTAGTTTTACATGTTTAGTATCTTTATATGTTTAGTAGTTTTACATGTTTAGTATGCTTCTTTTATTAGTTTATGAGCATGATAAACTATACATGTTTAGTATTTCAGTTAGCATGATTTCCTTTGCTATATATGAGCATGAGTAGTTTTATATGTTAGCATTCAGATTTAGCATGTTCTTATTTATATACATGCATATCGAGTTTTTGTGAGTAGATAGCACTCACTAAGCTTTATGCTTATAGACTGCATTTCCTCCTACTGCAGATAAAGGGAAAGAAAAGATACAGTGAAGGAAGACGCCAAGGAGATGCAAGAGGAGTGTGTGATGTGTGGACTATGGAGGTCCTTGGGACTTAGCTAAAGAACTCATTTAGTTTAAGAAATTGTTTAGTTTAATTTTTTATTAAGTTGATAAGAAAATTATGTAGTAAGAAGTATGTTTTCGGTTTTTCATTATCTGCATGATTTGAATTATTAAACTGCATGGTTGTGGTTAGTTTTCATTTCTTATTAAACTGCGTGGTTGATTGAGATATATTTCCAGCCGCCTGTGGCTGAGTATATTATGCTTGTATTATGGAAAATGGTCACCGGTACAGGGGAGACTCTGCCGAAATTTTTCGGTAGGGTTTTCCTAGAGATTTTTAATAAACCGGTTAAGTAGAGTTAGTAGATAAGTAACGGTCACCCTTAGAGAGTAGTAAGAAGGGTGGTTTTTTACACGTTGTGTGGGCAACGATCTTTCGAGATGAGAACCACCAAGTACCTTCTTCTTCCTTCTAGGTTTCGGCCACCAAGAGTCCTTCTTGATGGATAGGTTCAGCCACCACCAATGCTCCAAGGGATGCTAGAGACTAGGCTTCCTTTCTCTCATTCTTCTCCTTGCTTGATCCGGCCACCAAAACAACTCCACCAATGAAGAGGTTTCGGCCACAAGAAAGGGAAGAGAGAAAGAGGAGGGGTCGGCCACACCCAAAGAGAAAAAGAGAGGAGAAAAATAGAATAGAGGTTATCTCCCATGAAGGCACCTCTACCCCCTCTTTTATATTCTTTGGTCTTGGCAAATAAAGAAATTTTAATAAAAACTTCCTTAATTCCTTTGCCATGAAAAAGAAAATTTATTTAATTAAAAATAATTTCCTTTTCTTAATTATAATGGCCGACCACTTTTAATCCTCAATCAAGGAAAGTTTAATTCACACAAGAATTAAAACTTCCTAATTTGTTTCCGGAAATTTATAAAAAAATTCTCTAATAATTTTTCTCTTCATGGTGGTTTGTAAAAAGGAAATTTTATAAATTAAAATATTTCTTTTAAACATATAGATGATTTCAAAAAAGGAAAGTTATCTCTAAAAATTAAAATCTCCTTTCAATCTACAAATAAGGAAAGATATCAAATCTTTTCTTAATCTTTTGTAGAAACTAATAAAAGAGAATATTTAATTTTTAAACTCTCTTTTAAATCATGAACATGGTTAAAAAGAAAAGTTTTCTCAAAATTAAAATCTACCTTTCAATCTACAAATAAGGAAAGATTTCAAATCTTTGCTTAATCTTTTGTAGAAAGCTATAAAAGGAAAGATTTAAAATTTAAACTCTCTTTTAAAACCATGGAATCCACATAAGAAAAAAATTTTAAAAATAAAATTTCTTTTTATTTTAATAGGGCCGGCCACCTAAGCTTGGGTTCAAGCTAGGGTCGACCACCTCATGAACCCATGAACCATGCCTTTGGCCGGCCCTAGCTTGGACTCCAAGCTAGCTTGGCCCGACCCCTATAGGATGGGTAAGAAGGTGGGTATAGTACTCTATAATTAAGAGGCTACGATAGGGACCGAGAGAAGGAATTGGTTTTGGTCTCCCGATGAAATTAAGCATCCCGTGTTTGCCCCGAACACATAACTTAATTTCATCAATAATAATTCATTCCACTAAAGAACTATTATTGAACTACCGCACCAATCCCAAATTACATTTTGGGCTCCTTCTTATTATGAGTGTGTTAGTCTCCCTGTGTTTAAGATAATGAATGTCCACTAATTAAATGAGTTACTGACAACTCACTTAATTAATATCTTAGTCCAAGAGTAGTACCACTCAACCTTATCATCATGTCGGACTAAGTCCACTTGCAGGGTTTAACATGACAATCCTTATGAACTCCTCTTGGGGTCATTCTCAACCTAGATTACTAGGACACAGTTTCCTTTTATAATCAACAACACAAACTATAAGTAATATCATTTCCCAACTTATCGGGCATATTGATTTATCGAGCTAAATCCCACCCATTGATAAGTCAAAGAAATAAATACTAAATATATGTGTTTGTTATTATATTAGGATTAAGAGCACACACTTCCATAATAACTAAGGTCTAGTTCTTTTATAAAGTCAGTACAAAAAGAACTTACCTAAAATGGTCCTACTCAATACACTTAGAGTGTACCAGTATAATTTATTAATCAAGATAAACTAATACTTAATTACACTACGACTATTCCGATGGTTTGTTCCTTTCCATCTTAGACATGAGCAACTATTTATAATTTATAAAGAACCGATAACATGATCTTTTGTGTGTGACACCACACACCATGTTATCTACAATATAAATTAATTGAACAACTACACTTAACAAATATAGGTATTTGACCATTGTGATTCTTTATTTCTAAATAAATATTTATACAAAAAGCTAGGCTTTTACTATACACTCTAACAGTACTATGCTCCTATTATAGAGATTATAGATTATTATCGGTTGGATAAATGAGTTTACTGTAGTAATTCAGTAAATTTAGACCTTTGTGCCCAGTTTTCTAACAATCTAGTTAAGATAAATGACCTGACTTATTCCACTAGAGTTGGTGGTAAGGACTTTCATATTTCTCCCACTTTATTGTATAACAATTTAGGACTTAGGGGGTCTGCTTATCCATTTTTGTGCTACCCTAGTAGGGATTTGCCATTTGGCGAACCCTAGTCCCATATTACATTAGATACTATCTACATGCATTTTTTTGGGAGGAGAGACTACCTACAGTCACTTACTTTAGGCCACTCTCACTCAGGGTGCAGGACTATATTTTATACCGAGTTCTGACCACCTGTATTCTGCTGATCACATCTCGCGACATTGTGATGATACAACCATCTCATTCCTTCTTCTTGTATGCACTATGCTAGCACCTTGACATCGACATTGCATTACACGTATTCCATAATGTCATTCATGCATCCAGTCTCGTCAATAGGTTACAGGTTCACATGCTGTATTGTCACATTTTGACATACATGTTCTCGACCATAGAGGTAGATATAACACAGGGTACAACCACTCCCCTTAACGTATATGACGAGATTGGTTAGCATTAGTTTGCATTAGTGCATATAGACATCACTGCTGGGGGGGGGGGGGGGGGGGGGTCTAGCTTGGAGAATGGGACCACAACCAGATATACCAAGCGAGGACGAGGATGATTTTCCACCCATCATTCTTGATGAGGGAGAGGAGTTGCAAGCCTCTATGGTCGAGGAGCTTTACAGACACCCTCTAACTCCGACCTAGCCCTCGACCTCGCTATCTATCGAGGATTGACTGGCTCTACTTGATGAGTCTTCTGTAGAGCTCCAGCAGTCAGTCTTGGATGGATTCAGCGCCATTCGAGGAGAGATGACTACTGGATTCTCCTCTCTCTGGGAGGAGATGATCACTGGTTTTCAGTAGATTCTACGGACTGTGCGAGTGCCTGAGCAACCCCTATCACCTCCAGTTGATGATGATCAGTCCTGACTTTATTTATTATACAGTATATATTTTGGATTCTATGGATGTTTAGACATATACTATTTGTCACTTTTTACCTCCGTTGCTTGATTAATCTAGGAATGTGTTTCATAGACTAGGACTGCTATTTTTCAAATAGTTTTTACAAATTCTAACAAAAATCTTTACTTTATTTTCTTAAATTTCTCATTTTCTTAGACTTTCAAAATTGATTTCAACTTTAGTCTAGATCAAATCTATAGAAAGCATGTTCCTATAGATCTAAGACTTGAGCATCTCACAAACACACTAAGTTTACCTTGATTGTGAATTCATAAACTTAGAATGACGTGAGATGCGTAGACTCATTGTCTAGACTTAAGATGCTTATATCTGTGTATCAACACAAGGGTAGAAAATATCAAATTATAGTGATCAGGTTAAGTAATCCATCTTAGTTAAACACTAACTGGATACATGTACTTAACTTGACTAACCAAGTGAACACTACTATCTTTTGATAGTGAGTTAGTACATAACGATTATACAATGATTCAGGGGGAGAAATCTAAAACCTTTTTGAAAATGACCTTATACTTTTTAAAACAAGTTGCGTTTGTTAAATTTCTAAATTTCAGAAATTCTTTTTGAAAATTATTTCCAAGTTCAAACCTCTTGTTTAAAATTCTTTTTGAATTTTTTTCCAAGTTTAAAATTCTTGTTTAAATTTTTTTTTGAAAATTATTTCCAAGTTCAAAATTTTTGTTTAAAATTCTTTCTCATTTTTGAAAAACATTTTGACACATATTTCTCATTTTTGCTCACATATTATGAAAAATATTTTCTAACTACAAAATTTGTAGAGTTCAGAATTTTGGAAAATAAATTTACTCTCTATGCTCACGTTTGACATTCTTTACAATTCTCTATACATTTTTTTTAATGAATGTCAAGGGGCAGGATTTTAGGGGTTAAGTTAGAAAACCAAACAAAATCAAAAGAACCTACCTAACCCTAAAAATGATCAAGAGAACGAAACTAACTATCTTATTTTAGATTATCTTAAAATCATTTTTTGTTGCTTGTTATGCATAATTTTATCTAACTTTAACCCAGATTGTCATTGCATCAAAAAGAGAGAGATTGTTGGTGCAATTTGCACTAACGGTCTAACTCAGATTTTGATGAATGATAAGTGAGTTAAGTTAGATGTCTTTGTGAACTAAGTATTTTGCTAAGTGTGCAGGAATTGACATGTCTAACCGGACACCAGGATGAAATCCAGATAGGTTTGTGGGACCGGATAGTTAGTACGAAGTCCAGATAGATTAATAGGCAAATCGAATATCAAGCAGGAAGTCCGGTTGGGTTTGCGGGACTTGACAACCGGCATGAAGACCTAATGGACAATGAGGTGAGTCAACCGACTACAAGTTGGTAAGTGAAGGTAAGTCACCAGAGGAGAATGACTTAGTGAGGGCGCGTCTCGATTTGAGGGGACAGTAAGCGTTGGTCCAACTTAGGTTCATTTCGGATCCCTAAACTAAGATCTTGACTAGTTCCTAATTCTGGAATGATAAGAACTAATTACTACTCTTTATTATTACTGTGCTAACTTTATTTTGCAGGTTAGATGTTTTAGTTTTATACTAACACATTTTGTAGGGCAAAAGGAGCACAAAAAGTCTCAGGTGAACAATACCCGAGGCGCTTTCCAAGGGATGAAAGTCGCCTTCAAGTGATGGGAGGCACCTTAGCACTGTTCATAGACGACGCCTTCGATGCTTTGAAGGCACCTTCCACAGGATAAAGTTTGGACCTCGTCACAGATAAGAGCCAACTTGTTCAGGATCAAAGTTTCTATGTTGGAGGTGCCTTCAAGGGCATTGGAGGTGCCTTCAAGGGCATTGAAGGCGCCTTCCACAGCCTTTATAAAGGCCTCTCGAGCTAAGCTTAAACAATAACTACAATACAAGCTTCTACGTGTCCATTTGAGGTTCCAACTGCTCCGGCTTCTTGTTGTGACTTTGCTACAACGCTGCTGCACCCGACTACTACCGAGGAGTCGACCGACACCAAGCCTAAGTTGACAATCTTCAAAAGGTGTTAGGTAACGAATTTATAATTTGTGTACTTACTTATTTGCAAAAAGGGCAAGTGCAGTATGTTGCACTTGTTCCATATTTCTTTGTACTTGATTCCCTTTTCCGGGTGTACCGGAAGAGGTATTTTAGTGAATTACCCATCGATAGGTCCGTGAGACCTGAGTCTTGGAGTAGGAGTCATCGAAGGCTCTGAACCAAGTAAACCGACCATGTCTATTTCTATCTTCTTATTTGTTTATTTTATTTATGTATTTTTTCACTGCGTATTTTGATTTTAAAAAGATGAAAAGATAAGTTTTTTAAAACCATGTGATTCACCCCCCCCTCATGTGTAACTCGATCCAACAGTTCCTTCCCGCCGTGGCACCAACACAATTTTTTTCCTTAGACATTAAGGATATAGGTATTTTTCCGCCAATCATGAACAACACTACGATTATACTGCCAAGGTCACCCCAACAATACATGACATGCATCCATGACCACCACATCACACCAAGCACTATCAAAATATTTGCCAATTGAAAAGGAAACGAGACATTGTCGATGCACTGTTACCTCACTTTCTTTATTCAGTGAAGATAACTTGTAGGGTTTAGGATGACAGTCTATCTTCAGTTATAGTTTCTGGACAGCCTCTACAGATATTACATTCTCACAACTGCCGCTCTTGATAATCATCTTGCAGACTTTATCCACGATGGTGTAAGTAGTATAAAAAATATTGGTTGTCAACCAATTGTCCCCCCCTGAATTGCCCTTAGGAGCCAACAAACTCTTACGAATGACTAAAGTCTCATGACAATCGCCATAAAACACTTCGTCAGATGCTTCATACATCGGATCGCCAATTGCTATTGGATCTTCTATCACTTCTTCCTCGATTAACAAGTTTTTGCCCTTCAAATTAGTAGAAGAGGGCTTCTTGTATTGGTGAGCCATATGTCCTTGTTCACCACATTGATAATATCTGATAGGAGCTTTATAGTAAACCTGTGGTGACCGCTATGGTGGTCGCTGTGATGGTTGCTACGGTGGTTGATGTTGTAAAGTACAAGAATTTTGAGGGCGAGTTGGCCAATTGTTCTGGTCGTCTCTCTCCACTAGTTTCCTATTTTGTTACTTTTTAACCACCAATGCACGCTGAAAGACCTCTGATACTATCGAGAGTGAATGAAGACTGAGGGCATCTTGCAAGGCCAAGCGTAGACCCCTAGGTAATGTGCCACTTGCTGCTCCTCTATCTCAGATATGTCATTTCGGGCCACCAGCTGGGAAAACTCTTTTGTATATTCCTCGATCAATCTTGCACCCTGTCTTAACGAGTGAAGTCGCTAGAACAGACTTTGGGTGTAGGCGAAGGGAAGGAAGTGTTTCTTCATATTTTCCTTCATATCTTCCCAGATAGTTATTTAGGGTTTACTTTGTTTGTCCTGAGAGCACCACATCTGTTTCCACCATGCTGATGCTTTCCCTTTGAGTCTGATGGTAATTAACTTCACTTTCATCCGATCTAGAACTTGCTTATAGTCAAAGATCCGCTCTACTTTATTGATCCAGTCAATGAAGTCTCTGCTCGTAACAAATCAAAAAATTATGGCAGATCCCGAAATCAGAAGTCTCCAGCAGACTCCTCTCACCCATGACATTCCTGAGGTGAGTCCCACCGGTGATATGAGTTATTAGAGGAAGACTCAGTTCCATGATCTAAAATCTCACGATCTTCGAGATCCCGTGCCACTATATACTGGGTTAAATCTGCAATTTGTCTCCGTAAATCCTCAATCGTCATAATGTCCTAGACGCTACGACCACGGAGCTCAGTTTCCTCCGTCGAAGTTTGTCTATGGTTGCGACCACTACTACCACCATGATGATTCGCCATTAGATCTTTTGATGACCTTCACATGCTCTGATACTAACTAACGCCAAGTAGGATAGCGATTATCCTGCGGGCTGACGCAAAGAGAAAAAAAATTAAGAAGACAAAAAGAGGAACCTCCAAGAAGAAATTTTTTTATTAAAACCTAAGGGTTAATCACTCAACATCTAAACATGACTCTTATATAGACCACAACCTAAGACTCAAATAAGGAAACAAATTATAATAATTACAATTAACATATCTTAATTCCAATCTTGTAAAGAAAGAAAATAGATTTTTACCCGAAAAGGAAAGTAATTAACTTAATAATCTTAACTCTAATCAAGATGCGGATTAAGACAAATTCTCTTTAAAAAATACCAAAAATATGAAAATTACCCTAAATACCCAAAAAATAAAAATTACTAAAAATAACAAAAAGGCCCTGAAAAGGGTTTAAACGGCTAAATTTGGGACTAAAAATTGACAATTATGGTTACACCGGTAACAAATGTAGGTTTTTGAATCCTACACATGTGATGATAAACAGAGTCTGATTCCGAGTCTTGAGTCAAAAGTTATGCTCATTTGAAGTTTGAAGGCTCATATTGGGCTTCAACACAGATTAGGCTTGCATCACATGGCCGGTCCCAAGCCCAAATAAAGGAAGAGGGTTGCGTTAGGTTGTCAACCAATGTTAAAACTATGATAAATGTTCAGAATGCATCTATTAAACTATTGTGCTAATGCTAGATTGTTTCCCGAAAGGAACACATTGTAAAGTTTGACTATAATGTCTCGGCAAGGACCGCTATATCTCCAGAACTCTAGTGTAGTGCTAGATCTGTAAGAGTTTGTGTTTCAAGGTCCAACTGTAATGTATCGACAAGGACTACTACATATTTATGAGAACTTGGGTGTATTGTTAAATAGACACACCATAGGTTGGACAAGAACAAATATGATAAGAAAACTAATAGTCTAAGATTTGAACCATAGAAATAAGAATCCTCACAAGTAAAATCAATGGAGGTAATATATACAATGATTAGGAGAAGAATTAGTATTTTGTGTGTAAAAGAAACAAAATGAGTAAGTGAGAAGATAAAGATGATAGAGAACTCAGGTTTTAAGTTATGGTACACAGGAAAGAGTAAAGCAAGAAATGAAATGAGTATTGTTGTAAATAGTTTGTTAAAGGATGAAGTTGAAGTAGTTAGAAAAGGGAAAAAATTATAACTCTTAAGATAATAGTGACGAAAGAAACTATGAATATAATTATCATATATGCACCACAAATAGGATTAGAGGAAGTTACCAAATCAAGGTTTTGGGATAACTTAGATAAAATATTACAACACATTCTGCCAAATGAAATGATTTTAATAGGAGGTGATCTAAATGAGCATGTCGAAGTGAAAAATGAGGAATATAAGAGGGCACATGGTTATGAGTTTGGAACGAAAAATGAAGAAGAGAAAACTATATTATATTTTGCAATAACATATGACCTTATATTAGCTAATATGTTTTTTAAGAAAAGAGAAGAACACTTAGTCACATTCAAAAGTGAGAATAATAAATCACAAATTGACTTTCTTATAGTTATGAAAAAGGATAGAAAGATTTGTAAAGATTGCAAGATCATCCCTAGATAAAACTTAACTACCCAGCATAGGTTAGTAGTGTTAGATATACGCCTCAAGTATAGTATCAATAGAAAGAAAATATATACAACTCATAGAATTAAGTGGTGGAAGTTAAAGGATGGAGAGAAAAATATATTTAAGGAGAAGATAGAAGTACATGCATTGGGTGAAATATACGATGACTCTAATACGATATGAGATAAGATGATATCAAAGTTGAAAATAATATCTAAGAGTATACTCGGTGAGTCAAAGGGACATGCACCTATAAGTAATAAATCTTGGTGGTGGAATGAGAAAGTACAAAAGAAAGTGAAGGAAAAACGAACAAGTTATAAAGAATTATATATTTGTAAGAACGAAAAAAACTTAAAAAAAATATACAATAGGCAAGAAAAATGCTAAGAAAGTAGTGAATGAAGTAAAGAATGAAACTTTTAAACAATTATATCAAAAATTATATACAAAAGAAGAGGAAAGAGACATTTATAGAATAGCTAAAGTGAGAGAAAAGAAGACAAGAGATCTTATCCAAATAAAATGTATTAAAGATGAATGTAATAGGGTATTAGTAAACGATGGAGAAATAAAAGAGCGGTGGAAGAGATATTTTCATCAACTTTTTAACGAAGGTTTAGATGACCAACTTAATTTAGGTAATTTAAGTAGGTCAAATGAGTATAGAAGTTTAAATTTTTATCATAAATTCAAACTTTAGAAGTAGAATAAGCTATATATGGGATGCACAATGAAAAATCCATTGAACTAGATGATATTTCGATAGAGGTATGAAAGTTTTTAGGAAAATAAGGTATTGAATGACTAACAAAATTATTTAATATAATATTGAAAACGAAAAAAATATCCAATCAGTGAAGGGTAAGTAGTTCCCTTATCTAAGAACAAGGGAGACATACAGAATTGTGTAAACTATAAGGGTATTAAACTAATAATAAGTCATACTATGAAACTTTAGGAAAAGTAATAGAAAAAAGATTAAGAAAGGAGACTACAGTGACCAAAAATCAATTTGGGTTCATGCTTGGAAGGTCAACTATAGAAGCTATATATCTTCTTAGACAACTAATTAAAAAATATTAGGAGCAAAAACAAGATCTACACATGATATTCATTGACATAGAAAAAACTTATGATAGAGTCCTAAGAGAAATTATATGGAGAATTCTAGAAAAGAGATGTGTTAGTATAACATATATTAAACTAATTAAGGATATGTACGAGGATGTAATGACTAGAGTAAAGACTTCAGGTTATGTAATTGAAGCATTTTCAATAAAGATAGGGTTATATCAAGGATCATCTCTAAGTCCCTATATTTTTACACTAATTATTGATGAACTCATTGCACACACATTCAATACACAGTATCGTGGTATATGTTGTTTATAGATGATATTATTTTGATAGATGAAACACGTGAAAGAGTAAATGCTAAATTATAATCTTGGCAGAAAATACTAGAAGTGAAAGGTTTTAGGCTTAGTAGAATAAATACAGAATATATAGAATTTAAGTTTAACAATATTAGACGTAATGAGATAATTATTATAATAGGAGATGACGAGGTGTTCGAAACCGAGAGGTTTAAATATTTAGGATTATTTTTATAAAATGATGGAGGGACTGAGAGAGATGTCTTATATAGAATACAAACAAAATGGTTGAAATGGAGGAGAGCGTCAAGTATTTTATGTGACCGTAAAATACCTGTAAAACATAAAGAAAAGTTCTGCAAAACCACAGTTAGACCCGCTATGTTATATGGAGATGAATGTTGGACTATGACTCGAGCACATGAGCAAAAGATGAGAGTTTTAGAGATGAGTATGATAAGATAGATGTGCGAATATATGAGGATGGACAAAATAGAAATGAGAGCATTAGAGAGAAAGTCAGAGTTATATCTATTGAGGAAAAATTCTTAGAGACACATTTAAGATGGTATGACATGTACTTAGATGACCAATAAATGCTCTAGTTAGGCGATTTGAAATTATGACAAACACACATATCAAATGAGGAAGAGGAAGACTAAAAAAGACTTGATTAACAACAATAAAATAAGATAAAATTTATTTAAGTATAGACAATGATATAAAGGAGATAGAACTCAATGGCGTGAAAGGATCCATATAGCCGACCCCACCTAGTGGGATAAACCTTAGTTGTTGTTGTTGTTGTAGACTTTTTAGAATAATCTACTAAATTGCAGCTCATAGTTCTTGAGTCCAATTTCTTTTTATTAGGCCTATAGTACCTAGCATCAGCTGGACAACCCCAAATGTGTAAATGTCTAATACAAAGCTTCCTACCCGTCCATATCTCAAATGAGGTTTTAGTTACTGTCTTACTTGGTACTCTGTTAAGTAGATAAACTACAACTTTGAGTGCTTCACCCTATAAAAATTTAAGTGAACAAATGAAAGTATCATACTTTTTATCATATCTTTTAGGGTAAGATTACGTTTGTCACGCCCCAGGTAGTCCCTGTCCGAAGAAATTTCGGCAGCATCTCCCCTGTACGGCGGACAATATGAAGCTCAGTATACATATATCTCTATACCTCGGCCACACACGGCCGGAATAATACAATACAAATAAGAAATAAACCACGCAGTTTATATCAACATTCCACACAGATATAATATATGATCAATCCACGCAGTTTAATAAAGAAAGACGATATAGAACCTCGAAGATATATGTAAACAGCCTACTCCACTACAACGAAGAAACAAATCCACGAAGTAATGGAAATACAACCGCAGCGGAAAACAAAAGTAGCAAACCCGAATGTGCAATGTAAAGTCCACAATACAAACCCACAATACAAGTATATAAGATGCAAAAGCAAAATATAATCCGACAAAGAAAATCCTCGCGATAATGGGGCAAGCGACTGGAATCTCTCCTGACGGCCTCAACCTGAAAAATAGTAACAACGGGGTGAGTTCAAGAACTCAGCAGGTAATCCAATAGATATGTACAGCAACATATAACTACCAGGAATATCCTAAGGTAGCCTCCTAAACCATAGGACCTACAATATACATAGCTGAATAAACTGTAATAATCAGTAATAGGCATGTAGTACACTTTATAGCAAGAATAATAAGAAACGATAATCGAAATAAATCAGTACTCACCGCGAGGCTTGGGCGAATGATCGTGGACATACATGATAAAGATAGTCGAACAAATACGCATGTATCCTGTATGCATGTCAATCATACGCAATCACCCAAGTGCATCATCCAATATGCAACAATCACAATAAATGCAACATGCATATGATGCGATATGACATGGTCACCCCTGACGCTAGTCACCGTCTCACACGCGATGGCGAGACCGAGTAGGTAGGGTTGTGACACCACTCTGCGTCACTACCCCGATGAGTGACCGAGTGGACGGATGCTTGTCGAGTACACCTATCCTCCTACCTCAAACATAGTGAGGGAGCGAACGCCTCAACTCCTAGACGATGACGGGAGGGATCCTCGTGCTACCACGCTGCAACACACTACCCATGAGCGGACCAATGGAGCGCCGACAGCAACCGCCATACACACCCTGGTGCCGTGCCACTACCCATGCAGTGGCAGAGGTCCATGTAGCTAGCCGACGAGCTCAACAATAATGGAGTCGTTAATCGCCCAAGATGCAATCATGCAGATGGTGCATGATGCTAAGATGTCATACCGAACATAGCCTCCTCCATATATGCGGGTGCCCAAAAGGTAAACGATATATATAACCATGATATAAACAGCATAAACTCAAAGATATCACATATAACAATGATGTAAGTATCATGAATCCAAGAGCATGTATCCCACATGTAAAGCAACTAATCCGGTAGAGTAGAGCACTATAGACATGCATCTCTATGAACATATATATACATGGCAAGAGGTAAATATCCAATCCTGAAGTAAGGCAACTAACGGATGAAGCATGTGATAGGTATCAACTAGCTAAGACCAGGGAAGAAATAAATCTACCACCTATCACTAGCAACTATATATAAACTATACATATCATAAGACAGTATCAAAAGATAAGTCAAAGGGTACCCGCCTCGAATAGAAGGTACAATCCGGTCCTAATCCAATATCGAGATGCTCGTCTCGAATCAGAGTCCTGTGTAAATACATTTACCTTTTATTTAGCTAGAATACTAACAAATAGCTAAATAAAGCTTAAGTAGAACTTTAGGAACAACCCTAAACCATATCCCACAACCTTTCTAACGGTTGACTAAGGATAGTTTCCTAATCCCTAATCGACCACTAGATTAGCAAATCAAACCTAAATCCATATAACCTAATTAATCTACACAACCTAATGATAATTAATTATCAATAGGTATCAAGATCATACCTAATCATCTAACACATAATCTATAACATGTTCCAACCACAATTCATTTCAAACCTAACCCTAAATCAACACTACACATGTATCAAAATCCCTACACATACCTCAATTCCCAGCTGAACTAGGTGCTGTATCAAGTACACTGAGGTATGGATGACTGCCGATCCAAACTGAGCTGGCTGGATGAGGTGTCTGCCGAAGCCAAAAACACCACAGCAAGAACCAAAACAGATCTTCACCTTGCTGGATCAGAAAACTCACAGCAACCTCTGCTGGAGTTCTTTCCCAATTCACCCGAGACCTCAATCAGCAGCGACACAGAGGGAATCCAAGATCGCCTTCACAGAACAGGACCTCGCCTCCTGATCGGATCAAGAAGGGTTCAATCAATGGAGATCACGGATCACACAACACCAGAATAGAGCGCTAACCCATGAATCAACAAGAACCCAACCATGAATCAAGAGGAAAGAAGAGTTTCGATGGCTTACCTTTGAAGCCCTAATTGCTCTTCCACGCCGGTGATCGGGCGGCACGACTCAATCCAGTGATGTCGATCGGGGAAGAAAAGGATCGGCAGACTCGGCTGAGAAGAAAGAAATCGGAGATTGAAGGAAACCAGAGGAGGAGAGAATCGGAACCCTTATGCTCCGAGCTCCGATCTGCGCCGACGACGCCGAGAGAAGATCAGCGCTCTCACCTAGGGCTAGAGAAAATCACCCACGTCCGGATCTGCGCTAGCGACTGCTCCCCTGGGTCGAGATCGACGATCGCCGGAGCTGGACCCTTGCTCCCGTCGCCGTCGCTTGTCCGCGAGAGAGAACAGAGAAGGAAGGGAGGTTCGCGTCGGCAGAGAGGGGAAAGGTCGGGTCGGGATCGGCGATTTGGGGGAGGAAATAAAGGGAAAAGGATTTATATAATAAAAACATTTTCTCACTTAAATTGGTATCCCAAACAGGCTTTATCCGAACTTATCGATCTATCCCCTCAAAATCCTCCGTACAAGCTCCGAAAAATTTCCAGAAAATTTCTAAAAATTCCGGAAAAATTCTATAAGGCTATTTCTGAAATAACCCTATTTATTTAAATTTTCCGAGATCTCACATCCTCCCCTACTAATAAAAAATTTGGTCCCCAAATTTCGCTATAACCAACAGCAAACACTAGAATATAACCAAACGGTATAATTACTGAAAGGAACTCTAACCCACATACCTCAAGCAAAAAGATGAGGGTATCGAGCTCGGATCGTATTCTCGTGCTCCCATGTAGCCTCCTCGTCAGAATGATGCTGCCATCCGACTTTAACCAGTCGGACAGTCTTGTTCCGTAGCTGACGCTCCCTGTGGTCCAGAATCCGCACCGGAACCTCCTCGTAAGTAACATCAGGCTGAATAGGAACAGATACATCTGACAGAACATGTGCTGGATCGGATACGTATCTCCTCAGCATAGATACATGGAATACATCATGAATGCCAGCTAGAGATGGTGGTAGCGCCAGACGGTAAGCCACTGCTCCAATCCTCTCCAAGATCTGGAATGGTCCAATATATCGGGGGGCTAGCTTACCTCGGAGACCAAATCTCTTCACCCCTTTCGTGGGTGAAACTCTAAGAAATACATGATCACCAATGGAGAACTCCAGGGGTCTCCGTCTCTGATCAGCATAACTTTTCTGACGGTCCTGGGCCTCTGACATCCTCCGTCTGATAGTGCGAACCAGCTCCGCATCCTGCTGAGCTCTCTGAGGTCCTACCAACTGAGCCTCCCCAACCTCTTCCCAGAGGACGGGTGTCCGACAAGGCCTACCATACAACGCCTCAAACGGTGCCATCTGGATAGCCGAATGATAGCTGTTGTTGTAGGCGAACTCCACTAATGGCAGGTGGTCCTCCCAACTGCCTCCGAAGTCCATGACACAAGACCTCAGCAAGTCCTCCAATGTCTGAATAGTCCGCTCTGACTGCCCATCTGTCTGCGGATGGAAGGCCTGCTGCAGACTCTGCCAGAATCGGGACGTGAAACGTGGGTCTCTATCAGATATAATGCTCAATGGAACCCCATGCAATCTGATAACCTCTCGACAATATAACTCTGTTAATCGATCCAGAGAATCAGTCTTCCGGATCGCTAAAAAGTGTGCGGATTTGGTTAATCGGTCAACGATTACCCAAATCGCATCATGACCTCGTCGAGTCCTAGGCAAACCCACCACGAAATCCATAGTAATGTGCTCCCACTTTCACTCTGGAATAGGGATCCTCTGAAGTAATCCAGCAGGTCTCTGGTGCTCAGCCTTCACCTGCTGACAGACAAGACATCTGGCTACAAACTCCGCGATGTCTTCCTTCATACCGTTCCACCAATAGGAACGCCTCAAATCACGATACATACGGGTCCCACCTGGGTGGATAGCAAATCTAGAACGGTGAGCCTCCTGAAGTAACTCCTCCATGACCGGGTGAGACTGAGGTACACATAATCTGCCTCGGAAATAAACAATCCCCTCATCGTCTCGTGTAAACTCAGTCCAAGCTATCCGTCGCTAATGAATCAGAATGCTGATCTCCCCGGCCTCTCGAATCCTCATCACGATCGACGGTCGAGCAACCATGGTAACAAGAATACCTGCTCTGTCCCTGCTCCTCAAGGCCCAACTCGCGAATCCACGAATCAAGTCCGTGATCAGAACTCGATGACAAGCTAAAGTCCCTCGGACTTTCTCGCTAAGTGCATCGACAACCACATTAGCTTTACCCGATGGTAGCTAATAGTACAATCATAGTTCTTCAGAACTCCATCCATCTCCTTTGTCGGAGATTGAGTTCCTTGGTGAAAATATATTTGAGACTCTTATGATCGAAGAATCTCAAAAGTAATACCATAAAGATGATGTCGCCAAATCTTCAAAGCAAAGATAATAGCAACTAGCTCTAATCATGTATCGGTAGTTCTTCTCATGCTTCTTCAACTGACGAGAAGCATAGGAGACTACCCTACCGTCGCATCAAAACAGCCAAGCCACAAGAGATGCGTCTGTAAAGTATGAATCCGTCACCGGAAGGTAAAACCGAATCGTGCCGATACTAATCTCCGCTTCAGGAAGCTGGTCTCACAAGCCTCGACCACGTGAACTTCACGCCTTTCCTAGTCGACGTGTCAGCGGCATAGCAATGCCGGAGAAACCCTCAACGAATCGTCGGTAATATCCAAAGCCCAAGAAACTACGGATCTCCTGGATCGACTTCGGCTGCTCCCAGCTAGTGATAGCCTCGATCTTTTGAGGATCCACTGAAATACCTCGGCTAGACACCACGTGTCCTAGAAAACCAACCGAGGGAAGCCAAAATGCACACTTCCTGAACTTCGCATACAGATGATGTCGTCACAGAGTCTCCAAGACTATGCGAAGATGCTGCGCATGCTCCTCCTCGGAACGCGAATAGATCAATATATCATCGATAAACACAATAACAAACTGATCTAGGTACTCCAGAAAGATACGGTTCATCAGATCCATAAATACTGCTGGAGCATTGGTAAGCCCAAATGGCATTACCAAAAACTCGTAATGTCCGTATCTGGTGCGGAAAGCTGTCTTCTGAATATCAGAATCTCTAACTCTCAGCTGATGATATCCTGACCGCAGATCAATCTTAGAATACACTGATGTATCTCTGAGCTGATCAAATAAATCCTCAATCCGTGGCAAGGGGTACTTATTTCTGATAGTCACTGCATTCAGCTGCCTATAATCGATGCACAACCTCAGAGTACCATCCTTCTTCTTGACGAATAGTACTGGAGAACACTAAGGTGGAATACCGTGGGGTTCTCCACAAGGACACTGGAATGCTCCTGCCCGTGCATGCTATATGCAACTGCTGCAAGGGGAGTTGTCCTCTGCTGACGATGCGAAGATTGGGCTTTCGGCCCCAGACTGACCAAACTGTCCTCCCGGAACAGAAATCCCGGAAGCTACATGCTGAGCCTTCAGCGAACAGTCTCGGCTCAAGTGCTCAGGCAGTTTACAATAATAGCAAACTGACTGTCCCAAGGTGCATGCACAGGTGATGTGATCTCGGGATCCGCATCGAGTGCAGTGTCACCGGTGGGTTGTTTCCGGTTCTGCTTAGAAGACCGGGAACGTCCAGATGAAGATCGTCCTGACTTCCGGGGTCGTCCAGTTGACCCAGAAGTACCCTGACCTATCTGAGTGCGACTGCTCTGCTGTTGTCCCGAAATCTGTGGCTGCTGGGTTTGTCCGGAAGTCCGATCAGTCTGCTTCCTTTTCTTGTCCGCATTTACTCTCTGATGAGCTAACTCAATCATAAGAGTTCTACCAGTGCCTCTATGTATGATGAACTACCAAAACCGGCAATCTTCACCTGAAGATGCCCGTCTAGTCCCTGGACAAACTGAAGCATACGAGATCTATCCTCGACAACTAACTCAGGACAGAATCTGGCCAACCGATTAAATTCGACATTATACTCCATCACTGAGCGATTATTCTGCCGAAGACTTAGAAAATCCTACCGTCGTGTCATCTGATACGCCCGGGGAAAACACTGACTCTCGAATGCCTCTCTAAATCTCGTATATATAACATGCTGCTCGCCTATGATCGAGCGCTGTGTGTCCCACCAGATCTCTGCGTAGCCAGCTCAGCCTTCTCCCACTCGGAGCAGGCCATGTAAAAGAATGTCCGCTCCATAGACTCTATCCAAGATTGAGCCACGCTCGGATCAGTCTCCCCGTGAAATAGCGTGAATTGGCTTTTCACCAACTCCGCCAAGGCTGGGATCCACGCTCGTGCCACAACCATATCCGTAGATATCGCTGCGGTACTGGGCAGAATCACTGGAGTTGATCTTATGGGTGGTACTGATGGATAGGTTGGAAGAGGTACCACTGGTGCTGCCACATAAACAGGGTACTGCTGGTGGAACTGCTGAGTAGGCATAAGTAGGGGCGAGGTGGGCGATCGGATAAGGAGTAACCAGATCGCTGGTGAGGGTGCTGTGCAGATGCGCAGTATCTGGGTGCCAAGTGCACGTAGTAGCGGCGCTAGAGGGACCGCGGTATACCGCGGGTACTACAACCGGGAGGTGCGAATATGCCGACGGTGGTACCACTGGTGGTACAATCGAGGTAGGTACCTCGGAAGTCGGAGCTATCGGGGTCCGATAAGCACCTGCACTACAATGACCGAGGAGTGCGCTTCGACGGACGGGCTCAACCCTACTGCACCTCTCTCAAGACTCGTCTCAGAGAATCTAACGCTCTTACGTGGCCGCCCACGTCTCGGTGCCTGTACACGTGTAGGTGGCATATCTGTAAAGAAAATGTTACCCAGATATCACTACAGGTATAAGAACTGAAAAATTTCCTAAATTACCTATTTGCCGTCTGGAGATATCCTGTCGCTGCTTAGCCCCAAATAGAACCAATAAAACCTCGTCAAAATGCCTCGAAATTCCGAAACGAGAAAATCGACGGAAAGTCCATACAAATCCAAAATACCGAGAAATACTCACGAAAGTAAGCCTCGTAAATCCGAAACCCGACAAGTAGGTATCGCAAAACCTTGTACGAACTAGGATCAGATAGGCTCTGATACCAAAAATTGTCACGCCCCAGGTAGTCCCTGTCCGAAGAAATTTCGGCAGCATCTCCCCTGTACGGCGGACAATATGAAGCTCAGTATACATATATCTCTATACCTCGGCCACACACGGCCGGAATAATACAATACAAATAAGAAATAAACCACGCAGTTTATATCAACATTCCACACAGATATAATATATGATCAATCCACGCAGTTTAATAAAGAAAGACGATATAGAACCTCGAAGATATATGTAAACAGCCTACTCCACTACAACGAAGAAACAAATCCACGAAGTAATGGAAATACAACCGCAGCGGAAAACAAAAGTAGCAAACCCGAATGTGCAATGTAAAGTCCACAATACAAACCCACAATACAAGTATATAAGATGCAAAAGCAAAATATAATCCGACAAAGAAAATCCTCGCGATAATGGGGCAAGCGACTGGAATCTCTCCTGACGGCCTCAACCTGAAAAATAGTAACAACGGGGTGAGTTCAAGAACTCAGCAGGTAATCCAATAGATATGTACAGCAACATATAACTACCAGTAATATCCTAAGGTACAGTCTCCTAAACCATAGGACCTACAGTACAGTCTCCTAACAATATAACAGGTATGCATAGCTGAATAAACTGTAATGAGTAACCAGAAGCATGTAATACAGTTTATAGCAAGAATAATAAGAAACGCATAACTGAAATAAACTGTACTCACCTGCGAGGCTTGGGCGAATGACTGTGGACATACACAGATAAAGATAGTCAGAACAAATACGCATGTATCCTGTATGCATGTCAATCATATGCAGTCACCCAAGTGCATCATCCAATATGCAACAATCACAATAAATGCAACTGCATATGATGCGATATGACATGGTCACCCCGACGCTAGTCAGCCGTCTCACACGCGATGGCGAGACCGAGTAGGTAGGGTTGTGACAATCGCACTCTGCGTCACTACCCCGATGAGTGACCGAGTGGACGGGATCTCTCCGGAGTACACCTATCCTCCTACCTCAAACATAGTGAGGAGCGTAACGCCTCAACTCCCACACAATGACGGGAGGGATCCTCGTCCGCTACCACGCTGCAACACACTACCCATGAGCGGACCAGGGGAGCCTAACAGAGCCATACACACCCTGGTGCCGTGCCACTACCCATGCAGTGGTCATGTGTAGGCCCGTGTAGCCGACCGACGAGCTCAACAATAATGGAGTCAATCGTCAAAGATGCAATCATGCAGGATGGTGCATGATGCTACAGTATGTCATACCTGAACATAGCCTCCTCCATATATGCGGGTGCCCAAAAGGTAAACGCATATATATAACCATGATATAAACAGCATAAACTCAAAGATATCACATATAACAATGATGTAAGTATCATGAATCCAAGAGCATGTATCCCACATGTAAAGCAACTAATCCGGTAGAGTAGAGCACTATAGACATGCATCTCTATGAACATATATATACATGGCAAGAGGTAAATATCCAATCCTGAAGTAAGGCAACTAACAGATGAAGCATGTGATAGGTATCAACTAGCTAAGACCAGGGAAGAAATAAATCTACCACCTATCACTAGCAACTATATATAAACTATACATATCATAAGACAGTATCAAAAGATAAGTCAAAGGGTACCCGCCTCGAATAGAAGGTACAATCCGGTCCTAATCCAATATCGAGATGCTCGTCTCGAATCAGAGTCCTGTGTAAATACATTTACCTTTTATTTAGCTAGAATACTAACAAATAGCTAAATAAAGCTTAAGTAGAACTTTAGGAACAACCCTAAACCATATCCCACAACCTTTCTAACGGTTGACTAAGGATAGTTTCCTAATCCCTAATCGACCACTAGATTAGCAAATCAAACCTAAATCCATATAACCTAATTAATCTACACAACCTAATGATAATTAATTATCAATAGGTATCAAGATCATACCTAATCATCTAACACATAATCTATAACATGTTCCAACCACAATTCATTTCAAACCTAACCCTAAATCAACACTACACATGTATCAAAATCCCTACACATACCTCAATTCCCAGCTGAACTAGGTGCTGTATCAAGTACACTGAGGTATGGATGACTGCCGATCCAAACTGAGTGGCTGGATGAGGTGTCTGCCGAAACCAAAAACACCACAGCAAGAACCAAAACAAATCTTCACCTTGCTGGATCGAAAACTCACAGCAACCTCTGCTGGAGTTCTTTCCCAATTCACCCGAGACCTCAATCAGCAGCGACACAGAGGGAATCCAAGATCGCCTTCACAGAACAGGACCTCGCCTCCTGATCGGATCAAGAAGGGTTCAATCAATGGAGATCACGGATCACACAACACCAGAATAGAGCGCTAACCCATGAATCAACAAGAACCCAACCATGAATCAAGAGGAAAGAAGAGTTTCGATGGCTTACCTTTGAAGCCCTAATTGCTCTTCCACGCCGGCGATCGGGCGGCACGACTCAATCCAGTGATGTCGATCGGGGAAGAAAAGGATCGGCAGACTCGGCTGAGAAGAAAGAAATCGGAGATTGAAGGAAACCAGAGGAGGAGAGAATCGGAACCCTTATGCTCCGAGCTCCGATCTGCGCCGACGACGCCGAGAGAAGATCAGCGCTCTCACCTAGGGCTAGAGAAAATCACCCACGTCCGGATCTGCGCTAGCGACTGCTCCCCTGGGTCGAGATCGACGATCGCCGGAGCTGGACCCTTGCTCCCGTCGCCGTCGCTTGTCCGCGAGAGAGAACAGAGAAGGAAGGGAGGTTCGCGTCGGCAGAGAGGGGAAAGGTCGGGTCGGGATCGGCGATTTGGGGGAGGAAATAAAGGGAAAAGGATTTATATAATAAAAACATTTTCTCACTTAAATTGGTATCCCAAACAGGCTTTATCCGAACTTATCGATCTATCCCCTCAAAATCCTCCGTACAAGCTCCGAAAAATTTCCAGAAAATTTCTAAAAATTCCGGAAAAATTCTATAAGGCTATTTCTGAAATAACCCTATTTATTTAAATTTTCCGAGATCTCACAACGTTGCTCAGCTACACCATTCTAACTGGAAGTATCGGACATGGTATACTAAGGCACAATCTCATAGTAAGATAATTCGCAAAAGGTATAGAGCATTGTTCACTTGATCCATCATATCAACCATAATATTTGTTGGTCCTGGTAGGCCAACTAGAGAGGGGTTAATAGCCCGCCAATCAAATTAGTACTTTTCTTTCTATGGAACTTAGCAAGGACAAACACACAATTAAATAAATAATAAAGAATAACATAAATTAAAAGAAGAGGCAAAGGGTTTACTTGGTTACAACGAGGGAGATTGTTAATCCAAGACAAATAATAGCTTACTAAAATTCGCCTTCATTATAGGAGGAGTAGTCTCTTACGAAAATTGAGCATGAACACTTAAAAAAAAAAGAATTTCAATTACAGAGTGTGTTGTATTAGACTTCGAGTACCAGGACTCTATTTATAGCTCACTAGTCGATGTTAGTCGTTGGTTGGCATGGCACCTCCCGGGCGCCTGGACCTAGTCGATTTGATCCACTCCATAACGACTTCTTTCCAACGGATCTTTGCTTCCAGGCGCCTAGACCCGGTCCAAGTGTCTAGAGTCGGCTAACATGAACTCCAATGTTGATCTTCTTCGCAATGGCTCGTTGACGTGGCTAAAATGATCTGGGCACCTAGACCTGGTCTGGGCGTCAGGATTTTGGGCGCTTGGACTTTGTCTAGGCGCCTAGACACGATCAACTCCGAAGTTTACTATTTTCTCATCCAATCGCTTGGGTGATTCTTCGGTCATCCAGAGTTGAACTCGATCGAACCCAACTATGACCTTCTCCTTGAGCAGTCTTCCTCCCTGGTTTCTCGTTCCTCGAAAGTGTTGCGTGCGTCCTTCTCGTTCGACAGTGTACTATTCTACAACTCCTCATCCTTCAAATGCACCGAGCCCATCGACTCACTTCCCATGCCATCCTTTTTGTTCGCTACATCTTCTGCTCGACTTCTTGTGCTTCTAAGTCCCTGCACACCTAGACACAAGGGATCAAAACTGTAGAACCTAACCTAACTCGGTTGATCACATCAAAACTAACCCGGGATACTTACAATATTTACCTCCACGATCGAATCAGACAACTTTAATTTTCTTACCTAATTGATTTTCAACTTCGGCTTTAAAAATTCTGAAGATATCCAAAGCTTGCGACTTCTCATGAATAAGTTACAAATAGCCAAATCAAGAGTAATCATCTATGAAGTTAATAAAATATGAATGACCATTCTAAGATGCCTTAGAGAATCGTCCACAAATATTCATATATATTAACTCCAAAACGTCACTATAACGATTTGCTCCCTTATTACTTTTGTTAGTTATCTTCCCCTTAATATAGTCAATGCTGACATCAAAGTTTAACTTGCAAAGGAAATAAAAATTTCATGTGATATTAACCTTTCTAGGCATTGTCTAGATATACGTTGTAAATATCTATCCCACAATATGGATGAATTCTCGTCAGTCAATTTGTGTTCTATATCAATGTTATGCATAACAACGTTATCATCTATACGAGTTAAGTTGTTCAATTTATAAAGCTTATTAACCAAGGAACCATTGTCAATCAATACTGAATTTAAGAAGTATTAAACATTTCATTTCCAAATGAACAAGAGTAATCATATTTGTCCAAACAAGAAATTGAAATTAAGTTCTGTCTAAAAGACGGTACAATACATATATTTCCTAACTCTAAATAGACATCAGTTTCTAAATAAAGTCTAAAAATATCAATCGACTTGACTTTAGCCTTCTTTTCATTCCCCGTATAGATGTATCTTTCACCATCAAGCAGAAGAAAACTTCTAACACAACTCTGCATAGTGTCACTTATGTGAATAGTAGCATCAGAATATATGTACCAAGGATCAGTGGGTACAATAATCAAATTAACTTCTAAACTAACAAAGTTGAGAAGTTTATCTTTCTTTATCCACCAGTTGATGTATTTGGGGCAATCTTTCTTCACATGATCTTTTTTCTTGCAAAAGTAACAAGTGGGCTCCTTATTTTGTTTCTTGTTCTCCTTATGGCCAAAACCTCTAGAATCTATAGTTTTCGTTCCCTTTCCTTTATAATTGATTCTTTTCCTCTTCTTGCTCGAACCTTAATGGGAACCAGATGCTAAGTGAGCACTTTTAGGTGTCTCACGCCTCTGTCTCTCCTCCTCTTGCATGCACTGAGCTACAAGCTCATTCAATATCCAATTTTTCTTTTGAGTATTATATGAAATCTTAAAAGTAATGAACTATGTAAGAAGAGATATCGAGACAAAATGCACTAACATAGACTCAGACATTTTGAGTTTAAGTGCTTTCAAACTTGTGACAATATTGGACATCTCTATAATATACTCTCTTATGTTTCCTTTTTCATTATACTGCATGGTTACCAACTTCAAAGGAAGTGTGGTAGCTTCGACCTTTTCGTTTGCAACAAAACGATATGCTAATTGGTTGAGAAAATTCCTAATATCTTGTCCCTCATGTATTTAGCTTTTAAGTGGTGTCGGTATGGAAAACAACATGATACGTAAACACATGCAGTTTGATCACTTCTACTTTTTAAATTCAACCCTTTGCTCTACAGTGTTAGTATAAGTCAGGGTTGTGAGGTAATCATGCATGTCTTAATGCATAGTTTAAGTCCATGAAACCTAAGACTACGATAATACACTCTTTCCATTCAACAAAATTCTAACTGATTAGAGTAGGGATATTATTAAGACTGATAGTAATAGATTGTACTGAAATAAAAAAGAGAAAATAATATAAGTTCATGATTTATATTTATTATACATACTTTATATATATATATATATATATATATATATATATATATATATATATATAAAGTATGTATAATAAAATATAAAATTATGCAAATAAAAACATATACATGGGCTCCTAATGAGATACCAAATACCACTTTGCATTTTACTCTTTGGACTAAAATATAATTTGTAAGCGGTACTCTTCAATATAACTCAATTTTTAGTTGTCCATATAATGTGTCTTTCTTTGAGTCGATCAATTGTGCGCATAATTTAATATTTTATTTGAGTTATATGATAGTAACCAAATTTATCCCCAAGGCTCTAATGGATGCTACTTAGAGTTCATAAAACAATCTTGTAAAGAACCAACGAGCAATAGTTCTCCATCCTGTAGAGCAATCTTATGAAGATCGCAGGGCAATGACACTTAAGGCTTGCTATACTAGCAATTAATACTTTAAGCAAGTTAATGGGTCCTTAGAGTCCAAGCATGCATGATCAACCCTAAGTTTTCTAAGCATATTTACATTATTCCTTCTTTTCATACTTTGACAACTTACAAAATTATTAAAATAAACTTTGACAAATTATTGATTATAATTGGGTATTAATAAATCTACTTAGTTTTAGATCTTTATGTGAGTCACATATGTAATGTTCAAGTATAGTGATGGCTTGATTATTAACTAATTAAATTAATTGAGGTTAAATTAATAATGAAGTTTAAATTTAATTAAGGTTAAATTATGCTAAAGAAAATAATGATTTTAGGAGAAATCATTATGATTTTGAAAACACAATAATTTTTTATAAAACTTTTGTCTTTGAGTGTTCATTTAACATAAGATAATAATTTTATACTATCCGTTGACTTTGAACATTTTTTTTTTAATCTAACATCTTTTACTACCATTTTTCAAAACTGCTATTTTTAAGCGATTTTTTTTTACAATAATAGTTGGAATAATGTGACAATGAATCATTGATTAGAATCTCACTTTATTTAAATTACAATGGGAATAATGATGCAAAAATCGACGTTAATTTTTTTTTTTAAAGCCAGATCTCGCCCAAAATTTCCTCCCGTGCCCAAAATTTTAGCAGTGTCCTTATTTTGTCACGGTCCCATGCCGCCCCTTTTCAATTTTTTTAACTTTTTATAAAAAAAATATTGATCGTTTCCTTATTTACCAAAAGTATTATTTTAATTTTAGGAAACCAAAAGCAGTATTTTAATTTCAAAATTATGAAAAAAACATAAAAAATAATAATGTTATTCTTTTCCTGTACTTCTCGTCAATCTCCTAAATCATTTATCCAGATGTCATTTTCAATGCACCCCTGATGGACCTGATATGAAAAAATATCATACCCAATATGGGTCTCATTTGATCTAATATCAAGCCCAGCATGAGTATGATATTCTCCATATCAAACTTAATATGAGAATAATATCAGGCTCAACGACCTAATATGAAAAAATATCATATCCTTTTTAATCTTGAAGAGAGGAGATGTATTGAAAAATAATGGGAGAGAGGGGATTTAGGAAAGAGAAATGATATTCATTTTTTTGTGGGTCCTATCATTTATGTATCTATCCCTATGAATTTTTTAGATGAAAATTCTAGATGAATATCATAGCTCTCTAGGAAAGAAAAGAATAATACTATTTTTAGTGTTTTTTTTGTTAGTTTTAAAATTAGGGTGGGTAAATAAGAAAACGCCCAAACGTCAAATTTTTTTTGTTAACCTAAACTTCCCCCTTCACAGCTTCTCCTTTCCTCTCCGCATCGCGTCGCGATCTTCTTCTATCGCCGACGAGGGGTCACCGACGAGGAGGCTGGCGACAAGGAGGCCGTGAGCGCAGGCTGCTTAAGAGGTAATCGCTGCCTCACCAACGCATGAGGCAGTCGTTGACTTGCCAAGCAACGAGCGATCGTTTCGTGTGTAGGCTGTTTGCCAACGTCTATGGAAGAAGGGCCCACTGAATGATCGATTAAACAAGTTAGTCAAATGCTCGATTTTGGCTCGTAGTGCAAGGTGGCCTTCTGTTCAACCTACAAGTTGCAGGCATGGCGGATATGAACAAAGAGAATGGTCCTTTGGGCGAGGAGGAGTTTGGTGGTTGAATTGTTTCACGAATCATTTAGGTTAGTTCGGATGTTTCCTCCATGCATTTGGCTTCTCATTCTTCCTTCCTTTGATGTTGTTGTTTCCTCATCATTGTATTTATGTTGTAGGAATTGGAGTGATGAAGTTCACAGCTGCAGCAAGAGAATCCATTGATGTGGTTTCTGCAATTGATAAATGCTCAAAAAGGTTTCACTTTTTCTTTCGTCTCTCTTCTACTCTTCTTTAGGTTATTGTATGAATGAAAACCTTCAGTTTTCCTTGATTGAGTTGTTTGTGGATCCTTTTAAACAAAATTGCTTCTACTAGATTTGATCGAATCTAGGATATCCCTTAAATGGTTAATGTACAATATTTCTTTGAAATGACCATGATTGTGAAAAGAGAATCAAGAAAGATAAGCTCCAATCATTTCATCATGTAATTGTGGTAAAGCTCTTTCCCCTTTTCTTCCTTTTTGTATTACTTTATGAGGTTCCAAATTGTTTTTTGGCTCCCTGATGTATGCAAAACTTAGTTCCATTTGCATTTATGAATTCACCAATAGTTTTTTGAAACCAATTTGTATGATCTTTCTTATTGCACTGGACTCCACATTTGAAATGGTTACAAGGATAAAGAAGAAGACATTCTAGCTGAAATGAACAAAAGGTCATTGCCCAAATATCTGATTGAAAGCTCTTTAAAGAAAGAGGTAATATTGAAATTGTTCAAATGTGAGCATGTAGAACTATTTATTCATAGACAGCATCTCAGAGTCTCACTTCCTCAATGCAGATCCTACAACTGGAAAAATGCCTTAAAGATCAGATTGTGGTATGTCGGGCATCGAAAAAGCACTGCGGCGCGAAATTTCTTCTGTCGATGAATCATCTACTAATTACATCCCAAAATTAAGCTCTTTCTTTTCTTAGCAGCATCCCTTTCCTTCACTGGTATGACATTGATGCCTTTCAGTTGCTTCTTCATATATATCTATATATATTTCGATTATGATGAAAAATGACTACATAAAGAATCAGTATAAACTAGTAATTCAGATTTCGCAATTGGCTCATCCAAAATTTTCCAATGTCAGCCAACAAAGGAACTAATAAGAGAGATTGCGATGTTAGAGTTAGAGGTTGTGCATTTGGAACAACATTTTTTTTCCCTCTACCAGTGAGCATTGAGCAACAAATACCCAATGCACAACCCCATGCTACTGAAGATAAAACTACAAGGGAAATTCTTCAAGCAATTTTGTTTGTTTGGGACAACTATATCTTCAATTGGATCTTGGAATTTTAGTTGCTTAGCTGAAGGAGACTAAATTTCTTTTCTTTTTGACTTTGTAGATATGGGCATTCGAAGAGCACTCTGGCATATAAGGAATCTTGTGGGTGAACCACCATATGCTTGTGCGATCAGCAAGAAGTATGTACGAAAAAAAAGGGAAACAGATTTCTTTTGTTAAATTGTCTTCTCCTACCAATCTTATTGGTATTTCTCCCTTTACCTTTAGTAGCAAGAGTGGTTTGCATGAGCATAATACAACATATATAGCTTGACGGCCAATGACAAGGTTGATTTGAATCATTGTTTAGCTTCCATTTTTTTTTTTTTTTTTTTGTATATTATGTAATTTTAATTGAATGGATTGTTGTCTGGAAATTTGCAGAGACATTGGCAAGCAAACAACAAGCTTCTCAGAAGGTAAATTTGCATACAATTACCAACCAATCGCTAAAGCTTTTTGCAAATATCAAAACACTACTTTCTCAATAAAGAGCTCAATTTCATAAGTGGATCTAATTAACAACAGAATGAGTGAATTGGGAAAAAGAACCAGGAGAAAAAACCTAATCATTACTAACCAGTTCAAATTGTTTGAATATTTGTATTGAGATAGAAGAGGATGGCACCATGGTTGATGAGATGGAAGAAATAGTTTGTTCTGAATTTATCTTCATTGTTTTCTTCTTTTCTTTTTTGCTTTGAACAGATGTATCATACTATTACTGAACGAACCTTATCTTTTCATGCATGAAAATAGACAAAAGATGAGCAGAGCTTGCACATGGCCTAATGACCTAAGGATATCTTATATGAAATTGCAGCAAATGCATGATGGATGTAATTCTGCTGTGAGACCAACAAGTAAGAGCAACATGATTTTAACTTTCTCTATGGTCAATGTTGCATAATGGAACTTGTAGATTCCTATTCTGTATTGTTGGCTACTGAATTTGCTATGAAGAAGAGTGTACTGTAATCATGTGTGAACTGTGGATAATGTAGGTTTTAGAGTCAAAGTGATCAACCTGCATTAACTTTAGTGTCCAAATATTAGATTCTAAGTTGTTAAGATTAAACCTCAAGGGGCCCTCCTGACCTTTTCTTGCGCTTGACCTTCCATCAAACTTCAACTCCTAGCGTGTTTAGCATTTGCATTCCAAATTCATTACTTTTCATATGCAACAAGCTGAGAGTCTTTACCACCCATAAATTCTTAGATTTAGTGTTTTGAGTTTGTTTTTGGTTCTGTGAACTGTTGTGATAACGGAACCCGTTGTCTATTTGTTTTATTTATTCACTTTTATTATCATTTGTCATTGATTTGATCTGGTATTTTAGTTGAAATATAACTCGACTTCAACTCATAAAGATTTTACATTGATTGTAGTTTACTTGGTTTTCCTCCATACCAAAGTCAATTGACAGGTTATTATACAAATCAAGAATGTTAAATTCCCTAAATTTGTTATATTTTAATTGAAATATCATTGCTTCCCAAAGATGGCAGTGATCCAATGATTCTTTGTTGGGTTTGGTATGAAAGAAAAAATTGCTTATTTGATATCTACACTTCTACTTTTTGTGCAAAAGCTTTTACATTATTTGTCTTTATCTCATCCTAACAGTTGAGACTCAGGGTTTGATATCATTTCTCCATGTCAAAAATATTTTAATTGGCTGCTATATGAAGCAAGTCTATTTTTTCCTCTAATTATTTCTATTTTAACTAATATCTTTCTCATTTTAAAAGTACATAATGATTTGTTGTCGACTTGATAAAAGAAGAGAAAGTTTATTTATTATATGTATTTTTTGTTTGAGTAAATTCTTAATCATTTTTTATTTATTTCAGGTTCTTCATAACATTGTTGTTGCAGAATACTTTCGAGATGGTTGTATTGATCCTAGGAATCTCCTTGATGTATTAAAAGAGGTTAAAGTAAGTTTACTGAATCACAGGTAATTGGTTTTTTGAATTAATTTATGAGGGTTAATTCTCAATTTAGTCCCTCATTATTTGACGTGGTGCTAATTTCATCCCTCATTTTTAAATTGATCAAATTTAGTCCTTCAATTTTCGAACGTTTTCCTAAATTGATCCTTCCGTTCAAATCACCGTTAAAATAAACGGGAGGATTTGTTTAATCGGTGGAAGTGGCTAGTTGCTTTTATTCTTGCGCTATTTCCCTAATTCTGGAGTTGCCCTAGAAATCACAAAGACTCGCGCGTTGTTCATCGATGTAAGGAGATGTAGCGTATTTTTGCTACTATTGCCATTTTTTCTCCTCTCTACTTCCATTTCACCCTCTAATAAGTCTCCCCTCCCCTCCCCTCCTCACCCACCTCTTTTTGTTATTTTGATTTTAGCTTATCATTCATATAGATACAACTACACAAGTATAACTAGATCAAACACCCCTCCTTTGGTACATATTTATTGGAGATTTGAGAGCAAGTCCGACAAGTTAGGGCAACTTTTGTTGTGTGTTTGCTCTTCATGATATAGGTATGCTCCTCCAATTCTATAACATAGAAAACAAAAGGTTTTCGACAATGGCAGTTCCAAACTTTGTTTGTTGAGATTATGTAAAATATAAACTTCATTCACTCAATTTTTCGTGAAGTAGAGTAATATAATTCCATTATTTTCTTTTCCAAGCAGAGTGATAAAAAGCTAGTGAAGAACTCAAGCTAAGCTTCCATACATTGTAGAGTACTTTTATTCTCCATGAAATAGATTTGTTGATATCACACTCGCTCTCCCCTATTTAATGACTCAACGTAGTAAAACTTGCTTGGATCACACTCCAAATTATGGTAAGATATACACAAATGAAGTACTTAATGTTTTGCTAATTTATTATGTCGTAATTTTCATTAATTCATTGAGTTATTAATTATTAATTGTGCATATTTTTCTAGGACTTTGTGGTGAACCAGATTTCCTTACAATTAAGTTTTATTATAATGGGGAGATGAAATCTAGTCTTCATGACAAAAAATATATTGGTGGACAATTCGATTATTTTGACTATGTTGATAGAGATATTTTAGGGATGATTGAATTGTGGGTCTATGTGGAGGATATAGGCTATAAAGACAAGCAATCTATCAAATTTTGGCATAAATTTGGAGAAACATTGAAAGATAGAAGATATTTGGAAAATGACATAGATATTTTGAATATTATCCCCCATATTCCTAGTAATTATGAGGTTGAAATATACATTGAACAGAATGATGGTCAGATGGGGTTGGGGAGCATACTGATTATGATGGAGAAAGATATCAGAGAATCAGAGATAGATAATATCAACAAAGATGTTGATGAATTTGAAGAAAGTGATTATGATTTTGATGAAAATGATAGTTTGTTTGAAACTTTTGAGGATTATGATGCAGGAGTCAGTAAAGAGAAAGATATGATTGGTGATGAACACATTTCTGATGAGTTACTTCATATGATGCAACAACATGAAGGGGATGTTGACTGTGTGAATGATGATTTTGGAAATCTATTAACTTCAGATGATGATGATGAAATATGAGATTTTCCTAATTATGATAAAATTAATGATTTCGAAAACCCACAATTGAAGCTTGGGCTGATTTTTAATTCAAAGAAAGAAGCAAAATTTGCAATTAAGAGTTATTGCATCAGAAAAGGAATGTCAGTTATATTTGTAAACAATGCTGGCAAGAGGCTTAGCGCAAAATGTAGAAACAATGATTGTGGATGGTTAATTCATATTTCCATGATGACCAACGACACGTGTTGGCAAGTTAAAACTTTCGAAGAGAAACACAACAATTGCGTTTGGACGATTGAGAATAAATGCATTACCTCAAGTTGGTTAGGGAAAACATTTGTCAAAAAATTCATGACAAATCCCAAGTTAGGGAGCCTTGAGTTCAAGAATGAGATTCGTGAATCGATGAATGCAGAGATTTCTAGTGGCTTACTTAGCAAAGAGAAAGACATTGAGTTTGATCGAGGGAAGTGTTGAGGAGTAATTTGGTAAAATTAGAAATTATTGTGCTGAGTTGAAACGGACTGATAGAGATGTCACCGTTATTTTGAAGTTAACTGAGGATGAAGCTAGACTGAGGTTTCAAAGAATGTATGTTTGCTTTTCTGCATGCAAGTTAGGATTCCAGGATACATGTAGGCTTGTCATTGGTGTTGATGGTTGTTTTCTGAAATCAAAAAGAGGTGGACAATTATTGTCAGCTGTTGGATTGAATCTAAATAATAATATATTTCCAATGTGTTATGCCTTAGTTGAGGGGGAAACAAAAGATACTTGGATGTGGTTTTTGCGGTTGTTAGCTGTTGACATAAACTTAGGAAATGATTGTGCATGGAGATTTATGTCAGACAAATAGAAAGGATTGATTCCTGCTTTGGACAGTTTGTTTCCGAATGCTGAACACAGATTTTGTGTACGACATATGCATAGCAACATGAAAAAGGATGGATATAAAAGTGTAGCCATTAAAAATGCTTTGTGGGATGCTGCAAAGGCGACAACAATCCATGAATTTCGTAAGAGGATGCAAGAGTTGAAGGAGATTGATCGTAATGCATATGAGTGGTTAGCAAAAAAGCATGAGAATCATTGGAGTAAGACATTTTTCAGCACTATCCCCAAATGTGATATATTGTTAAATAATATGTGTGAGTGCTTCAATAGTTTGATTTTGGATGCAAGAGAGAAATCAATAATTGAAATGTTTGAAGCAATCAGAAATTTGTTGATGCGGCGGTTTCAATTAAATCGTGAGAAGGCTGAAAAATGGAATACAAGAAACTTTCCAAGGATACGAGCTATCTTAGCTTAAATTTCTTTGGAAGCAACCAAACTTATTCCTATGAAATCAGATGATATGTACTTCCAAATTAAGGCAACAAACAGTCAAGAGCAGCACACGGTGGACCTTTCTACAAATTCTTGCAGTCGTAGACAATGAGATTTGACAGGTATTCCATGCAAGCATGCATTATGTGCACTTTGGTGTAAACATGAAGACGTTGAGGCTTTTGTTAGTCACTACTACAAGACTGAAGCTTACAAGAAATGTTATTCAAGATCAATAATGCCGATTAATGGGCTTGATTTGTGGCCAGATTGTGTGTTTCCACCTCCACTTCCTCCAGTTTATAATAAGATTAAAGCTGGAAGACTGACCAAATTGAGAAGAAGAGAATCTGACGAAACTCCAGCAAAATGTCTTACCAAATTGAAAGCTCTACATAGGCAAAACAAATGCAAGAGATGTGGCCATTTAGGTCATAATCAAAGGACTTGTACAGATGACAGAAACACACAACAAGAGGCAAATTCACCGCAAAGTAGTGTCCAACCAACAAACAGCGATTTGGTACTCAATACAAGGGAGAAATTACAAGTTAGTTAAAAACATTCTATGAAAATAGTTTTTTAAAATTTTGTTAATAATTGTAAAATTGAATATAGGTGAAGAGGCCAAATAGAATTGAGATACAGATTGGAGGGAGCTCGAACACCTTATCTAATGTGAATGTAAGTTTACTTAATTTCATTTTATGCTTTTGTTTCCATGTATTAAACTATTAAACATATTGTTGAAATGAATTTAGGCGAATCAATCTACTATATTCAAACACCAGTGTTTGTCAAAGGTGGTAGAAATTACACCACAATCTTCATACTTCGATCGATATCAAGCGATTCAAGAAGACAAGTTCAATTAATGTCTCAACCAGTGTCAAAGCCAAGGTCTGGTTCAAATATCTCGATGAAGAGAATAACTTCATTACAGCCTTCTGTTGGAACCCCAAGGTTGTTTTGGTGTGATCAACAAGTTAAGTTAGGTCCTGTTTGTTACTAACCTAGTGTCTAAGTGTGCAGGAGCTTAGGAGTATAGGTAGTCGAGCGGAAGACGCAGCCAGCGAGAAGGACGACACACGGTGCGTCCGAGGGATGAGACGCTGTGGAAGAGTACACCGACGGACGAGAAGGAAGCGCGCAGTGGTTCCGAGGGATGAAAGCCGGAGCGGAAGATTGCTCGGGGAGCAAGAGACACAGCTAACGAGAAGGACAGCACGCGGTGCGTCCGAGGGACGAAGACTGCGGATGAGTACGACGGCAGACGAGAAGGGAACACGCGACGATTTTGAGGGACGAGAAGCCGGAGGGAAGCCCACTCGAGAAGACCAGAACTTGGATTCGGGTGAGCCCTATTCCGGATAGCAGAGATCACCCAATCAAGCAGATCCGGAGCAGAGGACCCGGACGAAAGTCAACTAGAGTTGACTAAGCATCCGGGGCGCTTGGACCAGCCCGGGACGCCCGGAACCCTTCCGGGCGCCCAGAAGTGAGTTTTTGATTGGATCGAGCTTTGACTCAATCTGAACGTTGGAGGATAAAATTTATCCCCCACAGGGTGCTCGAAACCCTTCCAGACGCCCCGACCAAGACTATAAATATAACCTTAGCCAAGAAGCTTTTAATCAACTCAGTGCATTTCATTTCCAACACTTGTACGCTACTGTTCTAGATTAGCTTCTCTATTTTACGCTTTCACTGCTGTAAGAAGATTCCCCACCTGAAGGAGATACTAGTGCTACATTCCTTGGATTAACAACCTCCTTGGTTGTTACCAAGTAAAAACCCTCTGCCTCTATCTTTCTGCTTTTTATTTACTGCTTTACTTTTATACAAGTGTACTGTTGAGAGTTCGAGAAAGGGTTGTCTTATTTTTGCAGGCAATCCAACCCCCCTTCTAGTCGGCCGCAATGGTCTTACAATTGGTATCAGAGCCGAGACGCTTCAGGAGGAATAATCGCCGAATGAATCAACGAGATGATCGGATCTAACATCTACTAGTCAAAATTCGAGGGGGACTTCGCAAGCTGGAAGAAGCGTATGGAGGTATTTTTCGGTACTGATTTCGATTTATTATTCACAATGGAACTCGGTTTGAAGCTCCCGAAGACAAAGTAAAATATCAATGGACGAAGAAAGAGCAGGCCAACTACGTGACAAATAAGAAAGCAGAATTCCATCTGCTAAGCGTACTTCCGCCACAAGAAGTCAACCGTGTCGGCACCTACAACTCGGCAAATGAGCTTTGGGAGAAGTTCCTTGAACTACACGAAAGAACATCCGAAGCCAAGCTTGCGAGACGGGACTTATTTCGCAACCAGCTCACCAACCTCCGTCTTGAAGAAGGTGAAACAATTGCACATCGACACTTGAGGATACAGGAGCTTATCACCGGACTTTCAAATCTCGGAGAAGAGGTAAGTAACCGAAATTCACTCAGGTACGTTTTATTCCTTTCCGAGAAATTCAAAATGGGCATCACTAGTAGATGCCTTTTATATTTCAAAAGACCTAGAAAAAATTTCTTTAGAAGAATTTTTCTCGACATTTGAAGTGCATGAATCAAGATGCACAGGTTCGAAGGAGCCCAAGAACAATATCGCCCTCAAAGCATCGAGAGACGAACCTGAGTCGGAATCTTCTCTCGATGACGAGGAAATGATAATGATGGTAAGACGATTTAAGAAGTTATACAAATTTTGAAAAACTAACCATCCACAAGGTAGAAAGAAAAGAACGATCCGCTGCTACCATTGCGACGAAGAAGGGTACGTCAAGGACAACTGTCCCAAGCTAAAGAACAAGGATAAAGATAAAGGTAAAAAGTCTGTTCAAAAGCACAAGACCCTAAAAGCGACGTGGGACGATACGTCGTCCGAATCGAAAGTCGAAGCATTCTCCGGACTCGCACTGATGGCAAGTCATCAAGACGACGACTGCAATTCAAGTTCCTCCGAGATGAGCATCGAAAGCATCGATGAAGAGGGAGCTTCGTCGGAAGAAAGCAGCAGTTTAGGGAGAGACACGGACAACGAAATCGACAAGATAAGTCAGGTACGTTCACTTCCTCCTGATAAACTGTTTAAATTTGTTAAATTACTAACTAAAGATTGCTGTAAGTTAGAAAAAGAAATTAAAAATTTAAAAGGAATATTAGTTGAATCTTGCCCGTTAGAAATGTTAGACAAATCAAAACTAGAAAAATGAAAAATTGAAGTTAAAAATTCAAAATTTGAAAATTCAAGTAGAAAACTTAAAAAAAATCATACATGTCCATCTAAAATCAATTTTAGAAGATATAATAATTTAAATTGGTAATTTAAATATCACTTTGGACAAATTAGAAACATTTCAAGAAAATATGCCCCTAAAATTTTTTTAATTAATCCAGTGGTTTGGAATCTATATTGGGTTCCTAAATCATGCTTGAACTAAAACTTTAAAATTAAAATTAGTGCTTTAAGTGAGAAAATTAAACAAAGAATTTTTCTATGAGACTTTGTCAAGGAAGTAGTTGTTGCTCCAATAACCAAGAAGGCCTAGTGCCTCGCTATGACTTGGAAGCCAAATTATTGAAATAAATGTTTAATTAACTTACTAATAAAGCATTAATACAAGAATTAATTAATGTTTTAAAAAGGTTATTCAAAATATTTTTTTCAATTTAGAAATTTACTTACTTAGAATTTTTTTTTTACTTAGGAATTTTTTTAAAAAAATTCTCAGAAACTTAAGTTAGAAATTTTTGCTATTTCAAAAATATTTTTACTTAGATTTATTTTACTTAAAAAAAACAAAAAATAACATCATTTTTTTTCTAAGTTAAAAATTTTTTCTTGAAATTAGAAATTTTTACTTTAATTATGTAGAAAAACTTTTTCACTTTTTTAAAACTTAGAACTTTTTTTTGACTTAGAAATGTTTTTTTTTTTCAAAATCTTTAATCCTTTGATTGTTTTTCTTGGAATCCCATTTTTTGTGATCAAAGGGGGAGAAGGAAAAGTATAAGTTTAGAGGGAGGTAGACCAAAATTTTAACAAAATTTTAACTTGTATTATTATTTGCATTTCATTGCAAATTTAGTTCATTTTATATCTTTTATTTTAACCCTAGCTTAATTTAGGTTGATCACACCAAAAAGGGGGAGATTGTTGAAACTCCAAGGTTGTTTTGGTGTAATCATCAAGTTAAGTTAGGTCATGTTTGTTTCTAACCTAGTGTCTAAGTGTGCAGGAGCTTAGGAGCACAGGTAGTCGAGCGGAAGACGCACCCAGCGAAAAGGACGACATGTGGTGCGTCCGAGGGACGAGACGCTGCGGAAGAGTACACCGACGGACGAGAAGGAAGCGCACGGTGATTTCGAGAGACGAAAGTCTGAGCGGAAGATTGCTCGGGGAGCAAGAGACGCAGCTAACGAGAAGGACAACACGCGGTGCGTCCGAGGGACGAAGACTGCGGATGAGTACGACGGCGGACGAGAAGGGAACACGCGGCGATTTCTTGGGACGAGAAGCCGGAGGGAAGCCCGCTCGAGAAGACCGGAACTTGGGTTCGGGTGAGCCCTATTCCGGATAGCAGAGATCACCCAATCAAGCTGATCCGAGCAGAGGACCCGGACGCAAGTCAACTGGAGTTGACTAAGCATCTGGGGCGCCCAGACCAGCCCGGGGCGCCCGGAACCCTTCCGGGCGCCCGGAAGTGAGATTTTGACCGGATCGAGCTTTGACTCGATCTGAACGTTGGGGGATAAAATTTATCTCCCCCCAGGGTGCTCGAAACTCTTCCAGGCACCCTGACCAAGGCTATAAATATAGCCTTGGTCAAGAAGCTTTTAATCAACTCAGTGCATTTCATTTCCAACACTTGTACGCTACTGTTCTAGATTAGCTTCTCTATTTTACACTTTCATTGCTGTAAGAGGATTCCCTGTCTGAAGGAGATACTAGTGTTACATTCCTTGGATTAACAACCTCCTTGGTTGTAACCAAGTAAAAACCCTCTGCCTCTGTCTTTCTACTTTTTATTTACTGCTTTAATTTTATACAAGTGTACTGTTGAGAGTTCGAGAAAGGGTTGTTTTATTTTTGCAGGCTATCCAACCCCCCCTTCTAGCCGACCGCAATGGTCTTACAATTGGTATCAGAGCCGAGACGCTTCAGGAGGAATAACCATCGAACGAAGCAACGAGATGGCCGGATCTAACATCTACTTGCCAAAATTCGAGGGGGACTTCGCAAGCTGGAAGAAGCGTATGGAGGTATTTTTCAGTACTGATTTCAATTTATTATCAACAATGGAACTCGGTTTTGAATCTCCCGAAGGCAAAGTAAAATATTAATGGACGAAGAAAGAGCAGGCCGACTATGTGGCAAACAAGAAAGCAGAATTCCATCTGTTAAGCGTACTTCCGCCATAAGAAGTTAACCGTGTCAGCACTTACAACTCGGCAAATGAGCTTTGGAAGAAGTTCCTTGAACTACACGAAGGAACATTCGAAGCCAAGCTTGCGAGACGGGACTTACTTCGCAACCAGCTCACCAATCTCCGTCTTGAAAAAGGTGAAACAATTGCACTTCTACACTTGAGGATACAAGAGCTCATCACCGGACTTTCGAATCTCGGAGAAGAGGTAAGTAACCGAAATTCACTCAGGTACGCTTTAAATTCCTTTCCGAGAAATTCAAAATGGGCATCACTAGTAGATGCCTTTTATATTTCAAAAGGCCTAGAAAAAATTTCTTTAGAAGAATTTTTCTCGACATTTGAAGTGCACGAATCAAGATGCGCAGGTTCGAAGGAGTCCAAGAACAACATCGCCCTCAAAGCATCGAGAGACGAACCTGAGTCAGAATATTCTCTCGATGACGAGGAAATGGTAATGATGGTAAGATGATTTAAGAAGTTATACAATTCTAGAAAAACTAACCATTCACAGGGTAGAAAGAAAAGAATGATCCGTTGCTACCATTGCGACGAAGAAGGGCACGTTAAGGATAACTACCCCAAGCTAAAAAACAAGGATAAAGATAAAGGTAAAAAGCCTGTTCAAGAGTGCAAGACTCTAAAAGTGACGTGGGACGATACGTCGTCCGAATCGGAAGTCGAATCATTCTCCGGACTCGCACTGATGGCGAGTCATCAAGACGACGACTGCAATTCAAGTTTCTCCGAGATGAGCATCGAAAGCATCGATGAAGGGGGAGCTTCGTCAGAAGAAAGCAGCAGTTCAGGGGGAGACACAAACAACGAAATCGACAAGGTAAGTCAGGTACGTTCACTTCCTTCCGATAAAATTTTTAAATTTGTTAAATTACTAACTAAAGATTGCTGCAAGTTAGAAAAAGAAATTAAAAATTTAAAAGGAATATTAGCTGAATCTTACCTGTTAGAAATGTTAGACAAATCAAAATTAGAAAATAAAAAATTGTAGTTAGAAATTAAAAATTTGAAAATTCAAGTAGAAAACTTAAAAAAATCATACATGTCCTACTAAAATCAATTTTAGAAGATATAATAATTTAAATTGGTACTTTAAATATCACCTTGGATAAATTAGGAACATTTCAAGAAAATATGTCCCTAAAAATTTTTTAATTAATCCAGTGGGTTGGAACCTATATTGGGTTCCTAAATCATGCTTGAACTAAAACTTTAAAATTAAAATTAACGCTTTAAGTGAGAAAATTAAACAAAGAATTTTTCTATGAGCTTTTGTCAAGGAAGTGGTTGTTGCTCAAATAACCAAAAAGGCCTAGTACTTCGCCACGACCTGGAAGCTAAAATATTGAAATAAATGTTTAATTATCTTACAAATAAAACATTAATACAAGAATTAATTAATACTTTAAAAAGGTTATTCAAAATATTTTTTTCAATTTAGAAATTTACATAGAATTTTTTTTTTTACTTAGAAAAATTTTCTTAAAAATTCTCAAGGACTTAAGTTAGAAATTTTTGCTATTTCAAAAATATTTTTACTTAGATTTTTTTGTTACTTTAAAAAAAAAATATCATTTTTTTTCTAACTTAAAATCTTTTTCTTGAAATTAGAAATTTCTGTTTTAATTATGTAGAATTTTTTTTTCACTTTTTTAAAACTTAGAACTTTTTTGACTTAGAAATGTTTTTTTTTCAAAATCTTTAACCCTTCGAGTGTTTTCTTTGGAATCCCATTTTTTGTGATCGAAGGGGAGAAGGAAAAGTATAAGTTTCGGGGGAGGTAGACTAAAATTTTAACTTGTATTATTATTTACATTTAATTGCAAATTTAGTTCATTTTATATCTTTTTTTTAATCCTAGCTTAACTTGGGTTGATCACACAAAAAATGGGGAGATTGTTGGAATTCCATGGTTGTTTTGGTGTGATCAACAAGTTAAGTTTGATCATGTTTGTTTCTAACCTAGTATCTAAGTGTGCAGGAGTTTAGCAGCACAGGTAGTCGAACGGAAGATGCAGCCAGCGAGAAGGACGACACGCGGTGCGTCCGAGGGACGAGGTGCTGCGGAAGAGTACACCGGCGGACGAGAAGCGTGCGGTGGTTCCGAGAGACGAAAGCCGGTGTGGAAGATTGCTCGGGGAGCAAGAGACGCAGCTAACGAGAAGGACGACACGCGGTGCGTTCGAGGGACGATGACTGCGGATGAGTACGACGGCGGACGAGAAGGGAACACGCGGCGATTCCGAGGGACGAGAAGCCAGAGGGAAGCCCGCTCGAGAAGATCGGAACTTGGGTTCGGGTGAGCCATATTCCGGATAGCAGAGATCACCAATCAAGCGGATCCGGAGCAGAGGATCCAAATGAAAGTCAACTGGAGTTGACTAAGCATCCGGGGTGCCCGGAACCCTTCCGTGCGTCCGGAAGTGAGTTTTTGACCGGATCGAGCTTTGACTCGATCTGAATGTTGGGGGATAAAATTTATCCCCCCAGGGCTCCCGGAACTCTTCCAGGCAGCTCGACCAAGGCTATAAATATAGCTGTTGGTTGCTACTCGGAAAACCTAATGATTCCACTGTATAAAAATTTTGTACAAAGGTCTGAACCTTTTCTTAGCTACCATGTATTCTTTTAAATTAAACTCGGATCGCCTGCGGAACTTAACACGTTTGATCTAAAGTTTAATTTACTTGTTCTTTTAGGTTTAAGACTTGGATCTCCTGCGAAACTTAACACGTTCGATCCAAATCACGTAGGTTATTATTTCCATTAATTATTAATTTTCAAAATTGGCTTCCAGGACTGAATGGCGAGGTACATAACCTTCTTGGATATGAGAACAACCACCACCGCCTAGACAAAGACTTTTAAGGAAAGCTAATATTTAATTTTCTTAAATAACTTTAGGTCAACCAAAGACAACAATCAAATCACAAGGAAAAGAAAAATAAAAGAACATAACATCGAAAACTAATTCGAAATACTAGAATCGCATGCCTCTTGTATTTGGTATTTTTATATGAAGATAAAACTAACATGATGCGGAAAACAATATTAGTTATACCTTACTTAGTAAATAATAACCTCTTGATCTTCTACTGTATTCCTCTTCTAATCTCGGACGTTGTGTGGACAACGATCTTCCGAGACGAGGACTACCTAGCACCTTCTTTTCCTTCCTTCAAGTTTCGGCCAAGCACAAAACTTTCAAAGGATGAAGATCTTTTTCTACCAACCAAGCTCCGAGGGATGCAAGCTTTCTCTCCTTCTTCTCCTAGCTAAAAATCGGCCATCACTAGATCTCCAAGGAGGATGAGAGGTTCGACCATAAAGATGGAGAGAAGAGAAAGGAAGAGGCCGGCCACACCAAGGAAGAAAAGAGGGAGAAAAATAATAGAGGTTGTTCACCTTCAAGGCACCCAAAACCCCCTCTTTTATAATCCTTTAGCTTTGGCAAATAAGGAAAATTTAATAAAAACTTCCTTAACTCTATTGCCATTGAAAAGGAAAATTTTAATTAATTAAAATTAAAATTCTTTTCTTAGTGTATATGGCCGGCCACACCAAGGAAGCAAACAAGGCAATTTTCAATCAACCAATTAAAATTCCTTATTTATCTTCGGAAATTTTAAAAAATAAAATTTCCTTTTAAAATCCTTTCATGGTTGATAAAAGAAATTTCTATAATTTTAATTTTTCAATATGTGAACAATTTATAAAGAAATATAAAATATCCTTCCAATCTACAAATAAGGAAAGTGATTTAATCTCTTTCTTTAATATTTTGTAGAAACTTTTAAAAGAGATATTTTAATTTTTAATCCCTCCAATAAATTATATCTTCTACATAAGAAAAATTTAAATTTAAAATTCTTTTCTAATTTAATAGGGCCAACCACCTAAGCTTGGGTTCAAGCTAGGGCCGGCCACCCATGGATCAAGGTTTGGCCGGCCCTAGCTTGGTTCTCAAGCTAGCTTGGCCGGCCCCTATACCATGGGTATGGAGGTGGGTATAGGTGGGTATAGTACTCTATAACTAAGAGACTACGATAGGGACCGAGAGGAGGAATTGATTTTAGTCTCCCGATAAAATTAAGCATCCCGTGTTCGCCCCGAACATACAATTTAATTTTATCAATAATAATTTATTCCACTAGAGAATTATTATTGATGTAACGCCCCAAATTTCCTCAATTAGAGTCCTAAAAGTAATTTAAAAATATTTAAAAATGCTATAGAAATATTCTAGGGATTTTTAGAAATTTTTAGAGTATTTTTATGTAATTTTTGGAGGTCGTTTGATATTTTTACTAAACGAAGGAAGTTTCGACAAAAAATGTCCAAGTCGAGAATTGAACCCACGACCTTTGACTTGGTCAAAACCCAGCTGACCAGGTGTGCAAACGGATTTTTATATTTAGAAAAGGTAACGAATTTATTTAAGATAGTTAACCGAATATTGGATTATAAAAGGGATAAGTTGATCTTGGATTTGTTTGTTTAGAAAAAATAGCGAATTTATTTAAGATAATTAACAGAATATTAGATTATAAAATGGATAAGTTGATGTTGGATTTGTCTGTTTAGAAAAGATAGTGAATTTATTTAAGGAGTTAACAGAAATATTAAGTTATAAAAAGGGATAAGTTGATGCTCTTTTTTCCCGTGACTTAAACCATTCTCTCCTTCTCTTCTGCGTACGATGACGGAGCTCGGGTAGAAAACGAAAGGGAGTAAGGGCATCATCTCCGGCGGCTGGCCAAGGTCCTAGAAGCCCTTTTTGTTCGGTTGTGAGTCCAAGAAGCAAGGTAAGTGCTACTCACCTGTAGTAGGAGTAGTTTCAGACCTTTGCTCTTCTTGAATTTGAAGCATAAAAAGCGCCTATAGTGCAGATTTTAATTAAGCGCTTATAGTACAGATTTTTAATTAAGCCTATAGTGCAAAATTTTAATTAGGTTTATAGTGCAGATTTTAATTAAATCTATAGTGCAGATTTTAATTAAGCTTATAGTGCAGATTTTTATGTAGGTTTATAGTGCAGATTTCTTACAGCTTAAAATGCAGATTTCTTTAGAGCTTGTAGTGCAGATTTTTGGTGGAATTTATAGTACATATTTTTGGTGGAACTTGTAGTACAGATTTTTGATGGAACTTATAGTGCAGTTTTTAAAGAAAAAAAAAATTATAGTGCAGTTTGGTTAAGTATTATAGTGCAGAATTTATATTTGCATAGTATGTAGAAATAGTGTAGCATAGAATGTAGAATCTTGCTTAGTATAGTATGTAAAATTTTGACTAGCATAGTATGCAGATTTTAGATAAGCTTAGTATGCAGATTTTAGATAAGTTTAGTATGAAGATTTTAGATAAGCTTAGTATGCAGATTTTAGATAAGGTTAATAGACAGATTTTAGTTAAGTTTAATATGCAGATTTCTGTTTAAACTTGTATGCAGATTTTGTTTAAGCATTTCAGTGTTATAAATTGTTTAAACATTTCAGTTTTGTAAGAAGCATTTTTATAAAAAAAAGTATAAGAAAGATAAAGAAAAGAAAGAAAAGGCCGAGGCCTTAAGTAAATTCCAAAGTCAAGACTTTAGGGGTTTTAGACACACAAGGTGTCTATTAAAATGCCAAGGCATTTAAAGAAAAAGTAATTAAGATTATAAGTATTTTACTTTTAAGAAGAGGCTAGTACCCGACTTCCGAGGTTGTCGTTAAACAAATCCAGGTGTCCAATTCCGAGGTCTTGGCCCTGGTAGACCGAGGTATGCTCTTTTAGGATTGGTGGCTCGCTACCCCAACCTATTAGGGAACGCGCATAAGATGGTACTACGCCTGAGCCCAAGAAGAAGTTGATTATTATTTTTAAGTATTATAAGTATAAGTTTTTGAACAAGTAAAATGAGTTTTACATAAACATAAAGTATTAAAGATTAAGTTAGAACAAATGAAATAAGTTTCATATAGTTCTGAAAATCAGTAAATTTAGTTCTTTATTCAACCATGTTTATCTAGTGGATGAGTAGTTTTCATGTTTACCTATTAGATGAGTAGCATGATTAGCTATTAGAATTACATGAGTAGATTCCTTAGCTTTTCTTTGCTATTAGTTTGACATGAGCAGTTATGTTTATGCTTTATTTCTTTTTAGAGCATTTAGTTTCTAGTTCTTTTCGTATACATGCACATTTGTGATTTTGTGAGTTAGAAAGCGTTTACTAAGCAAAGTTTGCTTATAGATTGCACTTTCTCTTACTGCAGATAAAGGAAAGGAAAAGTTATAACAAAGGAAGACGACAAGGAGGTGCGGATGGATGTGTGATGCCTGGACTATAGAAGCCTTGGGACCTAGCATAAAAATTTATTAAGATTGTCATTTATTAAGAAGGTATTAGATGAGTCATTTAGTCTTCCGCTGCTAGTTAATTGTAAGTTTTGAGTTCTCCGAGAGTTTTAGGAATTACTATCAACATGTGAACAAGGATAGTTAAGTAAAGTTAGTAGTTCAGTAGCGCTCTGCCCTCACAGTCCAGTAGCGAGGAGGGTGGGGTGTTACAGTTGGTATCAGAGCAGTTCCTATTCTCCAGTATCACACATCAGCACCAACCTTGCCGTCTTCAAGTAAGAAAGTATTTAAGTTTTCCTTTTATACTTTCTTTATTATTTGCAGTATGGAGTAATTCCTTAAATGCGCTTTAGTAAGATAGAAATTTTGTCTCTCTTATATTCATATACATAAGTATGTTTAGAAAGGATAGAGAAGATATCAAGTTTTCCAAGGACCCCTAATGGGTACGATGCGATATGATTAATAGAGGACCGAGAAGTTAAGAGACTAAGGAACAAAGAGTACCATTAGTGAAAGTCATTTAGAACCAGAAGCACGAGGAAGTTACTTAGGAGCGCGAGGACAGTATGAGACAGCGATATTCAGAATTATTCTAAGTTCGAGGACGAACTTTTTATAAGGTAGGGAGAATTGTAACGCCCCAAATTTTCTCAATTAGAGTCCTAAAAGTAATTTAAAAATATTTAAAAATACTATAGAAATATTCTAGGGATTTTTAGAAATTTTTAGAGTATTTTTATGTAATTTTTGGAGGTCGTTTGGTATTTTTACTAAACGAAAGAAGTTTCGACAAAAAATGTCCAAGCCGAGAATTGAACCCACGACCTTTGACTTGGTCAAAACCCAGCTGACCAGGTGTGCAAACGGATTTTTATGTTTAGAAAAGGTAGCGAATTTATTTAAGATAGTTAACAGAATATTGGATTATAAAAAGGATAAGTTGATCTTGGATTTGTTTGTTTAGAAAAAGTAGCGAATTTATTTAAGATAATTAACAGAATATTGGATTATAAAATGGATAAGTTGATGTTGGATTTGTCTGTTTAGAAAAGATAGCGAATTTATTTAAGGAGTTAACAGAAATATTAAGTTATAAAAAGAGATAAGTTGATGCTCTTTTTTCTTGTGACTTAAACCATTCTCTCCTTCTCTTCTGCGTACGATGGCGGAGCTCGGGCAAAAAATGAAAGGGAGTAAGGGCATCATCTCCGGCGGGCGGCCAAGGTTCTAGAAGCCCTTTTTGTTCGGTTGTGAGTCCAAGAAGCAAGGTAAGTGCTACTCACCTGTAGTAGGAGTAGTTTCAGACCTTTGTTCTTCTTGAATTCGAAGCATAAGAAGCGCTTATAGTGCAGATTTTTAATTAAGTCTATAGTGCAAATTTTAATTAAGCGCTTATAGTGCAGATTTTTAATTAAGCCTATAGTGCAAATTTTTAATTAGGCTTATAGTGCAGATTTTAATTAAGCCTATAGTGCAGATTTTAATTAAGCTTATAGTGTAGATTTTTATGTAGGCTTATAGTGCAGATTTCTTAGAGCTTAAAATGCAGATTTCTTTAGAGCTTGTAGTGCAGATTTTTGGTGGAATTTATAGTATAGATTTTTGGTGGAACTTGTAGTACAGATTTTTGGTGGAACTTATAGTGCAGTTTTTAAAAAAAAAAAAATTATAGTGCAGTTTGGTTAAGTATTATAGTGCAGAATTTATATTTGCATAGTATGTAGAAATAGTGTAGCATAGAATGTAGAATCTTGCTTAGTATAGTATGTAAAATTTTGACTAGCATAGTATGCAGATTTTAGATAAGCTTAGTATGCAGATTTTAGATAAGTTTAGTATAAAGATTTTAGATAAGCTTAGTATGCAGATTTTAGATAAGCTTAATAGACAGATTTTAGTTAAGCTTAATATGCAGATTTCTGTTTAAACTTGTATGCAGATTTTGTTTAAGCATTTCAGTGTTATAAATTGTTTAAACATTTCAGTTTTGTAAGAAGCATTTTTATAAAAAAAAGTATAAGAAAGATAAAGAAAAGAAAGAAAAGGCCGAGGCCTTAAGTAAATTCCAAAGTCAAGACTTTAGGGGTTTTAGGCACACAAGGTGTCTATTAAAATGCCAAGGCATTTAAAGAAAAAGTAATTAAGATTATAAGTATTTTACTTTTAAGAAGAGGCTAGTACCCGACTTCCGAGGTTGTCGTTAAACAAATCCAGGTGTCCAATTCCGAGGTCTTGGCCCTGGTAGACCGAGGTATGCTCTTTTAGGATTGGTGGCTCGCTACCCCAACCTATTAGGGAACGCGCATAAGATGGTACTACGCCTGGGCCCAAGAAGAAGTTGATTATTATTTTTAAGTATTATAAGTATAAGTTTTTGAACAAGTAAAATGAGTTTTACATAAACATAAAGTATTAAAGATTAAGTTAGAACAAATGAAATAAGTTTCATATAGTTCTGAAAATTAGTAAGTTTAGTTCTTTATTCTACCATGTTTATCTAGTGGATGAGTAGTTTTCATGTTTACCAATTAGATGAGTAGCATGATTATCTATTAGAATTACATGAGTAGATTCCTTAGCTTTTCTTTGCTATTAGTTTGACATGAGCAGTTATGTTTATGCTTTATTTCTTTTTAGAGCATATAGTTTCTAGTTCTTTTCGTATACATGCACATTAGTGATTTTGTGAGTTAGATAGCGCTTACTAAGCAAATTTTGCTCACTTCCTCTTACTGCAGATATAGGAATGGAAAAGTTATAACAAAGGAAGGCGACAAGGAAGTGCGGATGGATGTGTGATGCTTGGACTATAGAATCCTTGGGACCTAGCATAAGAATTTATTAAGATTGTCAATTATTAAGAATGTATTAGATAAGTCATTTAGTCTTCCGCTGCTAGTTAATTGTATGTTTTGAGTTCTCCAAGAGTTTTAGGAATTACTATAAATATGTGAACAAGGATAGTTAAGTAAAGTTAGTAGTTTAGTAGCGCTCCGCCCTCACAGACCAGTAGTGAGGAGGGTGGGGTGTTACAATTAAACTACCGCACCAATCTCAAATTCCATTTTTGGGCTCCTTATTATGAGTGTGTTAGTCTCCCTGTGTTTAAGATGTCGAATGTCCACTAATTAAGTGAGTTACTGACAACTCATTTAATTAATATCTTAGTCCAAGAGTAGTACCACTCAATCTTATCGTCATGTCGGACTAAGTCCACTTGCAGGGTTTAACATGACAATCTTTATGAGCTCCTTTTGGGGACATTATCAACGTAGATCACTAGGACACAGTTTCCTTCTATAATCAACAACACACACTATAAGTGATATTATTTCCCAATTTATCGGGCTTATTGATTTATCGAACTAAATCTCACCCATTGATGAATTAAAGAAATAAATATTAAATATATGTGCTTGTTATTATATTAGGATTAAGAGCACACACTTCTATAATAACTGATGTCTTGTTCCTTTATAAAGTCAGTATAAAAGAAACGACCTCTGATGGTCCTACTCAATACACTCTAAGTGTACTAGTGTAATTATATAGTTAAGATAAACTAATATCTAATTACACTACGACCTTCCAATGGTTTGTTTCTTTCCATTTTGGTTGTAAGCTACTGTTTATAATTTATAAGATACTGATAATATTATCTTCTGTATGTAACACCACATACTATGTTATCTAAAATATAAATTAATTAAACAACTACAAACAAATATAGATAATTTGACCAAATGTGATTCTTTATTCAAAATAAATGTTTACAAAAGCTTAGGCTTTCAGTATATACTCTAACAATAGCCTTGGTCAAGAAGCTTTTAATCAACTCAGTGCATTCCATTTCCAACACTTGTATGCTACTGTTCTAGATTAGCTTCTCTATTTTACGCTTTCACTGTTGTAAGAGGATTCCTCGCCTGAAGGAGATACTAGTGCTACATTCCTTGGATTAACAACCAAGTAAAAACCCTCTGCCTTTGTCTTTCTGCTTTTTATTTACTGCTTTAATTTTATACAAGTGTACTGTTGAGAGTTCGAGAAAGGGTTGTCTTATTTTTGCAGGCTATCCAACCTTCCCTTCTAGCTGGCCGCAACGGTCTTACAATTGGTATCAGAGCCGAGACGCTTCAGGAGGAATAACCGCCGAACGAAGCAACGAGATGACCGGATCTAACATCTACTCGCCAAAATTTGAGGGGGACTTCGCAAGTTGGAAGAAGCGTATGGAGGTATTTTTCGGTACTGATTTCGATTTATTATTAACAATGGAACTTGGTTTTGAAGCTCCCGAAGGCAAAGTAAAATATCAATGGACGATGAAAGAGCAGGCCGACTACGTAGCAAACAAGAAAGCAAAATTTCATCTGCTAAGCGTACTTCCGCCACAAGAAGTCAACCGTGTCGGCACCTACAACTCGGCAAATGAGTTTCGGGAGAAGTTCCTTGAACTACACGAAAGAACATTCGAAGCCAAGCTTGCGAGACGGGACTTCGCAACCAGCTCACCAACCTCCGTCTTTAAGAAGGTGAAACAATTGCACATCTACACTTGAGGATACATGAGCTCATCACCGGACTTTCAAATCTCGAAGAAGAGGTAAGTAACCGAAATTCACTCAGGTACGCTTTAAATTTCTTTTCGAGAAATTCAAAATGGGCACCACTAGTAGATGCCTTTTATATTTCAAAAGACCTAGAAAAATTTCTTTAGAAGAATTTTTCTCGACATTTGAAGTGCACGAATCAAGATGCGCAGGTTCGAAGGAGCCCAAGAACAACATCGCCCTCAAAGCATCGAGAGACAAACCTGAGTCGGAATCTTCTCTCGATGACGAGGAAATGACAATGATGGTAAGACGATTTAAGAAGTTATACAATTCTAGAAAAACTAACCATCCACAGGGTAGAAAGAAAAGAATGATCCGCTGCTACCATTGCGACGAAGAAGGACACGTCAAGGAGAACTGCCCCAAGCTAAAGAACAAGGATAAAGATAAAGGTAAAAAGCCTGGTCAAAAGCGCATGACCCTAAAAACGACGTGAGACGATACGTCGTCCGAATAGGAAGTCAAAGCATTCTTCGGACTTGCACTGATGGCGAGTCATCAAGACGACGACTGCAATTCAAGTTCCTCCGAGATGAGCATCGAAAGCATCGATGAAGGGGGAGCTTCGTCGGAAGAAAGCAGCAGTTCAGGGGGAGACACGGACAACGAAATCGACAAGGTAAGTCAGGTACGTTTACTTCCTCCCGATAAACTATTTAAATTTGTTAAATTACTAACTAAAGATTGCTGCAAGTTAGAAAAAGAAATTAAAAATTTAAAAGAAATATTAGCTGAATCTTGCCCGTTAGAAATGTTAGACAAATCAAAACTCGAAAATGAAAAATTGAAGTTAGAAATTCAAAATTTGAGAATTCAAGTAGAAAACTTAAAAAAATCATGCGTGTCCATCTAAAACCAATTTTAGAAGATATAATAATTTAAAATGGTACTTTAAGTATCATCTTGGACAAATTAGGAACATTTCAAGAAAATATGTCCCCAAAATCTTTTTAATTAATCCAGTGGGTTGAAAGCTATATTGAGTTCCTAAATCATGCTTGAACTAAAACTTTAAAATTTAAATTAGCGCTTTAAGTGAGAAAATTAATCAAAGAATTTCTCTATGAGACTTTGTCAAGGAAGTGATTATTGCTCCAATAACCAAGAAGGCCTAATGCCTCGTTACGACCTGGAAGCCAAAATATTGAAATAAATGTTTAATTAACTTACTAATAAAGCATTAATACAAGAATTAATTAATGCTTTAAAAATGTTATTCAAAACATTTTTTCTCAATTTAGAAATTTACTTATTTAGAATTTTTTTTTTACTTAAAAAAATTTTCTTAAAAATTCTCAAAGACTTAACTGAGAAATTTTTGCTATTTTAAAGATATTTTTACTTAGATTTTTTTTACTTAAAAGAAACAAAAAACAACATCATTTTTTTTCTAAGTTAAACTTTTTCTTGAAACTAGAAATTTCTGCTTTAATTATGTAGAAAAACTTTTTCACTTTTTTAAAACTTAGAACTTTTTTGACTTAGAAATATTTTTTTTTTCAAAATCTTTAACCCTTAGACTGTTTTTCTTGGAACCCCATTTTTTGTGATCGAAGGAGGAGAAGGAAAAGTATAAGTCTAGGGGGAGGTAGATCAAAATTTTAAATAAATTTTAACTTGTATTATTATTTGCATTTAATTGCAAATTTAGTTCATTTTATATCTTTTTTTTTACCCTAGCTTAACTTGGGTTGATCACACCAAAAAGGGGGAGATTGTTGGAACTTCAAGGTTGTTTTAGTGTGATTAACAAGTTAAGTTATGTCATGTTTGTTCTAACCTAGTGTCTAAGTGTGCAGGAGCTTAGGAGCACAGGTAGTCGAGCGGAAGATGCAGCCAGCGAGAAGGACAGCACGCAGTGCGTTCGAGGGACGAGTGTTGCGGAAGAGTACACCGGCGGACGAGAAGCGCGCGGTGGTTCCGAGGGACGAAAGCCGGAGCGGAAGATTGCTCGGGGAGCAAGAGACGCAACTAATGAGAAGGACAACACGTGGTGCGTCCGAGGGACGAAGACTGCGGATGAGTACGACGGCGGACGAGAAGGGAACACGCGGCGATTCCGAGGGACGAGAAGCCGGAGGGCAGCCCGCTCGAGAAGATCGGAACTTGGGTTCGGGTGAGCCCTATTCCGGATAGCAGAGATCACTCAATCAAGCGGATCCGGAACAGAGGACCCGGACGAAAGTCAACTGGAGTTGACTAAGCATCCGGGGTGCCCTGACCTGCCCGGGGCGCCCGGAAGTGAGTTTTTGACCGGATCGAGCTTTGACTCGATCTGAACGGTGGGGTATAAAATTTATCCCCCCAGTGCGCCCGGAATCCTTCCAGGTGACCCGACCAATGCTATAATTATTGCCTTGGTCCAGAAGCTTTTAATCAACTCAGTGCATTCCATTTCCAACACTTGTGCGTTACTTTTCTAGATTAGCTTCTCTATTTTACGCTTTCACTACTGTAAGAGGTTTCTCCGCTTGAAAGAGATACTAGTGCTACATTCCTCGGATTAACAACCTTCTTGGTTGTAACCAAGTAAAAACCCTCTGCCTCTGTCTTTCTACTTTTTATTTACTACTTTAATTTTATACAAGTGTACTGTTGAGCGTTCGAGAAAGGGTTGTCTTATTTTTGCAGGTTATCCAACCCCCCTTCTAGCCGGTCGCAACGGTCCTACTCCTTCTGTCATCAAGAAATGATCATTGCTTGTTGTATGAATTTTAGATTTTTACTTTTGGTACTGGTGGTTGTTGTGTATTGGTACTGGTGGATATTTTGGTGCTTGTGGTTATGTTTTGGTTAGGTACGATATTTTAGTGTTGGATTTTATGTTTTGGAATGATGGATATATGTTTTGGTGAGTTCTTTGCATGGGGAACTTGCTCATTATTAGCTTTCTTCCAACCTCTTTTGTATAAAGGTAAAATGGATCTTTTTACACACATAGACTGCTCCTTGATTCAAGCAATAAAATGCTAGCACATTAGCTTTATACAAACTCATTTTATTTAAATTCATCAAGAAGTATAATCTTACTTTACACGTGTTATGGCAGAGAGAATCTATCGCATATTCTTCTGGTTCATTTGTTTAAAATACAAAAAAAAATCATTTCTATGGTAATTAAAAGTTAAAAAAAACCATATCATTTGCATATTTCCTAAGATAAAAGGGATAATTAAATATGAAAATCGTAACTAATAGATCATTCAGTTTGGTAATGAGTGATACAACACAAAGGGTTAACATCTGAGAACAACATTAACTAATAACACAATTGAGTAGTAACAATAACAAGTTCCATCATCATCACAAGTGCAAGGATTCAAATATTGTATCCATCTTTTCATATATCTTTGCAACTCTTGCTGCATGATCACGATTCTCAAGTTTTAACTCCAGTTGAGCATCTTGTAGCTTAGCAATGTTTTCAGATTCGTTAGGTGTAGTACTTGAACTGGAATTTGAAGTTGAAGTCAAAGAATTGTTGTCATTGAAAGCAAATGAAGCAGTTGTGGGTTGTTTCAACTGTCTTTAAAAATGCACCATAAGCTTTCTCTGCTCTTCTCTGCTCCAATATGATTTGTGTAAAGTACCACTAAATTTATTCACTTCATTATATGTTTCTGCCCAACTATCATAAATACCAGGTTTACGTCCAACAAATACAACATATGTTTTGCCCTACATCAGAAATATATTTTAAATAACATTATTTCCAATGCGAAAAAGTATAAATTGCGTTAAAAGATTAAAATTTTCAAAAGGCTCATCATTTTAACACGAGTCACCTTCACAAGTTCAACTATGTCTACATAATATAATCAATACATAGTTAAAATTTGTAAATGTAAATACAAAAGCTATAACAAAATAATAACCAAAATTACTTGACAATGCTTAGTGAGGGAGTATATTTGTATTTGGCATCGTGATTAAACTTCCAAATGTACAAATTTTTAAAGCTTCCCTTTTGCACTTCGAAAACAAAATAATATAACAAACTAGCATATTTTTTCTTTTGCAAAGTGCGGCACAGAAATTGAATCGACGTAGCCTCGTGGGAAAATTAGAAAGAGTAAATTTTTTTAAGAAAAGGAGAGAAAGTAAAACTCAGTAAGATTAAATTCTACCAGGTGGCTATAGCAATCAATCATTGATGAAACTCGGTGATAGATGAATGATAATCTTGATAAAACTCGGTGACAAATGAATGATAAGCTAAATTTAAAATAACAAAGAGAAAATGGTGGAAGGAGAGGGGAGACATGTTGAAGGGTGAAATAGAATCAGAGAGGAGAGGAGAGGAGAAAGAATGGCAACAACAGCAAGAATATGCTACCTCTCTCGAAATCATTGAACAAGGCGATCGCTGAACAAGGTTCTGATTATCTCTGGGCTCGGTAAGGTCATCTTCGGAATAGGGGAATAACGCAACAATAAAAGCACACATAAGTCATTTCCACCGGTTAAACAAGTCATCCCGTCTATTTTAACGGGGATTTGGATGGAAGGATCAATTTGAGAAAATGTTCGAAAATTAGAAGATTAAATTTGATCCATTGAAAAATAAGTGACGAAATGAATATCACGTCAAATAATAAGGAATTAAATTGAGAAGAATTAACTCAATTTATAAAGAAATTTTCTTCATGTATTTTATTTTCCTATTGGCTTAACTTTTGGTTGACCTGCTCTTTATAGTTGAAGATAAATAATTCCTTTGTCCAATTTTTCTTTATTGCCCAGCACATGCATGCATCCTCTACGTTATAGTTAAACTTTCATCATAATTAATACACATCCAATAGTGAGGGCGAGACAGTGTTATATAATTGATGATACAGGTCTGGCATGTACTCAGCAATGAAGAGGTTGTTGAAATAGTCTCATCATCTCCAACTCGGTCATGAAAGGTCCTTGTTGAAGCTGCCACTCGAGAATGGTTATTCATAATTCTTTTGGTTTAGTGAGCCTTCTTTTTGCAACTAGCTCATTCATCATGTGTAGGTGTGTAGTTGTTTTGTTACCCATGTTGTATATATGTTTGTAAAGGTGATCATTTGATCCCACGGGTCATCCGAGTTGGTATGTGGTGGGTGTTACCACAATGAGGTCATAGGGCGGATCCTCGAGGTAGCTAGGGAATAAATCCTCTATTCCCATATTACATCCTGTCCGTCACATGTTTGCTTGGATGTTGCGATTTACCTCCCTCGTGATGGTCTTGGGTCGGGTACGGCAGGAGTGCTGGGGGCGAGCGTTTCGTCTTTTTGCCACAATTGTAAGGGTGATCATTTAAAATAGGTTGATGTATATTCTTTTGCTACAAGTGTTGTATATATTGCTTGTACTTCATGGTGATGCTTTGTCTCGTATATTTTTTTTTTCTACATTCTTTTTTATGTTGAATGATGCATATTAATTTGGTAAGGTATTAAAATTTTAAATGGTTTAACGATTTTAAGTTAATTAACAATTTTATATTTAATTTTGAATTAATTAGGTGGGTTTAAATTGAGTTTAAGCTAAGTTAAATTTATTAAATTTAGTTAATAAATAGATATGATTAAAGTCATTAATTAATTTTAAAATATTTGATTGAGTTTTATTTGTTAATTAGTGTCAAATCATTTAAGTTAATTAATTATGTTTTAGTTAATTTAAGTACGTTAGTTTAACTAATTAAAATTATTTAATTAAATTATGTTGATTAGTTAATTTTGATTAATTAAAATTAATTAAATGAGTTAAATTAATTAGATTAATTAACTTTAATTAATTTAATTTTAACTGATTAAATGAGTGAATTAGATTGGTTAAACTAATTTTTAATTATGCTCAAATCTCCATTTTTAGATTTTCAATAAGAGAATTGTATAGACTTTGTGAGATGATTGTCAATTTTGACTTTAGAGATTTAGTTTGAATTCTAAGGATTGATTGACATTTTAGTTAGATTCAGATTTAATCGTTAGTCAGTTAAGAGCACAATTCAAAAATTTGTTTACAGGTTATGGCGAGGTATATGGACTTTCTTGGGTATTGGAGCAACGACAACTTCTAGACAAAATCTTTTAAAAAAATTATATACTTAACTTTCTTCTTAAAAAACCCTTGTCTAAATAGTCTAGGTGTGGCGAGGTAGTTTTGGTTAGTTCCACTAATTAAGTAGACCATGTAGGTATATTTTGCCCTACTTGACTATCTAGACAAAATTTTTCTAACGTATTATCATCTTACCCCCCCCCCCCCCCCCCTTCTAGTACTAGGTTGGATAAATGTCAATCAAGCCCAAGTCTTTTATCTAACCGTTCTAAATTGAGAAGAAAATAAGCATGCAAATAAAAGCTATAAATCAAACAATCATGTAAATTTATCTAACAAAAGAATAGTTTTTCTATTGCCTCCCCTAGATCATAACTTTGATAAGGTATATCTTGGTAATGAATTTGACCCTTAGGAATCCAATATTAATTTGGCCAAACTTGATTAATCAATCTTGATTTAAGAACTCATGTTCGGACTTGACTTTTAGCAGTTCAATTTATGATATACATATATAATTTAAATCATGTTTTAGCTTTGTATTCGAATTCTGATCGATTGTATACTATCATTTATTTTTAAAGTATCATATCAAGGTACTTGGAGCCCAAAGTAAATCGTTCCAATAATTCTTTAAGTTCTTTGATTTGAAATTTCAAAGTAGAATTTTTTTCCTCAAGTTGTTAAACTTGAGTTGAAATTTCACTTTGAACTTGTTCAGTTAAAGAACTTGGGTTAGTCTTTTTCTTAAGGGATGTTACCTATTTTTAGAGTGACTTGACCTAGACATTAGACTTGGCTAATTTACAAGTTAAATATGATATCATATTGTATAATTTTTCAACTAACGTAGGACTTACAGTGGGGTTTGAACCTTCTGAACTAGATGCGGATCTGTGGCTTGACTTTGACTCAAGTTCGTACTCAATCTTAGACTCGGGTTCGGATTCAGTCTCGACTCCTTATGTTTGTGTTGATAGTGCTTAGCTTGTTTGAGCTTGTTCTTCCTCGTCCGACTCTTTCAATAACTTGGTCCATGTTGCTTTCAGAGCCTTGTAATCAAAATGATAGCTTTCTCTACAGGGTATGAATTAGTCTGCTCATGTAATTCAAACTCAGAAAATAACTTGTCTAATCTAATAGTTGAGATGTCCTTGGAAAATATGTAAGCATTTACCATAAATGCTCACAATGTGTTCCTAGGAAAGACATTGAAGGTATACCTGATAACATCATGATTTTCAACTTGCTAAGCGATCGCGTGAAAGTCGTTGAGAAGATCTTGGATTTGAGCATGGAGTTGGCTTGTCGATTTTTCTTCATGTATTTTTATGTTATATAATTTATTCAAAATTAAATCACATTTTAATACCTTGGTTTTGGAAGTTCCTTTGTGTAGCTCGATCAGCTTTTCCCTAGGTACTTGGCGCTTTTGAACGATCCAATTTGATTCAGCTCTTCTTGGGTCAGATTGTATTGAAGAATCTGAGTTACCTTAGCGTCGGCCTCAACTTGTCTCTTTGTGGCGTTGTCCCATTTGTCGTAGGTGAATGATACTTCATTTTCAGTGGGGAGTATGAATCTAGTTTAGATCACGATCCATATTTCCACCTGAGTCTTCAGGTCGTACTTCATTCGACACTTCCAGTAGTCGAAGTCCTCACTAGAGAAAAGAGATGGTCGTGTGATACTGTAGCCTTCTTGATGAGCCATAAAATAAATCTTGTACACACGAAAATAAATGAGAAGAAATGTCTCAAGACTAGGTCTTGGACTAGTAGTGCGAGAGAAGAGAAATAAGAACAATGAGAATCGGCTCAAGTGGTGTTGCACTCATTTCAAGCAATTAAAAAAAACTGAAACATTTGTCAAAAGATGTGATTGTGTAGGATCGGTGCGTACATAAGAGCGGGAAGCATGTGATTTTAAAAATCTATCTTTTTCATTTTAAAATCAAAGTGCATAGTAGAATAAAACAGAAACAGAAACAGAAACAAAAAGAACACAAATAGGACAAACACAAGGAGTTACTTGGTTTGGAGCCTTTAGTGACCCCTACTCCAAGACTCAAGATCCCTTAGACCGTATCGATGGGTAATCCACTACAAACTTCTTCCGGAACTGCCAGAAGAGGGAATCAAATACATGTACGAAAAATGGGGAAGTGTAACAATCTATATTTTCCTTTTGCAAGTAAGAAAGATTTACAACAATATTAAATCATTACCAACACTATAGAATCTGAATGTGCTTGTATGCCCATGTCAGTCCGCCGACAGTGGTCGAATGTCTCGGAGCAGTAGCATACTGGCAAAGCATAGTCGAAGCATCATTTGAAGCTTGTAACTAAGTTGTTTTGAATGCTTAGCCAAATAGTCCTTTTAGCATTGAGGGCACCTCTAAGCTCAATGAGGTCGCCTCCAATAGTAAAAATAATCTTGAAAACTTCAGTATTGATAAGCTCCGCAGACTGTGCTCTTTATCAGCTCTAGGGCATCTCCCATGCTCTCCGATGCACCTCCGAAGCACTCTGAGGCATCTCTAGTACTGTCTAGGGTGCCTCCCCTCCGCGAGAACTTTATCCTCAAAGTTCATCCGTGCGAGGGAGCCTCCGCTGGATCTAGGGTGCCTCTACGCCACTCTGAAGTGCCTCCATGACCCTCCGAGGTGCCTCATGTTAGAGTGTATACTAAAAGCCTAGCTTTTGTAAACATTTATTTTTGAAATCACATTGGTCAATATCTACATTTATTTGTTAAATGTAATTATTCAATTAATTTATATAGTAGATAACATGGTGTGTGGTGTCACACTCAAAAGATCATGTTGTCAGTTCTTTATAAATTATAAACAGTTGCTCACGACTAAGATGAAAAGGAACAAACCATTAGTATAGTCGTAGTGTAATTAGGTATTAGTTTATCTTGACTAATAAATTACACTAGTACACTCTAAGTGTATTGAGTAGGACCATTTTAGGTAAGTTCTTTTTATACTGACTTAATAAAAGAACTAGACCTTAGTTATTATGGAAGTATGTACTCTTAATCCTAATATAAAAACATGCACATATATTTAGTATTTATTTGTTTAACTTATCAAAGGGTGAGATTTAGCTCGATAAATCAATAGGCCCGATAAGTTGGAAAATGATATTATTTATAGTGTGTGTTGTTGATTATAGAAGGAAACTGTGTCCTAGTTATCTAGGTTGAGAATGTCCCCAAGAGGAGCTCATAAGGATTGTCATGCTAAACCCTGTAAGTGGACTTAGTCCGACATGACAATGAAGTTGAGTGGTACTACCCTTGGAGCTAGATATTAATTAAGTGAGTTGTCAGTAACTTACTTAATTAGTGTACATTCGTTATCTTAAACACAGGGAGACTAACACACTCATGGTAAGAAGGAGCCCATAAATATAATTTGGGATTGGTGCGGTAGTGCAACAATAACTCTCTAGTGGAATGAGTTATTATTGATGAACTTGAGTTGTGTGTTCGGGGCGAACATGGGATACTTAAGCTCATCGAAAGGCCAAAACCAATTTCTCCTCTAGGTCCTTGTTGTAGCCTTATTAAACCCTCAAGTCCATCCAAAGAAAGACCCATCTTGGTGTCCAAGAAGGGGGCCGGTCCATTGCTTGGTGACCAAGCAATGACCGACCACATCTCCTCTTAAAGGGCCCGGTCCTTTGCTTGGTGCCCAAGCATGTAGGGGTCGGCCACAATAATTCAAACAAGAAGGGGTGTTTTGAATTTTTAAAATCTTCTCTTTGTAGAAAACTACAAGTTTTAATAGAGAGATTTTAAATTTAAAACTTTTCTTATTTGAATTAGGCCAGATGTTTTAAAAGAAAGTTTACAAGTTTTAAAACTTTCCTTTTTTAACCATCCTCATGGTTTAAGAAAAAAAAGGAAGAGAAGTTTTTAAATTTAAATTTTCTATCACCATGTTAAAAAAGGAAATTTTATAAGAGAAGTTTTAAATTTTAAAACATGGTTTTAATTTTTAAAACTTTCCTTTTTTAACTCTTACTTTAGAAATTAGAAGAGAGCTTGTAAAATTGTATGAGGGCTTATAAAATTTTATAAAAAAAATTATTATTCTTTTTCATTGATAAGGTGGCTGACCACCTTGCTTGGTGCCCAAGCAAGGGGCCGACCAATAGGAATAAATCCAATTAATGATTGATGATTAATTCAATCAAAAGGTAAGAAAGGGAAAAATAAAAATGGAAAAGGAAAACTAGAGAAAGATTTTAAATTTTTGTAAAATGTTTTTTTTTATTTGCCTTGGACAAGTAATATAAAAGAAAGGGGAGGGGAGGCCTCATGAAACAACAATTCTTATTCTCTTGCTTGGAGATCTTGGTGTGGTCGGCCCCTTCTCTCCCTCTCCTTTCCCTTGCTCTCTTTTCCTTGGTGGTGGTGGTGGCCGAATATTAGAGGAGGCAGAAGAAAGCTCTTTGGGTGTTGTTCGTCTTAGAGGATTGTTGCCCACACGACATCCAAGGCGAGGCGAGGAATACGGCAGAAGATGTCGAGGTCATTAACATACAATGAGAAGGTATAACTAGTAATTTTCTTCCGCATCATACTAGTTATTTTTCTTTGTATGAATTTCAAACACAAGAGGCATTAGATCTAGTTTTTCGAATTTATTTTTTGAGTTTGTGTTTTCTTTGTTTTTCGAATTTGTGATTCGATTGTTCTTTTTGGTTAAACCTAGAGTTATTTAAGGAAATTAAATATTAGCTTTCCTTAAAAGACTTTGTCTAGGCGGTGGTGGTTGCTCCCATATCCAAGAAGGCCATGTGCCTCGCCATGCAGTCCTAGAAGCCAATTTTAGAAATTAATATTTAATGGAATTAATAACATAGGTGGATTTGGATCAATAGTGTTAAGTTCCGCTTGCGATCCAAATCTAAACCATCAAGAACAGATAAGTTAAATTTGGAATCAATGATGTAAGTTCTATCTACGATTTCTAATTTAACTTCTAAAGAACACAATAAGTTGTTTAGGAAAGGTTCGACACTTGTACAAATTTTTGTACAGTGGAACCGGTACGATCTTCGTAGGACCAACCAACGCCTCAAACACTATTTATCTGAGGCTTAACTTGGTTTTTGCTCTTGCAAAAACATGTTAGACTTACAAAAAATATTTAACTTGCAAAACAAAGTTAGCACAATTTATAAGCATTATTAATTAGATCTTGTCTTCCCAAGACCAGAATCTAGTCACGGTCTCAGTTTAGGTTTTCAAAATGGGCCTAAACTGGACATGCACCTAAAGTCTCTAATCGAGACTCATCCTCACTGGAACACTCTCTTTTAGTGACTTACATTACCATGTAAAATTACTTGACTTGCCTTTAACCCACCAGGTCTTCCCACCAGTTGTCAAGTCCACAGATCCAATTGGACTTTAGCTAGCTGTTAGGTCCCACGGATCTAGTCGGACTTCCCGTCAAATATCGAATCACTTCTTGACCTATCTAAACTTCTACACCAGTTATCATTTCCAATATACCTAGATGGATTTCAGCTTGGTCTCAGGTCCTTCAGACCTATCAAGTCTTACACACTTGGTAAAAAGATTAGATCACATCACATCTAACTTTAATTCATTTGTTATTCATCAAAACTTAGGTTTGACCATTGGTGCTAATTACACTAACAGTCTCCTCCTTTTTTATGCATTGCCAACCTGGATTAAAGTTAGAAAAAATATACAAAAAGAAATAACAATACAAAAATGATTTAAGAGAACTTAAATAATTTGGATTTGTGTCTTATTCTCTTGATCATTTTAGGGTTAAGATTTTCATATTTATTTATTTTTCTAACTTAAATTCTTACCCTCCTCATTTGACATTCATAAAAAAAAAAAAAAAATTGTAACTAAGCAAAAGAAAGTATGAAACATGTAAATAGATCAAGTAAGCATATCAAGCAATTAACTTTTCAAACGTAAAATTTTTCAACAAATAATTTACAGATTTATTTCAAGGAGGATTTTTTTCTAAATAATTCAAGATAATTGTTAAGGTTTCAAGGTAAATGGCAAAAATTTTGAAAGTAAATTTTAGAAGCATTTATAAGATTTGTCAAAGATACTTGACTAAAAATATCAAAAAGTTGTAATCGATTTTAAATACAATTATTTTACAATATAAACTTTTCGAAAGTTTGTAAGCACTATAGAAAGCATCTGTTAAAATAATTTGTCAAGAATTTTTCACAACATTTTTAAAACAAAATAAAATTTCAAGTAATTTTAAAGCATTTTTTAAAGGAATTTTTTAACACATTTTTCAAAACAAGTTTTGAAAGTATTTGTAAAATATTTTTTAAAATAACTTCAAAGTAATTTTCAAACAAATAATTGTCAAAGTAATTTCAGAAATTTTGTAAGAATTTTACAAAACATTTTCAAAAAAATTAAAGAAAATAATTTTAGAAACATTTTCAAAATGTTTTTCAAACAATTTTTAAAAAGGTTTTTCAAAGTACTTTTCAAGGCATAAAGTATTTTTGCACAATTTTTTTAAAACATAATTGCAAAACTTTTCAAAAATAGTTGCAAGACGTTTAAAATATTGCGAAAAAATATTTTGCAAAGGTTTTTCAAAGCAATTTTGAAAATAATTTTCAAACAAGCTAAGACAAATAATGGTTTTCAAAGTGATTTTAAACACACTCAGAAAACATTTTCTAAAACAATTTTTAAAACCAATTTTTAAAATTAATTTAAAGCAGTTTTGAGAATATATCCTCCCCTTAACCTGATATTACTTTAAAATTAATAGCCATCTAAAAATCATCCTTAAATGTTTAACCTGAAGTTACCAACTAGCAATCATAAGACAACAACATTCACTTGGTTAGTCAAGTTAAGTACCTTAATCTAGCTAACTAGGCTAAGTCCATAACAAATTTTAAAAAACTAGAAAAATTTGGAATTTTAAATAAAAAGTAAAAGTAGAAGTGAACTAGAAGTTGAAAATTGCTTGCGAGTAAGAATGAAGTAAGAGATTAAGTCCTAATCTATCGTGTACATTCCTAACTTTTAATAAGATATTCAAGGACAATCATAAGATTATCAAAAAAACGTACCTACCATTCTTGTATACTCAATAAGTTAAGTAGATAAGTTAGGCAAACAATATGTACAACTATACCCATAAAATAATGTCTAATCGTCATTCGTAGGTGGAGGTGGGGGTTGATCAGTCACATGCAAAGCCCAAAGGATGGCCTTCATCTGCTAGTCTATTCACCAAAATCCAGTAGTCATCTCGTTATGAAAAGTAGTGAACTCATCACGAAGAGTAGTGAAACCCTCAGAGGTTGATTACTCGATTCAGGCGGAGGACTCCTCTAGTCTAGCAAGCGCTCCTCTATGGAAAGGACACATAAAGGATATTTCAGTTTGAAAATGGATATTTCAGTTTCCTATTATATGTAATTTTATTTAAGCATCGATTATGTGTGTGTATTGTAGTATCACCAAAAGGAGAACTTCAATATGCATTTAAAGTTCATATGAATATTATCTAAATTTTGTATTATGATTTGCGAATCAAAGCATTGAAGTATGAGCATTCTATATAATTTTGTAGCATCAACAACTGTTGCTCTTCATTCGCAAGTCTCGTATATTACGAAGTTCAATGAGCTTAATTTTTCTGAATAGAGTGAATAAATCTAATTTCATTTATGCATTTTGGATCTTGATTTGGCACTTTCTTATAGATAAGTCTACTGCACTTACTAATACTAGCAGCACTGAATAAGTATCTTTCCATAAAGTTTGGGAAAGATCAAATAGACTTAGCTTGATGTTTATGCGAATGACTGTAGCAGACATCATTAAGCCAACAATCCCTAAAATTGATGATGTTAAGGAATTTATGAAGTTGTATAAAATTTATCTCAATTTGAGTCTGCTGATAAGTCACTTTGTGGGACATTAATGAGTATGCTGACCACCATGAAATTTGATGGCTCTCATACCATGGATAATCATATCACTCAGATGATGAATACTGCAGCAATATTGAATTCTGTGGGAATGAAATTGAGCGAGAGCTTCCTTGTGCAGTTTATTATAAACTCCTTGCTTTCTAAGTATGGTCCATTCAAAATCAATTACAATACTATAAAGGATAAATGGAATATGACAAAATTGTAAAGTATGCTTATTCAAGAGGAAGCAAGACTTAAGAAACAAGGAGTTCACTCAATTAATTTCATGAGTCATCCTAATACCAAAAAGAAGTCGGTAAAGAAAATACAAAGGATAATAATGGACACTTAAAGTTAAATGTGTCATCTGTCCAAAATCAAAAGAATAGACAAAAGAATGATAAGTGTCATTTTTATCACAAGCCTGGACACTTTTAGAATGATTGCCAAAAATGAAAGGCTTGGTTTGAAAAGAAATGTAAGCTCAGTGCTTTTGTATGTTTTGAATCAAATTTGGAAAAAGTTTATTATAATACATGATGGATTGATTCTAGTTGTACTACTCATGTTTAAAATATGATGTAGGGATTCCTTACGATCCAAACCCTAAAGCCAAATGAAAAGTTTATCTTTATGGGGAATCGAGTTAAAGCACTGGTTAAAGCTGTTGGAACTTATCATTTGATTTTAGACACTGGATATCATTTAGATATTTTTCAAACTCTTTTATGTTCCTTCTCTTAGTAGAAATTTAATTTCTTTATCAAAACTTGATACAGTCGGATACTCATTTAAGTTTGAAAATGGATATTCAGTTTGTTTAAGAATAACCACTCTATTGGTTCTAGTATTTTTTGTGATGGCTTATACAAATTAAAGCTTAATAATTTGTTTGCTGAGACTCTACTGACCTTGCATCATAATGTTGGAACAAAATGTGGTCTAGTAGATGGAAGCTTAGCTTACTTGTTGCGTAAACGTTTGGGGTCATATATCCAAAACAATCGTTACAAAGATTAGTAAAGAATGAAATCCTTCATGATTTGGATTTTTACTAATCTTGATATTTGTGTGGATTGTATTAAGGGGAAATATACAAAACACACAATTAAAAAAATAACTACAAGAAACACACAACTTTTAGAAATTATACACACCGATATATGAGGATCTTTTGATGTTCTATCTCTTGGTGGAGACAAATGTTTCATGACCTTTATCAATGATTATTCACGTTATGGTTATATCTATTTGTTGCATAAAAAATCTCAATCAGTGAATAAGAGGTATTATTAATGAGGTTGAGAGACAATTAGATAAAAAGGTGAAGATTATCATATCTAATATGAATAGTGAATATTATGGTAAGTCTGATAACTCAAGGTAATGCCCTGGTCCATTTGTTAAATATTTAGAACAACATGCCATTTGTGCTCAATACACAATGCCTGGGGCACCACAATAAAATGATATTGTAGAAATGCGTAATTATACTCTAATGGATATGGTTAGGAGTATGTTAAGTTATTCTCCTTTACTCTTATCATTGTAGATGTATGTTTTACAAACCGTTACGTACTTGTTAAATAAGATTCCTAGTAAGGCAGATCCAAAAAAATCCTTTTGAACTGTGGGCTGGAAGGAAACCTAGTTTAATGCACCTATATATTTGGGGCTGCCCGACAAAAGTAAGAATTTATAATCCACATGAAATGAAACTAAACTAAAGAAAGGATATAGATTTATTATCCTAATCATTCTACAAAAATTGCTGAAAATGGGAATGCTAGGTTCATTGAGAATGGTGAAACTAATGGGAGTATTAAACCATGTGATGTGAAAATTCAAGAAGTTAGGGTACAAATACCTTTGCCCATTACTTCTTCTCAAGTTGTTGTTCTTATGGTTATTGGATATTTTTGTTGGTGCGGGAAGTACTCGACGATCGAACCCAAGTTTTGATAATGACAAAGGATTCAAAGTTAAGGTTAATTGTTATCTGATATGCGTGAATGAGTTTGCAGGAAAGTCCTAACTACGGTTAGGCAGGTAGAAAATCCTAGGGGGTGGTAACCCTAGGTCCTAGAGGTGGTAACCCTAGGTGGTGGAAAACTCTAAGGGGCGGTAACCTTAGGTCCTAGGGGGTGGTAACCCTATGTGGTGAAAACCCCTAAGGGGTGGTAATCCTAGGTGGCGGGAAAATCCTATGGGGTGGTAACTCTAGGTCCTGGGGGTGGTAATCCTAGGTAGAAAGTCCAGTCGGTCTGGAGGATCGGACTGGCAGCATGTATGCTCTCCTGAGTGGAGTAGGTGAGGACGTGTTCCCCGCGGAGGGAACAGTAGGCGTCGGTTCAACCTAGGGTTTCCGGTCGGAAATCCTAAGTCAGAACCGAACAGTCCATTGACTGTCAAATATTGATTTTTATGTCATTATTATATGATAACTTTGTTTTACAGGATATGTTGTTGTTTTGTGGACTAACATATGTTGTAGGGACAAAAGAGCAAAGTTTGCCTCGGATGAACAGTACCCGAGGCGCCCTCCATGGAGCTTGGAGGCGCCTCGGGTGCAAGGCAGAAGCTGCGCAGGAAGCCAGGTTGGAGGCACCCTCATGGAGGCTTGAGACACCTCGGACGACATTGAAGGCGCCTTCCAGGGGATTAGAGGTGCCCTGAAGTGGATAAGTGAAGACTTCTTCGGAGCTGATCCACGCTGCGGATCTGGAGGTGATGGAGGCGCCCTTATTTTCAACAGTCCTTATATGAAGATCTCAACCAGCAGCTCTAACAATCACTTGAAAAGCCATCTTTCTTCAGTGCGCTGCTAACAAAATGTTTCGGCTAAGCTATGACAAGTTCCCGACGACCTGGAGCTGCGACTTTACGATTTCTTGTTGTCGGTATAAGTTCCCGTGCACTTAATTGTAATCATTTCTTGTAATCCTATTTACGCGATTATAGTTGTTGCCCAAAGTAAATGCTCAACGAGCGTGGGCATTGGAGTAGGAGTCACCCTAGGCTTCGAACTAGGCCAATACTTGGGTCTTTCTGTGTTATGTTCTTTATTATTCTGATGCTTTACTCGATAGTTTTCCGATACAAAAAGTGAAAGCCACGAGCGCTATAAATCTCCCTTCTAACGCATCTCGATCCAACAATTGATATCAGAGTGGGGTCGCTTTGATTTGGTGCAACCACCAGTCAAGCATATTTTCGTGGTGTTTTTTGAAGTTGATCGGAATCGATATTCTTGCCGCCTTCCGATCCATTTGTTTTCGTAATCGAATTCTTCTCTCGAAGTCGGTGCAACACCACTTGAGATCATATTTTATTTTTCTTTTAAACCACACTACTAATCCAGGATCAAGTCCTGAGATGAGTTTTTCTATTTTTCTTTGTGCAGTTGATTTTGTTTTTATGGCAATCCAAGAAGGCTATAGCACCGCTCGCCCACCGCTCTTCACCGGAGAAGACTTTGACTACTGGAAGGGCCGAATGGAGTCATACCTTCAGACTCACTTTGAAGTCTGGGTAATCGTCAAAACCGGGCTGGAACTACCAACTGACGGTGCCGACAAACCAATACCATACGAGAATTGGGACGCAACTCTGATAAAGAAAGTAGAAGCCAACGCCAAGGCGACCTGCACCCTCCAATGTGGACTGACGAAGGAGGAGTTAAACCACGTTGGCCCTTTCTCGAGCGCCAAAGAACTGTGGGAGAAGCTAATTGAATTACATGAAGGAACATCCGACACGAAGGTAAGTAAGAGGGATCTAATGTTGGTGCAACGGGGCTGGCAAGAGGGGGGTGAATTGCCTGCAAAATAATAACTACCCTCCTCAAGACTTTCAACTCAAAAAGATAGCAACAATAATAAAAGAAATAACAAGAAATAAAAGGGAGACTAGAATTCAACTTGGTTACAACCCAGGGGGTTGTTAATCCAAGGCGGTGGGAAAGCACACTAGAAAAGTTTCCTTCTCTGAAGACGGAGAAGCCTTTTACACAATGAGAGAGCACAGAAGTTGCTAGGAAGTTGTTACAGAATTGAATAATTATTTCCTAGCTCCAGGGGCCTTTATATAGCTCCTGGAAAGTCTATCTCGAGTGTTGAAAGTGCCTCCAAAGGGGTTCAAGGCGCCTCCAATGGTTTGACCGGATAAAACTCTATCCGATTGCAAACGACCACTTTAGCTGGGTCTGAGGCGCCTCCAATGCCCTTGAAGGCACCTCAAACTGGGTCTGAGGCGCCTTCAAGGTGATGGAGGCGCCTCCAACCCTGGAGGCAGCATAGGCGCCTTCAACACTTCGTTGAAGGCGCCTCCAGCTAACTTTCCAGCTCCTTTTGACTTCATTTTAGCTTCCGATGCTTCGATAGCTTGGGTTATTGCGACCAACCGGAATGGGGCTCACCCGAGCCCAATTCCCGACCTTTTCCTCGAGCAGGCTTCCGTCCCGACTTCTCGTCCCTCGAACGCCGTGCACGTTCTTCTCATCCACCGGTGTACTCTTCCGCAGTTCTTTCGTCCTTCGGACGCACCGAGCCCGTCAGCTCCCTTCCCGTGCCGTCTTTCTCACTAGCTGCGTCTTCTGCTCGACTTCCTGCGCTCCTAAGCTCCTGCACACTTAGACACATGGATCAAATAACAAACAGGACCTAACCTAACTTGGTTGATCACATCAAAACAATCACGAGGTTCAACATCTAATTCTAAATAAATAATATAATATAAAATTATAGGAAGGAGAAACGGCGAGCCAGTTGCATGCACGCATTCAAGATCTACTCAACGGACTCCATGCAATCAGACAGAAAGTGGAGAACCACGACATCCTAAAGTATGCCCTAAACGCCTTTCCAAGGAACACCTTGTGGGCATCCATGGTAGATGCTTACAAGGTTTCTAAGGACTTATCTTCAATTAAATTAGATGAACTATTTGCTGAATTTGAATTGCATGAACAAGTTAATGCACAATCGATCGAGAAGGTTATAGCTTTGATTACAGGTACAGGTAGATCGCGCGAATCAAAACCAAGATGTAGAACCGAAGCGGAGTCAGAAGAAGAACAAGACTCGGACGATGATGATGACGAACTCACGACCGAACTCGTCAATTTGGTGAGGAAGCTCTACAAAAAGAAGAAGGGCAGAAGGATGTTAAAAAGGTGATCCAGTCCAAGGAGGCCCAACCAAAGGTGAAATTCGAAGTAACATGCTACAGCTGCAACCAAAAGGGGCATATCAAAGCCAACTGCCCGAACTAGAAAGATGCGAAGAAACAAAGAAAGAAGAAGGCTCTGAAGGTGACCTGGGACAAGTCTTTCTCAGAAGAATCCGACGATGAAGAGCTCGAACAGACAAGTTTTCTTACAATGATGACCCGGGATCAAATCAACGAATCTGGAAGTGAGGACGAATCAGAACCTGAGTCTGAGAGAAGCCATGGATCCGTGTTCGTTTCCGAAGGGCCCAACCCCTCTGTAAGTATTTCTCATTTGTACAATTTAATTAATTATTTGATGCATAAATTAGCTAAATCTAATGTTCGAATCAAGTCACTTTTAAAGGAGGTAACATCCCTTAAATAAGTAACTAACTCCAAATCCTTGACTGACCCAATTCAGACTGAAATCTCAACTAAAGTCCAAAAGCTTGAGGAAGAAAATTCCAGTCTGAAAACTCAAGTCAAGGATTTGAAGATTGCATTGGAACGGTTTACACTGAGATCCAAGAATCTTGACTTGATTCTTGGAAAACAGAAAGCTGTATACTATTGGTGCAATATCTTTTAGGTCAAGGTTGACCTGGTTGACCAAGCTTGAGTCTTGGTTTGGGTTTTGATGTTTGACAATATATTGGGTTTAGGTGATATGGACAATGCAGGTGCAGTTGTTCATTTGGGGAGATTGTTGATACAATTCTCGCTTGGTCAAAGTTGACCAGTTGAGATGTGGAGGAAAGTTTAAGTAGGTCAAGGGAGTGACCGGATGCTAGGCATGATGAACCAACATGTCATGGATTGATCGGATGTTGGTTTGGGGGCTTGGGACTCGATTTTGGGCAAAAATCAATGTCTGGATCGATCAGCCGATCGATTGGCTGATGCCCAATCGATCGGCCGATCGATTGGGAAGGTCCCCGCGACAAGCCTCGAGTGGGCAAGTCGCAGAGTGCACAGAACGCCTCTGGATCGATCAGTGGATCGATCCAGAGACCCCAATCGATTAGTGGATCAATTGGGGTGGCGCGTTTTTATGTGATAAAGGCTGGATCGATCAGCCGATCGATCCAGGTATTTCCCGAGAGCACAGAGGCACTCTGGATCGATCCAAAGTCTCCCCGATCGATTGGGAGCAATCCAATCGATCGGGATTCGACTGTTGGCACAGATAAAGGCCGTTGGCGTGCGTCTTCTTTGGCAGAACTCGCACTGTTGATTTCCGATCCTCTCCAACAGCTCTCCACACTTCTTCTCCACTCTACCGCCAGTTCTTGAAGGGTTCTTGGAGCAAGGTTTGCTAGTGATCCAAGATCAAGAGGCGGGCAACAACAAGAAGTTAGGGTTAGGGTTTTCATTACATAACTTGTAAGCATTTGCTTGTATTTTGTTTCCCTTTCCTTCTTCTTGTATTGAGAGTGTTGTAGGGCTTCTCCGCCTTTGGTAGTTATCATAAAGGAGTGTTATTCATAGTGGAGGGTGTGTGTGTGCGTGGATCCTTGGATTAGTCACCTCTTGTGAGGTGGATACCAAGTAAAATCCATTTGTTAGCGTTGTATGCATTTGTTTCTTTGTATTTCCGCTGCACATCTTTGAAGAAACAAGCAACGAAGCACACGAGCACGCGACGAGCTATTCACCCCCCCCGCCCTCTTGCTACTTTTCGGTCCCAACAAGTGGTATCAGAGAAAGGTTGCTCTTCACCAGAATCATCGCCGGAAGAGGCAAACAAAACAAACAAAGCTAGAGGGTGAAGAAGTTGGAGCAAATTCATCAAAGTCAAAGAATTCACGAAGCTCAACTTCAAGATGCAATTCCAAGATGGACTTGGATTTGACACAAGGGTGGCTCCACCATACGCTTCAACAAGCTTCGATCTTTGGAAATCAAGGATCGAGAATTTCTTAATGGTGGAGATAGAGCAATTGTTTGCTCTCATGGAAGGTTTCGAAGCTCCAAAGCACTCCAAGGGAAAAGTCCTTAAGAAAAGCAAATGGAGCAAAAAGCATATTCAAAGGAGCGAGGTAAATGATAAAGTGACCAAGCTTTTGGTCAACTTATTGCCTAGCCACATTTTGGCTCAAATTGGAGAGTTCAAGGATGCCAAGGAGCTATGGAGCAAATTGACATCAATTCATGAGATCCCCTCCACTGCACCAATCCAAGAAGAATCCAAAGAGGGTGACTCATTGGAGCAAGACCAAGAGGAGGACTCCGAAGTTGAGAGATGCTCAACTTCCGAAGAAGAAGTCCAAGAAGAAGCTTCATCTTCGAGGGAATGCAATGAAGGGAACAAGGAGGGAGCATACTCCTTGTTCCATGTACAAGATGATGAAGCCTCCACCTCTAGGATTGAGGGGGAGCAATTTTTGGTGACACCGGATCAAGAAGAAGGAGAAGTCTCCACATCTGGGTCAAAAGAAGAAGACGATGAAGAAGCTTCCACCTCCACAAGTCAAGACAAATCAAATGGAGGAATATCATTATCGAATCAAGAGGAATCCTCTACATCCACATCACATGGAGGACCAAGTGCCATCCCTGCATGTGAAGGTAAAAATATCTCAATTAATAATAAAAATCACATTATATGTTTTGAGTGTAGGGAGAATGGGCACTACAAGAGCAAGTGTCCAAAATTGGCCAAAAGGAAGGGCCAAGTGTTGGTTACTACTCGGAAAACCTAGAGGTTCCACTGTACAAAAATTTTGTACAAAGGTCTGAACCTTTTCCTAGCTACCATGTGTTCTTTTAAATTAAATTTTGGATCGCCTGCGGAACTTAACACGTTTGATCCAAAACTTAATCTATTTGTTCTTTTAGGTTTTGACTTGGATCTCCTGCGGAACTTAACATGTTCGACCCAAATCACCTTAAGTTATTAATTCCATTAAATATTAATTTCCATAATTGGTTCCCAGTACTGACGTGGCGAGGCACACGACCTTCTTGGATATGGGAGCAACCACCACCGACTAGACAAAACCTTTTATAGAAAGCTAATATTTAATTTCCTAAAATAACTTTAGGTTAACCGAAAAGAACAATCAAATCACAAGGAAAAGAAAAAACAAAAGAACACAACATCGAAAAACATATTCTAAATTCTAGAATCGTAAGCCTCTTGTATTTGGTATTATTTCCATAAATAACTAGTATGATGCGGAAAGAAAAATTACTAGTTATACCTTGTAGAAAAACCTCTTGATCTTCTACCGTATTCCTCTTCTAACCTCGGACGTTGTGTGGGCAACGATCTTCCGAGATGAGAAACCACCAAGCACCTTCTTCTTCTCCTAGCTAGGTTCGGCCAACACAAAGAAGCTTCACCAAGGACGAAGAACAAAACACCAACCAAGCTCCAAGGGATACAAGCTTTCTCTCCTCCTTCTTCTTCTTCTCCAAGTAGTATCCGGCCACCACAAGAACTCCAAGCAAGAGATAAGTTTCGGCCACCACAAAAGAGGAAGAAAGGAAGAGGATGGCCGGCCACAATAATTTTCTTCAAGGATGAATAATTTCGGCCACCACCAATGCTCCAAGGGATGCTAGAGATGAGACTTGCTTTCTCTCCTTCTTCTCCTTCCTTGATCCGGCCACAAACAAAAGCTCCACCAAGAAGATAGGTTTCGGCCAACAAGAGGAGAAGAGAGAAAGGGAAGGGCCGACCACCACACCAAGGAAAACAGGGAGAAAAATAATAGAGGTTGTTCACCATGAAGGCACCCCTACCCCTTCTTTTATATTCCTTGGCTTTGGCAAATAAGGAAATTTATTTATAATAAAATTTCCTTAACTTTCCTTGACAACAATTAATTAAGAAAAAATTAAATAAATTTTCCTAATTAATTGTATGTGGTCGGCCACCTCATGTAGAGCAAATAGGATAATTTTAATCAACAATTAAAACTTCCTTTTTTGTCTTTGGAAATTTTAAAAAATAAAATTTCCTTTTAAAATCCCTTCATGGTTGATAAAAAGAAATTTCTATAATTTTAATTTTCAACATGTGAATAATTTTTCAGAGAGAAAAAATAAAATATCTTTCCAATCTACAAATAAGGAAAGAGATCTAATCTCTTTCTTTTAATCTTTTTGTAGATCTTTTTAAAGAGAGATATTTTAATTTTAATTCTCTGTAATAAATTATATCTTCCACATAATAAAAATTAAAATTAAAATTCTTTTTAATTTAATGGGGGTCGGCCACCTAAGCTTGGGTTCAAGCTAGGGCCGGCCACCCATGAACCAAGGCTTGGCCGGCCCTAGCTTGAACCACAAACTAGCTTGGCCGGCCCCTTTCTCATGGGTATGAAGGTGGGTATAGGTGGATATAGTACTCTATAAATAAGAGGCTATGATAGGGACCGAGAGGAGGAATTGGTTTTGGTCTCCCTATAAAATTAAGCATCCCGTGTTCGCCCCGAACACACAACTTAATTTTATCAATAATAATTCATTCCACTAGAGAACTATTATTGAACTACCGCACCAATCCCAAATTACATTTTTGGGCTCCTTCTTATTATGAGTGTGTTAGTCTCCCTGTGTTTAAGATATCGAATGTCCACTAATTAAGTGAGTTACTGACAACTCATTTAATTAATATCTTAGTCCAAGAGTAGTACCACTCAACCTTATTATCATGTCGGACTAAGTCCACCTGCAGGGTTTAACATGACAATCCTTATGAGCTTCTCTTGAGGACATTATCAACCTAGTATCTCTAGGACACAGTTTCCTTTTATAATCAACAACACACACTATAAGTGACACCATTTCCCAACTTATCGGGCTTATTGATTTATCGAACTAAATCTCACCCATTGATAAATTAAAGAAATAAATATCAAATATATGTGCTTGTTATTATATTAGGATTAAGAGCACACACTTCCATAATAACCGAGGTCTTTGTTTCTTTATAAAGTCAGTATAAAAGAAACGACCTCAAATGGTCCTACTCAATACACTCTGAGTGTACTAGTATAATTATACAGTCAAGATAAACTGATACCTAATTACACTACGACCTTCCAATGGTTTGTTCCTTTCCATTATGGTCGTGAGCTACTGATTATAATTTATAAGATACTGATAACATGATCCTCTGTGTGTGACACCACACACCATGTTATCTACAATATAAATTAATTGAACAACTACATTTATCATAAATGTAGACATTTGACCAATGTGATTCTTATTTCTAGATAAATGTTTATACCAAAAGCTAGGCTTTTAGTATACACTCTAACACCAAGTGGCAAAAAAGGGCAAGGAGAAGCCTAAGGAGGCCATCCCCACAACGAAGAAGAGCAAGGAGCACATTGTGTGTTTCTTGTGCCAACAAAGAGGGCATTATCGAAGTCAATGCCCTAAGGGGAAGAAGGTGGTCAAGGCTCAAGGAGGACGCTTAGTTCAAGGGGGAGCCTCCAAGGTAAAAAGAAAGGTAACTTTTATTGAGCCTACCCCTTTAAATTATGGTAAAAAGCATGATAGTTTTAATTTATATCACTTCAATGCTATTTACCATGAAAATAGGAGGAATGATAAAGTTAAGGAAAATCATGTAGCTTTTCATGCTAAATCCTCTCAACCTAGGGTTAGAAAGGTAGATAGGAATTTAGGCAAGAACCCTAAGGATTCTAAGTATTTGCCTAAGAAGAAGAAAAATCAATGTTTTAGTGAAAAACCTAAGGTTGAAGAATTATGGAAGGAAAATCAAGTCTTGAGGTCAAGACTTGACAAATTAGAGAGGACTCTTTGAAAAATAACAAATATGACACAAGGATCCAAGAGTCAAAACCTAGGTCTAGAAGTATCAAAGTCATCAAATGGTCATAAGGGTTTGGGATACAAACCTAAAACCAAAAAGGATGTACCTACTTATCATAGAGTTCCATATAGTTATGGAACAAACCCTAGGTCTAGTGGTCAAGTCAAGAATACTAGGGAGGTCATCCCTAAGAGTATTTTTGCAACAAATGTGACTAAGATTTCTAAGAAGTCCAAGAAAGTCACAAAGAATGTCACAAGGGAAGCAATCCCTAGGGTTGACCTAGAAAATGTGACCAAGGCTTCTAAGAAGCCAAACAAGGTCACTAGGAAGGTATCTAGGGAAGTTATCCCTAGTGAGTACCTAGAGCATCCAAGGAGCACCAAAAGGTTTTGGGTTCCTAGAAGCATCTTCTCTACCCCATAAATGGGTTAGAGAGTGTCAACTCTAAGTGAAAGGGTAGCTAACCTACTCATGAAGAAGTTGACACTCAGGGAGCATTTTCAAGGTTATTATCAACCTTTGAAAATGAAATAGATATATCATTTACTCCTTGGAAGAGTAAAATATGCCTAATTTTGGAAATAGTGATTTTAATCTTAATTTGGACAATTTAGGAAAATCATAAGAACTACCAAGTTGGGAGTTTGGTATGTTCTTAAGAGATTAAAGGCAATCCGGGCCTTAATTTAAAGTGCTACTCTTGTGGAAAAATGAAATATGCCAACACTTGAGGAATATGATTAATTTCAATTGCCATAAATTAATCAAGAGTATTAGAAATGCCAATTTAGACTTTGGCATTGTCTGGAAGCACTTTGGTCAATCTAGGTTAGATTTAAGGTTAGCTAAGGGTTAAGGTTACTTAGATAGGTAATCTAGGTATTTTATCTATGCTAACTTGTCATGCTTTGCTTGCCCATCAAATGCCATGACATCATATTTATTTATTTGTGTTTGCAATCATGCCTTATTATGAAAAAAACAAAAATACCATGTCATGACATACATACATCATGTAGTTATAGGAAATTTTCTTTTGAAAATTATTTCTTTTTGATGTATGCCATAACATTATCATGCATTAATTTCAATTCCTTGTTTATTAAGGACAAATGACATTTGTTAACAAGTAACATCCTAGGTAGATGTTCATAACCTCTAAAATGCTTAGGTAGAGATGCATGATCCCTAGATTAGGGCAAAACCAAACTTTACATCTCACAAAGACCCATAAGGTGACTTGTATGTGTTTTAGTGCACATTAGATACAAGTGAGATGTTAGGACGGTGAACAAAACTCAAGATGTTGATTTAGTATATTCTTTTGAGTTTTAAGTTCATCAAAACACATAGGTATGTGTTCTCCCATCATTGGGAAAGCTAATGTACAAGTCATGTGCATTAAGCCCAAGGAACATGGTGGGACATTGGTTTTGAAAATCCTTTTAAAATGCTTTTGGAAAACCTTGATGAAGACTATCTTTTGATAGTAATCATCATTGAATAGTTGAGCACAAACTAGAAGAAAACACTAAAGTTTTTGCAAGTTCTCTAGTTTGTGTCAATCTTGGAAAATATGAAGTATTTTCTTATAAAGTTATCTTTTCATGATAATATATGCCCTAAATAATGTCTACACAAATTTTCACAATTTTTGAATTTTTGTAGATTTTTCTAGGGGTTTCTGAAGTTGATTGAAATGGAATTTCAGCAACTATCAGAACTCCAATCGATCACCCGATCGATTGGAGTGCCTCAATCGATCAGCCGATCGATTGAGAAGGCCATTCTCGCGAGCAGAAGCTTGCTGGATCGATCAGTCGATCGATCCAGACTGGCTGAATCGATAAGTGGATCGATTCAAGGCAATTCAATCGATTGGGACCCAACTCCAATCGATTGAGGAAACTGATTTTGGCTGGGAAAGCCTGATTTCAGCATTCTAAACCAGGTTTAGTCTATGTAACCATTCCAAACCCCTTAAAATACATTTGTATACATAAAAAGGGTGTTTTCATGTTGAAAACAAGGATGTATTGGTTAAGGAAGACTAAATTAAAGTTTAGGTTGAGGTTTGATTCAAATTTTGAACTGTTTGAACCTCAAAACTTCTAAATTTGGGCTTCCTAAAGGTTTAGGGATTCTAAGTCATTGTTGGTGCAATGACAGAAGGTACGACCATGTCTTTAGGGGGAGATACTCTTTAAAGACATGAAAACTATCTTTCATGAACCTTGGAAAGTGGTTAACCTTCTTTTAAGAACATGCTCAAGGTTGGGCATTGGATTACAATGGAGAGTGGATATCTTCATTGTTTAAGTTGTAAATGCTCAAGGTTGGGCATTTATCTACATTAGGGGGAGCATGTAGGGTTAAAGATAATGAAGGGTATGAGACCTTCATTATCGTGTTGATCACAACAAGTGAAGTTGTGAACAACGATGGGGGCATGTTTATGATGTGTGCCAATAAGGGGAGAATGCATAGTTAAGTTAGGCCTTCAGTACCAAAAGGGGGAGTTTGCCCTCTAGAAAAGGAGAAGAATGAAGGGAACCATCATTCAGATATTGACATGAAGGGAGTTGAGACTATAAGATTAGCCTAATTTCCTAACTTAACATGTGGTATTGTCAAACATCAAAAAGGGAGAGATTGTTGGTGCAATATCCTTTAGGTCAAGGTTGACCTGGTTGACCAAGCTTGAGTCTTGGTTTGAGTTTCGATGTTTGATAATATATTGGGTTTAGGTGATATGGACAATACAGGTGCAGTTGTTCATTTGGGGAGATTGTTGATACAATTCCCGCTTGGTCAAGGTTGACTAGTTGAGATGTGGAGGAAAGTTCAAGTAGGTCAAGGGAGTGACCGGATGCTAGGCATGATGAACCAACAGGTCATGGATTGATCGGATGTTGGTTTGGGGGCTTGGGACTCGATTTTGGGAAAAAACCAATGTCTGGATCGATCAGCCGATCGATTGGCTGATGCCCAATCGATCGGCCGATCGATTGGGAAGGTCCCCGCGACAAGCCTCGAGTGGGCAAGTCGCAGAGCGCACAGAACGCCTCTGGATCGATCAGTGGATCGATCCAGAGACCCCAATCGATCAGTGGATCGATTGGGGTGGCGCGTTTTTATGCGATAAAGGCTGGATTGATCAGTCGATCGATCCAGGCATTTCCCGAGAGCACAGAGGTGCTCTGGATCGATCAGTGGATCGATCCAAAGCCTCCCCGATCGATTGGGAGCAATCCAATCGATCGGGATCCGACTGTTGGCACAGATAAAGGCCGTTGGCGTGCGTCTTCTTCGGCAGAACTCGCACTGTTGATTTCCGATCCTCTCCAACAGCTCTCCACACTTCTTCTCCACTCTACCACCAGTTCTTGAAGGGTTCTTGGAGCAAGGTTTGCTAGTGATCCAAGATCAAGAGGCGAGCAACAACAAGAAGTTAGGGTTTTCATTGCATAACTTGTAAGCATTTGCTTGTATTTTGTTTCCCTTTCCTTCTTCTTGTATTGAGAGTGTTGTAGGGCTTCTCCGCCTTTGGTAGTTACCATAAACGAGTGTTATTCATAGTGGAGGGTGTGTGTGTGCGTGGATCCTTGGATTAGTCACCTCTTGTGAGGTGGATACCAAGTAAAATCCATTTGTTAGCGTTGTATGCATTTGCTTCTTTGTATTTCCGCTGGACATCTTTGAAGAAACAAGCAACGAAGTACACGAGCACGCGACGAGCTATTCACCCCCCTCTAGCTACTTTTCGGTCCCAACATATACAATCGATCCGGACTAAGATTTAGAACTAAAAGAAAATACCGGTCTTATCTATCACTTCTTAATAGACCAAATAGTAAAGTAGTCTAAGCATGGGCATTTAAGTCCAACTTGGTCAATCAAGTTAGACTTGATAAATATTGGATCCCTAAGGATTAAGTCCATTACCTTGATAGATCATATCGAGGCTATGATCCAGGGGGAGCCAATAGAAAAACTATCTTTATTAATAATTAGAATTGGTTGATGATTGTTTTTCTTTTCTTTATGCATGCTTAGACTAGGATAGATTAATGAGCTAGGCATAATTGACACTTGATTAGTTAGTCCTAGGAGTTTCAAAAAGAAAATTAAATATATAATTCTTTGAAAGACTCTGCCTAGAAGTGGTGGATGATCTCATACCCAAGAAGGCCTAGTGCCTCGCCACAGCTTGGGAGACAATCTTTGAAATGTGTATTTAATTGACTAATGAGAAAACCTAAGTCTAATTCAAATATAAATTAATCCTTAGAAATAATCTAAATTAAAGATAACCATCTCATAAAACTACTTAAGATTTCCTGATTGATAACTTAGAATCGAGTGAGATGGATCTAGGAAGAATTTAGTCAAAATTAATCAACTTAATCAAATTAATTAACTTATCCACTTAATTAACTTAATCAAAATTAATCAACTTAATCAAATTAATTAACTTATCCACTTAATTAACTTAATCAAATTAATAACTTATCCACTTAATTAACTTAATCAAAATTAATTAGCTTAACTATTTAATTAACTTATTCAAATTGATTAAGTTAATATAGTTAATTAACTTATCTACTTAATCTAATTAATTAACTTAATCTAAGTAATTAACTTGACTAATAAATCAACTTAATAAACCATCTCACAATCACCCATAGGAATACCTTGCTTGATCATCTAGATTGGGTGAGATGGAGCATTAAGGAGTTAATTTCAATCAAGCTATCTTCTGAACCAGAAATTGACCTAAATCAAATAACTTTATGTAGGAACATAAAGATTTGGATCAATGGATGCTAGATAGTGGATGCTCCAGACGCATGACTGGAGATAGATTAAAATTCACTAAGCTGAAACTCAAGAACCTAGGGTTCGTCGCATTCGGCATCGACGGAACCCTTAAGGTAATCAGAATAGGTAATATCCAATTAAATTCTAATTTTTACATTCGAAAGGTCTTATTGGTTGAACAATTTAGTTTTAATTTACTTAATATTAGACAGTTTTGTGACTTAGAATACTTAGTCACATTTTAAAAAACTGAGTGCATAATTAAGGATATTAAAAAATCCTGAAATCACACTTAAGAAAATTAGGAAAAAAAACATCTATACAATAGACCTACCAACCTCCTCACTAGAGTGTCTATTGATACAACAAGAGGAAACTGAGTTATGACACAGAAGACTGGGTCACACTCACACTAGACTCATTGCAAAAAAGAGTCAAAATGGTTTAGTTAGAGGTTTGCCCAAATTAAAATTTATTGAAAACTTAATTTGTAATGCTTGTCAACAGGGTAAACAAACCAAGTCAAACCATAAGTTAACCAACCTGAATAGAACAACTTCGATACTTGAGCCCCTTCACCTAGACTTGTTTGATTCACACAGGGCCAAGTCGCTAAGCAAAAAACCAATATTGCTTAGTAATAATCGATGACTACTTAAGATTTACTTGGGTAAAATTCCTAAAAACTAAAGATGAAACCTTCAAAGTCTTTAAAATCTTTTGTAAATTAATAGAAAATGAAAAAGACACATAGATAAAGAGAATTAGAAGTGACCATGGGGGAGAATTTGAAAACCACAAATTTATTGAATTTTGTGAAATTAATGAATGTAAACACAAATATTCATGCCCTAGGACCCCCCAACAAAATTATCTAGTAGAACGTAAAAATAGAACCCTACAAGAGGCCACTAGGACCATGTTGAATGAATACAACCTATCTAATCAATTCTGGGCTAAAACAATTAATACAACCTGTTATATATAAAATATAATTTTAATTAATAAAGGTCAAAATAAAACACCTTACGAAATATATTATAATAAAATCCCCAACTTAAACTATTTAAAAGTATTTGAGTGTAAAGTTTTCATTCTAAACACCAAAGACTACTTAGAAAAATTTACTTCAAAAACAACCCCAGGAATATTTTTAGGGTACTCAACCATCAGTAGGGCATATAGAGTTTATAACAAAAACACCCTAAAAGTTGAAGAATCAACCAATGTAATTTTTGATGAAGAAAATCACTTACCCAATGTAATAAATGAAAATATTAATATAGAAAATATTAGGAACGTAGAAGATGATGAAGATATTCAACCTAAACCTAGTGAATTAAAAAACTAGAAACTGACCCAAATATAAGACCAACAAGAGCAAGTACTTATCACCCATCCAACCAAATTTTGGGTGACCCGACTCTAGGAGTCAGAACTAGGTCATCTTATAGGAATCTAAGTCAAATAGCCATTATCTCCAAAATTGAACCCAAAACTATAGATGAAGCTCTACCAGACCCAGATTGGACATTAGCAATGCAAGAGGAGTTAGCCCAATTTGAAAGAAACCAGGTCTGGGAACTAGTACCTAAACCCATTAACAAAACTATAATTGATACTAAATGGGTTTTTAGGAACAAGTTAGACAATCAGGGAGAAATAGTTAGAAACAAAGCAAGATTAGTAGCTAAAGGGTTTAACCAAGTAGAAGGATTAGACTATGATGAGACCTATGCCCTTGTAGCTAGACTTGAATCTATCAGGATGCTGCTGGCCTACGCAGTACATAAAGGATTCAAGTTATATCAAATGGATGTAAAATCTGCCTTCTTAAATGGATTTATCAAAGAAGAGGTATATGTAAGTCAACCCCTAGGATTTGAGGACCTAGTACATCCAAACCATGTTTTTAGGCTAAAGAAGGTCTTATATAGACTAAAACAAGCACCTAGGACTTGATATGAATGTTTATCAAACTATCTAATATCTAAAGAGTTTAACCAAGGTCAAATAGATCCAACCCTATTTGTAAAAACCTTAGAAAAAGATATTTTTTAGCTCAAATTTACGTAGACGATATAATTTTTGGCTCAACCAATATAAAATTTTTAAAAGAATTTATCAAATTAATGGAAGATGAATTTGAAATGAGTATAGTAGGAGAACTTAACTTCTTCTTAGGTTTACAAATTAAATAAACTAAAGATGAAATTTATATTTTCCAAACAAAATATACTAAGGAATTAATTAGAAAATTTGGAATGGAAAATTAAAAAAATATTAATATCCCAATGGCTACTAACATTAAAATTGACTCAGATTTAGAAGGAAAACCAATAGACTTGAAATATTATCGAAGTGCGATAGAGAGTCTACTGTACCTAACTGTAAGTCGACTGAACATTCTTTTTGCAGTAGGTATGTGCGCAAGATACCAATCCTATGCAAAAGAGTCACACCTAACATACGTTAAAAGAATACTTAGGTATATTAATGGAACCCTAAACGTAGGACTCTGGTACCCTAGGTCTTGTACATTTGATCTAACTGGCTATTCTGACTCATATTATGCCGGGTGTAAACTAGATAGAAAGAGCACAAGTGGTAGCTGTCAATTTCTAGGTCAGTGCCTAGTAAGTTGGTCAAATAGAAAGCAACACTGTGCTGCTTTATCTACCACTGAAGCTGAGTATATAGCCCTAGGTGAATGTGCATCTCAATTATTATGGATGATGCATGCCCTAAAAGACTATCAACTAGAATATCAAAATACAAAAATTTCAATTGATAACATAAGTTCGATTAATCTAACCAAGAACCCAATTCACCACTCAAGAACTAAACATATAGAAGTAAACCACCATTTTGTAAGGGATCACGTAGCTAAGGGTGATGTTGTACTTAACTATGTTGAGTCCAAATTCAACCTGGCTGACATATTCATAAAGCCCTTACCTGAACTTGAGTTCAGTGCTCTTAGAAGACAAATAGGGATGTGCTTAGTAGAATAGAGTTTATTTCTCCTTACTATGTTTTTAAATCAGTTTGTTTTTAAAAATCCTAAGAAAAATATTTTTCAAAATTTCAATTTTGATAGTTTTAAAAAATTTGGACTTAGTCTAGGAATTTATCCCCTAGAAATCATGTACCCCTAGTTTTAGCCAGAGCATCTCACAAGCACACTAGGTCTAACTTGCTTGTGTTTGAAAACACTTAGAATGGTGTGAGATGTATAGGGTACGACCTGGACATCAAAATGCTTATGTCTGCGCATCGACATAAGTTTGGGCAATAAATACCAACTTACATTAATCAAGTTAAGTTATCTTGTCTTAGTCAAATCTAACTGGATCATTAAGTTAACTTGACTAACCAAGTGAAAGTTGTTGTCCTCTAGGTAAATAGTTAGTAGCTAATGGTTAGACATGTGCCTAAGGAAATAAATATTCGGTTTCAATTTTTTACTCATGCTTGGACTTTAGGATTTTATAACTAACCTGTTCTTTAAAAAAAAAAGGTTTTTTTTAATAGTTCTAAGTGAATGTGGCCTTAGCTAAAGGTGATACTATTTAAAGTATTTTTCAAATTTAACTAAGTAAAATTAATTGTTTTTATCAACTAAGTCTTTCACTATTTTTAAACTAACAAAATGAGCTAAGTTTTATCAACTATTTTTTTATCGCTCTTTCTAAATTAAAATCTTCTAACACAAAATATTTTCACATTTTTCCTTAGCTTCCAATCTTAATCTCTGAAATGTCCTTTTAGAAAAATGTTTTCTTTCTCAAAATATTAGATTATGTGGTTACAAGAAAATTTGTACTTAATTTTTGATGTCACTTAGCTAAAAGTTTTTACAGGAAAGTCTATTAAAAAAAAAACTAAGTATTTATCAAAGTATTTTAGAATAAAAGCTTTTTTTTTAGGTTTTTAGAATATTTTCTAAAACTAAGTTTTTGAATACTAAGTTCTCTTTAAAATTATCTGAAAAGCTAAACTTTCAAAAGCTACAACTTTCTTAGAATAAGTTGTTTTCGTTTACTTTAGCTAAGACCTATAATTAACTTCTCAATTTTTATTTACCTTCTTTTTGCTATTTTTGATATATGGCAAAGGGGGAGAGTAGAAAATTCAAAAAAGAAGATTAAAAAAAAAAAGAGTAGAAGAATTTTTTTTTTTTCAAAAATTCTATTATTAAGGGGGAGTTTTTTCAACTTAAGCTTCTATTAAGGGGGAGCTTTGCACTAAATTTATGATTATTATTTGATCATTCAGTTATGCTTGCACTGTTACTAAAAGACTTTATAGCATTTCTTTATTATATTTTTTTGCTTAACTTTGAATTTTAGTTGCCATAATAAAAAAGGGAGAGATTGTTGGTGTGGGAAGCACCCAACGATCAAACCAAAGTTTTGATAATGGCAAAAAATTTAAAGTTAAGGTTAATTGTTATCTGATATGTGTGAATGAGTTTGCAGGAAAGTCCTAACAACAGTTAGGCAGGTGGAAAACCCTAGGGGGTGGTAACCCTAGGTGATGGAAAACCCTAAGGGGCGGTAACCTTAGGTCCTAGGGGTGGTAACCCTAGGTGATGGAAAACCCTAAGGGGCAGTAACCTTAGGTCCTAGGAGGTGGTAACCCTAGGTGGTGGAAAAATCCTAGGGGGTGGTAACCCTAAGTGGTGGAAAAACCCTAGGGGGTGGTAACCCTAGGTCATAGGGGGTGGTAACCCTAGGCAAAAAGTCCAGTGGGTCTGGAGGACCAGACTGGCAGCAGGTATACTCTCCTTAGTGGAGTAGGTAGGGCGCGTTCCCCGCGGAGGGAACAGTAGGTGTCGGTTCGACCTAGGATTTTCGGTCGGAAATCCGAAGTCAGAACCGGACAGCCCGTTGACTGTCAAACATTTATTTTTATGTCATTATTATGTGCTAACTTTATTTTACAGGATATGTTGTTGTTTTGTGGACTAACATATGTTGTAGGGACAAAAAGCAAAGTTTACCTCGGATGAACAGTACCCGAGGCGCCCTCCATAGAGCTTGGAGGCACCTCGGGTGCATGGTAGAAGCTGCGCAGGAAGCCAGGCTGGAGGCACTCTTATGGAGGCTTGAGGCACCTCGGACGACATTGAAGGCGCCTTCCAAGGGATTGGAGGCACCCTCAAGTGGATAAGCGAAGACTTCTTCGGAGCTGATCCACGCTGTGAATCCGGAGGTGCCCTCAAGGAGCTTGGAGATGCCTTTAACAATCCTTATATGAAGATCTCAACCAGCAGTTCTGACAATCACTTGAAAAGCCATCTTTCTTCAGTGCACTGTTGACAAAACGTTCTGACTAAGCTACGACAAGTTCCCAACGACCTGGAGCTGCGACTTTACGATTTCTTGTTGTCGGTATAAGTTTCCAGTGCACTTAATTGTAATCATTTCTTGTAATCCTATTTACGCGATTATAGTTGTTGCCTAATGTAAACACTCAACGAGCGTGAGCCTTGGAGTAAGAGTCGCCTTAGGCTCTGAACCAAGTAAATACTTAGGTCTTTCTGTGTTATGTTCTTTATTATTCCGCTGCTTTACTCGATAGTTTTTCGATACGAAAAGTGAAAGACACGAGCGCTATTCACCCCCTCTAGCGCGGCTTGATCTAACAATTTTGACAACCTACAATAACAACAAATGAATAATCAAATACTCTATGATGTTGTTCACAATGAACCTAATATTGATGAACCACAAATAATAGCATTAAGTGTAAATACCTCAGGTTAGTTTTGATATGGTTTAATCCTTATGTCTAAGTGTGTAGGAACTTAGGAACACAAGAAGTTGAGTGAAAGAGGTAACAAACGAGAAGGATGGCACGAGAATCGAGTCGATAAGTTTGGTGCATCCAAGAGATAAGAAGCTGCAGAAGAGTACACTGGTTGAGCAAGAAGGACGTACGTGGTGCTTTTTAAGGAACGAGAACTCAGAGTAGAAGACTACTCGATGAGAAGGCCGGAGTTGGGTTTAGGTGAGCTCAACTCTGGAAGGCCAGAGGATCGCCCAACTGACAAGAGAAGGAGCCAGCGACCGGAGAAGGCGCCGGACTGTCAGTTTAAGGTTGACTGCTCCGAGCGCTCAAACCACCAAGGTGCCTTATTGTCGTATCGTTGCTATGGATCACTTTCGAGTCCACGTCAGCAACAGTCCAGACACCTAGACATCATGAAAAAAAATTCAATCTTGAAGCCGTTGAGTGAATATAGAGTTTGCCTCGCTGAGGGTGCCCAGAGAGGGTCCAAGCACCTAGAGTTGTCACATCAGCAAATGGCTAGTTTCGACCAGTGAGTTATAAATAGAGCCCTAGTCTTCTTCATTAAGTACAACACTTACTGTAATAAAATTTCTATTATGTTCTTCTTTCAACGTCCTGTACGAGGCTTCTCTGCCTCCAACTTGTGTTGAAAGAGTCTGCTAATTGAGCTTCAGTTGCCTTGAATTAGCAACCTCCTCAGTTACAAACTAAGTAAACACTTTTGTTTCATACTTATTTTTACGCATTTTAGGGGGTGTTTGGTTGATGAGTTTGGGAATGAGGGAATGAAATGATAGTAAAAGATAGTGTTTGGATTGTGGGTTTGGGAATGACATTTTGGGAATGATTACTAGATTTATGGGAATTAACCAAATCCATATAACTTGATGGGTTTCATTTCCATTCCTATTCTCATTCCACCCTACTATCAAACTCATACCCATAGTCATTCCCATCATTTAACCAAACGTCCCCTTAGTTTCGTTTATTAAAAGTGTTTGTATTAACTTTAGTTGAAAGTTCTGAGAAGGGTGTTTTTATAATTTTAGGCAATTCACCCCCTCTTGCCGGCCAATCGAGACCAACAATTGGTATTAGAGTGAGGACGCTTTAGAAAGACTAATCGCCGATTGAAGCAAAGAAATCGATAACCAAACCAAGCCTCAACCCTCTAAAATTTGAGGGGGAGTTCGCACACTAGAAACGCCAAATGGAGATATTCCTAAAAATTAATTTTAAAATAATTTTAATAATTGAGTATGGTTTTGTAGTTCCCAAGGATCAACAAAGAGAAGAGAAAGAAGAAAACATTTGTATGAAGAAGGAACAAAGTGACTTCGTTGCCAACAGCAGAGCGGAATACCACTTTCTAAGTGTATTACCACCTCAAGAAGTCAACCACATCAGAAGATACTCCTTGGCCAAAGAACTTTGGGAGAAATTCCTAGAGTTCCATGAAAGCACATCCGAAGCGAAGTTTGCAAGACGGGATATTCTTCGTAGTAAGTTAACAAACCTCCACTTAGAAAAGGTTGAGATGGTGGCTCAACTACATGCTAAGATCAAGGAGTTGATCATCAGACTGATCAATCTCTGCGAAATGGTAACCAATCAAGACTCAGTTTGCTATGAGCTCAACGCCTTTCCTAGAACTCCAAAGTGAACCTCAATAATAGACTCCTACATTATATCTAGGACTTGGAGGTAAGTACCTTAGAAGAACTTTTTTTTACTTTAAAATTATATGAATCTAGATGTGCAGGTATAAGAAAAGAACCAAGTAAGAATCTAGCACTAAGAGCCAATGAGAAGAATGAGGCAAAGTCGAATTCAGATCTTGATGCAGACCAAGCGCCCAAAGTTTTCATATAAGCAAACGGCTAGTTTCGACCAATGGACTATAAATAGAACCCTAGTCTTCTTCATTAAGTACAATACTTACTGTAATTGAATTTCTATTCTGTTCTTCAAGTTCTGCGCTTTCAACATCCTGTATGAGGCTTCTCCGCCTCTGACTTATGTCGAAGAAGGAGTATGTTATTTAAGCTTCACTTGCCTTGGATTAACAACTTTTCTGGTTGTAAACCAAGTAAACACTTTTGTCTCATACTTTTTTTTTTAATGTATTTTAGTTTCATTTATTAAAAGTGTTTGTATTAACTTTAGTTGAAAGTTCCAAGAAGGGAGTTTTTGAAATTTCAAGCAATTTACCTCCCTCTTGTCGGTCAACTGAGACCAACATTAAGAAGATCTAAAAGGGAAAGAAGATCAGTAATTCTGAATGATTATGTTGTTTATCTACAAGAGTCAGAATTTGATTTAAGTATTGATGAAGATCCCGCTTCATTTTCATAAGCCATGAAAAGTGTTAATTCTTCCAAGTGGTTTGATGCCATGATTGAAGAGTTGAAACCAATGGATCACATTAAAGTTTGAGATCTTGTTGAATTGCCTGAAGGGTCAAAGATAATTGGATGTAAATGGGTCTTTAAGACAAAACATGACTCTAATGGCAATATCGAATGATACAATTGTTGCCAAAGGTTTTAGTCAGAAAGATAGAGTCGACTACAAAGAAACCTTTTCTCCTGTCTTAAAAAAGGACTCATTAAGAATCATTATGGCAATGGTAGCTTATTATGATTTAGAACTACATCAAATAGATGTGAAAACTACCTTTTTGATTGGATATTTAGATGAAGTAATTTATATAGACCAACCTAAGGGGTTTTCAATTAAAGGAAAATGATACATCGTGTGTAAGCTTAAGAAGTCAATATATGGACTTAAACAAGCTTCCCGACAATGGTATCTTATGTTCAATGATACTATAGTTTCCTTTGGATTTAAGGAAAACACTGTAGATCTGTATATATATCTAAAGGTAAGTGGGAGTAAATTTTTTTTTTTTTGATTCAATATGTTGGTGATATCTTACCTGCTGCTAATGGTCTTGTTTATTACATGAGAGTAAGAAATTTCTCTTGGAGAACTTTGAAATGAAAGATATGGGTAAGACATCATATGTAATAGGTATTAAAATATTCCGTGATAGATCACAAGGAATGTTAGGGTTGTCTCAAAAATCATATATTACTAAAGTTCTAGAGATATTTAGGATGGAAAAATGTTCTTCAAGTATTATACTAATTCAAAAAGATGATAAATTGAGCCTTATGCAATGCCCTAAGAATGAATTGGAATGCAAACAAATGGAACAAATTCCTTATGCATCAATCCTTGGAAGCTTAATGTATGCTCAAACTTGTACCAGACCAGACATAAGTTTTGCTGTTGGAATGCTGGGCATGTATCAAAGTAATCCAGGATTAGATTATTTGAAAATTGTAAAGAAATTTTTGTGATATTTACAAGGGACGAAAGAATACATGCTCACTTATAGGAGATTTGATCATCTTGAGGTGATAGAATACTCAAATTCAGATTTTACTCGATGCTTGTTCCTATTAGCTGGAGAAATAATTTCATAGAAAAGTGTGAAGCAGTCAATCATTACTACTTCAACTATGAAAGCTGAATTTGTGACATGCTTTGAGGCCACCATTCATAGATTATGGTCGTGGAACTTCTTTTCAAGACTTGGAATAGTCAACAGTATTGCCAAGTTGTTGAAAATTTATTGTGATAATGTCGCAGCAGTCTTCTTCTAAGAACGACATGTATTCAAAAGGTGCTAAACACATGGAATAAAATAATTTGCTGTTAAAGAAGAAGTTTAGAAACAAAGAGTGTCAATTGAGCACATTAGCACCAACCTTATGATTGCGGATCCATTGACTAAAGGATTGCCACCAAAGATATTTAATGAACATGTCATAAGGATGGACATTATGGAAAATTATTAATGACTCCATAATTAAGTTTATGCTCTTTTGTATTTGATTATCTGAGCTCTTTGAATGTTGTTTCTGATACATTAATACATCCTGTTTTTCTATGTTAGTGTATATACATGAATGAATTATGCAATTATTAATAGGATTTATATCTAATAAGAATATTATGGATGGATCATTATGTTATGTTGTACATGTTAAGTATAGAACTAATATTGTGATACATGGAAGGAAGTGTGTCGAACTAACGATGTATGACCGCTATGATCCTTATTAGTTTTTACTTAATGATGATTTATAATTGACCAATTTAAGAAAGAATTTAATTTACAGATTGTGTATTATGTTTGAAGTGAATAAAGTCGTATGGCAAGTGGAAGAATGTTAGAAATAATTCTTTATGTCTTATCAATGCGTATATATATGATTTATTTCTCTAATCAATTACTCATATGTCTTGATTTTATAACATGATTAAATAGTTATAATTATTATTAATGATTATATTTATATTGGTAGATGAAGAGACAATTCTCTTCGTATTCATGCAAATGAATTTAAAAAAAAATTAAAAAGATTATTCTCATATTCATGAGAATAAATCTATTTCATTAAGAGACAATTGAATGCATACATTGATGAAATGTGTAAATAAAAGATCACAAAATGATCCTCCTTCTACCCTATATATAGACCTTTACTCCATCAAAAAGACTATAAAAATAGAGAGGTCAAGAGGGAGAAATATAATTGTCTAAGGAATTTAGTTTCTTTATACTTGAAGGGCATCACGAGCCAAAGTATACTTTACTTTTAAGTATCATATTGTAAAAACCATCTAATTCCCTTGGGCATTATGAAATATATAATAACTTAATTTACATATGCATATTCACACGTGATCCGGTGATAAGGACGGGGGACCCTCGTTGGCGGAAGGTCAACGGTACGTGAATGTCAAAGGTCAAGAGATTCAACCCTAAGACACAATCGACCGGACGAAGCAGGCCAACCGACCGGACATTACTGGCCCACCGACCGGACATTGCTGGCCGACCGACCGGACAAAAGACAACCCGAGTAGGGGTCGGGTTTCCGATGCTCAAGGTAAAAAGGTTTCATGGCCGAGCGAGCAGTCCGTTCGACCGGGGCACAAGGCAACAAAGTCAAGCAGGAGCAATCTCATCCGAGCATACGATTGAGGCAGAAGTGATATGCCTGCCGAGCGGTCGAACCGCTCAGCCCTGCAACAGACAGGAAGCGCAAGAGGACAAAGGAGACAGGGGATAACATCATCCTCGAGATGTCTGCCGCCGACAGGCAGCATGGTTGGCGGCCGAGCCGTACACAGGATCATACGGTGGAAGCTTCCACCGTCACATCCGGGATATATTCGGACGATTGCGGAATGGCGCCAGAGGTACTTTTTTGATAGGGGCTCATTAAGGTATGTTTGGGGAAGCGTGCACGTATAGAGAAGCGTGCCCGCGCCTCCCTGGGGTCCTATATAAGGACCCCGAGACGTGGACGAAGGTATGCGCAAATCTTTACTATAGCCACAGTTACGCTGCTTCTCTCGTTGCCTGACATGAGCGTCGGAGGGCCGTCGCCGGGAAACCCCTCCCGGCTCGGCTTCTTAGCAGGTTCGCCGGAGATCTACATCACCAGTTGGAGACAGCGTAGTGTGCCACGTCCCCAGCGTCCGTCGACTCAGCGCTCGGACATGATCAAATTGGCGCCGTCTGTGGGAACGCACCTGAATCCGAGCCAAGAAGATGGAAGAAGCTGGACGTCAACTTCTGGTTATGCTCTCTCCTGAGGAGCTCGAAGCACTCATTCAGGCGCGAGCAGCAAAAATCGTGGAGCAGCAGCAGAAAACTCAGGCCGAGCGGGCAGCGCAGCAGGCGACATCAGCCTCGAGGGGCCAAGCCCCACCTGAAGACAGGCAGGAGCAGCTCTCAATATGGGGCAAAATAAGGGATCGGCTGGCACCCAGATGGGGGCGCCGCCCGCCCTGATACCTTTTCATCGGGCTCTGTTCCAGACGCCCTCGGAGGTAGCGCAAGCTAACCAAGACAAAGGATCTTCATCGGACGAAGCACCCGTCCGGGACGTCAGAAAAGTAAAGGCGCCCCGAACGGACGCGTCACCTGAGCGGATCAACCGGCAATTTTCAGATGCCATTCTTCGTGATCCACTGCCGAAACATTATGTGCCCCCTGCGATCAGGGAATATAATGGGGCAACCGACCCAGACGACCATCTGGGTAAGTTCGACAGCACTGCCACTCTGCATCAATACATAGATGGAGTGAAGTGCCAAGTGTTCCTCACCACCCTCTCGGGATCGGCGCATCGGTGGTTTCAGAGACTGCCGGACGGATCCATCACAAGTTTCAAAGAATTCTGAACGGCGTTCCTCCATCATTTTACGAGCAGCAGGTGCCATCAGAAAACCAGCGTCAATCTGTTCGCCATCAAGCAAGGCGCGAGGGAGCCTCTCCGAGCGTACATCCAGCGCTTCAACCAGGTGGCCATGGGCATTCCAACGGTCACCTCGGAAACAATGATGAACGCGTTCACGCAAGGGCTTGTGGACGGTGATTTCTTCCGCTCGCTCATCTGGAAGCCTCCCCGGGACTACGACCACATGCTGCATAAGACCAACGAATACATCCATGTGGAGGAAGCCCAGGCGGCGAGAAGAAAGGAAGCCCTGAATGACCAACCAGCTCCCACCGAGCGGAAGCAGCTCGTTAGTTACCAGCCCCCCAGAGGACCGCGAGCCGAAGCCGCCCGTCCTCATCAGCACACTCGGTTGCACGCCGTCCAACAAGTCGCGGTTGATCGGCCCAAGCCCAAGGGGAAGTTATGGACCCCAATGTTTTGTTCGCTTCATCAGTCAGCTACTCACAACACCCGCGACTATCGGAGCCTTCCCCCCATCGCTCATCCTGCGCCAAGGAGCTACCGCCGCCGATCGCCTTCACCAGACCGGCGACATCGACAACGGAACCCCGATCAAAGGATAGAAAGGAGATCCCCCGAGTGGCAGCATCGTCAACAGCCCAGAACCCACCATTGGGCGTCGCACAAACGACCTCGACCTTCCGCTCAGGAGGAGGAGAATAGGGGCAACGCATCTCGGGGCGAGATCAACATCATTGCCGGAGGCCCGACCGGAGGAGACTCCAATAGAGCCAGGAAGGCACACGCAAGGCAGCTAAGGATACATGCAGTCGGCTGCAGCCAAGAGAGGGCGAGCGGACCCGAGATTAGCTTCGGGCCCAGGGACCTCGAAGGAGTCAAAGTCCCACACGATGATGCCCTGATCATTCGAGCGGTGATAGCCAACTATACTATTCACCGTATTTTCATTGACACAGGCAGCTCGGTCAACATAATTTTCAAGAAGGCCTTCGACCAACTACAAATAGACCGAGCTGAACTCCTGCCAATGACGACCCCCCTCTACGGGTTCACTGGGAACGAAGTCTTGCCGGTCGGCCAGGTCCGGCTAGCTATCTCGTTGGGCGAGGAGCCACTCAGAAGGACAAGGACCACCACCTTCATCGTGGTTGATGCTCCTTCGGCGTACAACGTTATCTTGGGACGATCGGCTCTCAATGAGTTCCGAGCGGCCGTCTCTACCTTCTGCCAGAAGATCAAGTTCCTGGTTGAAGATCAAGTAGGGGAGGTGCGGGGAGACCAACTGGCGGCTCGAAGATGCTATGTGGAGATGGTCCGAGACGAAGCCAAGTCCGCTCGGAAAGTGTCGCGAGTCGAGGTAAATACTATAACAGAAAAACCACCTTCTTTGGTTTACGAAGAAAAGGAGGAGGTGCAGATTGACTCTTCCCGACCGGAGGCCACCACCTTCATAGCGTCCGACCTGGAGGAAAAGTAGAAGGAAAAGCTGATCAAATGCCTACAACGAAACTGCGACGTCTTCGCTTGGTCGACCCATGAGCTGCCAGGGGTCTTGCCTAGCGTAGCGCAGCACGAGCTTCACGTCCGGTCGGACATTCGGCCAGTGAAGCAAAGGAAGAGAGACTTCAGCGCTGAGCAGAATGTAATTATCCGGGCGGAGGTAGAGAAGCTTCTGGAGGCCGGCCACATAAGGGAAGTGCAATTCCCGAGTTGGCTCGCAAATGTGGTTCTGGTCTCCAAGCCGGGCAATAAATGGAGAGTCTGCATCGACTTCCGGGACTTGAACAAGGCATGCCCGAAGGACTTCTACACCCTGCCCCGGATCGATCAACTGGTGGACTCCACAGCCGGGTGTTAGCTGATATGCATGCTGGATGCATACCAAGGCTACCATCAAGTTCCGCTCGCCCGAGAAGATCAGGAGAAGGTCAGCTTCGTCACGACGGACGACACCTACTACTAGAATGTGATGCCGTTCGGGCTGAAGAATGCAGGAGCCACCTACCAGCGTCTGATGAACAAGGTATTCAGGGAGCAGATCGGACGCAACCTGGAAGTGTACGTGGACGACATACTTATCAAGTCCTTCCGGGCGGCCGATCTCTATGCGGATATGGAGGAGACCTTCCAAACATTAAGAAGATATGGAGTCAAGCTTAATTCTCAGAAGTGCCTGTTCGGAGCAAAAGGCGGGCGCTTCCTGGGTTACATCGTGACCGAGCGGGGCATAGAGGCGAACTCCAGCAAGATAAAGGCCTTGCAAGACATGCCGCCTCCAAGAAATCTTCGAGAGGTACAGCGGCTCACCGGTTGGATAACGGCGCTGTCAAGGTTTATCGCTAAGACCGTCGACCCGAGCCTACCGTTCTTCAAGATTCTACGTAAAGCTACCAAGTTTCAATGGGACGAGGAGTGCGATCGGGCATTCGAGGAGCTGAAGACTTACCTGAATTCCTTACCCGTGTTGGCGAAGCCGACCGTAGGTGAGCCACTCCGCATTTATTTATCTTCAACTGAGTATGTTGTGGGCTCAGCATTAGTTAGGCCGAGCGGCGAAGAACAGCCGGTGTACTTTTTAAGCCATATCTTAAAGGATGCTGAGTCTCGCTATACCGGTCTCGAAAAGTTGGCCTTCGCCTTGGTCCTTGCCGCTCGGAGGTTGCGCCCTTACTTTTTGGCGCACACCATTATTGTGATGACAAACAGCCCGTTGGGAAGGGTACTCCTAAACCCTGAAGCATCCGGACGACTCATCAAGTGGACGACGGAGCTAAGCGAATTTGACATCCAATACCAACCCCGCTCGGCGATCAAAGCACAGTCCTTGGCAGATTTCGTGACTGAGGTACAAAAGCCTGAGCCCGAAGCTACATGGAAAATATATGTGGACGGATCGTCCACTCAGCTCGGAAGCGGAATTGGGATCCTACTACTTTCACCTCAGGGAGAGCGGATGCATTTGTCCGTCCGGCTGGACTATCGAGCAACAAATAATGAGGCAGAGTACGAAGCTCTCATAGCCGGACTGCAAGCCGCACGACATGTTGGAGCCAACCGGGTGGTGATCCACTCAGATTCCCAACTAGCCACTCAACAACTCATGGGTGCCTTTGAGATAAATAATGCAAGACTCAGATTGTACGAGGAGGCCTTTGAAAAACTCAAGACCAGCTTCACCGAGGTGGTGGTCCAGAAGATACCCCGAACGGAGAACCAGGCGGCAGATGAATTATCCAAGCTCACAAGCTCGATATCACCGGTCGTCATCCAACGACCAATCGAGCAAGTATCCTTGGTAGCGCACGTGGACCGGATGGAAGGCCTCACCTTCTCGAGCGATTGGAGAACATCCATCATGGAGTTTTTGCGCTCAGGTGCCACACCGCCCGATCGGGAGGAAGCCCAGCTACTGAGGAGGAGAGTCGGCCGGTTCACTCTGATCGGAGATCAGCTTTACAAAAAGGCATTCTCCCTACCGCTGCTAAAGTGCGTCAGCTCGGAGGACGCAGATTACATTCTCCAAGAGGTACACCAAGGATCTTGCGGAGGTCATCCGGGCGGCCGGTCCTTGGCTAGGAAGATCTTGCTGGCCGGATACTTCTGGCCAACTTTACATGAGGACGCCGCTCGGATCGTCGCAACATGTCTTTCCTGTCAGAAGTACCACAGTTTCTCTCATAAGCCGACGGAGGAAATGAAAGCGTCTACAGTGTCTTGCCCGTTCGACCAGTGGGGCATGGACATCATAGGACCCTTCCCTATGGCGATCGGACAACGGAAGTTCCTATTGGTGGTAGTCGATTACTTCTCCAAGTGGGTGGAGGCTGAGCCATTGGCCAAGATAACCGAGCAGATGGTCAAGAAATTCATCTGGCAACACATCATCTGTCGGTTCGGCATTCCGCGTCGGCTCGTGTCGGACAACGGGCGATAGTTCGTCGGAAAGCATCTCGAGAAATGGTGCAAGGGATATGACATTGAGCAGCACTTCACGTTTGTGGCGTATCTCCAAAGTAATGGTCAAGCCGAAGTAGCCAACCGGGAGATCCTCCGAATTCTTCGGGCTCGGCTCGACCACATGGGAGGAAGTTGGGTCGACGAGCTGCTGGGAGTCTTATGGGCCATCCGCACGACTCCTAAGGAGGGAACAGGAGTAACACTGTTCCACCTAGTGTATGGAGGTGAGACGGTCGTCCCAGTCGAAGTTGGCATAGACTCCGTCCGGATCGAGAACTACGATGAGGCAAATTCCGAGTGGAGACAACTAGAATTGGACTTGATCGACGAGGAGCGAGCCAAAGCGTCCGTCCGACTGATGGCCTATAGGCAGAGAATGAAGCAGAACTACAACCGCCGCGTAATTCCCCGAGCCTTCTAGGTGGGTGACTTGGTCTGGAAGAAAGTGAAGCCGGTCGGGGACGTAGGCAAGCTGGAGGCTCCCTGGGCAGGACCCTTCAAAGTCGTCGAGAAGCTACGATCGGGGGCCTATTACTTGGAGGATGAGGATGGACGACGACTAAAGAGACCGTGGAGTGCAAACCACCTCCAGCCCTATCGGGCCGGATGAAAGGTGCACCGATGTAATACATTTCATGAATATTCCGTTCGACTGTATCCTTTGGTTGCAGGAATAAAAGCTATAAGAACAAAGCAAAGGCATGAGCATTGTGCACCAAGCAGGTAGCTACCTGTGTTGGGTTCGTCGGGCTGCGAAAACCGCTTTTTCGCGTCGCGGAAACCCCGAGTCACCCAAAGCCATGGATCTCGTGCAAAGATTCGGAAACAAAAACTTTTCGAAAAACCTTTTCTTGTACGAGTTTGTAAAAACTTTAGATCTACACTAAAGTTAAGATCATTACCCTTGATGCGCGCCCCACGCGAATCCCGCTCGTCCAAATGATGCCGGATCTCAAGACCGTCAAGCGTACGGTCCTCCAGAAGTATCCACACGGACACACTAGATGGAGGTGACCAAAAACCAAGGTGTGCTAGCACCTATGTGGTTCGGCCAAGGAAGGAGGAGAGGGAGAGAGCAAGAAGAACACTCTAGGAGGAAGAAGAAGAGTGAATGATAGAATCAATTTTCAAAATGAAAATTCTACTCCACATTCAAGTGGCCGGCCACCTTCAAGGAGGTGTAACCCCCACATTAATTCCATTAATGTGGAGACCATTAAGAGTTGTAACCCCCATGAGGTGGCACTCTAGGATGATGTGGATCAACACTATTGGTCCACATCTTGCCACCTCACTAAATGACATGGCAACAAGTGTAACCTCCTCATTTAATGTGGGCCGGCCACATTAAATGCTATGGAGGCTTGTAACTTCCATGAGGTGGCACACATTGATGATGTGGAGCAATCCTATTGGTCCATATCTTGCCAACTCACTAGTGATGTGGCAAAAAGTCAAGTCAAACATGACTTTTTCTCTTCCTCTCAAATCAAGTCAAACTTGATCAAATCTCTCTTATGGTTGATCTAATCCAACCATATGATTCAAGCCAACTTAATATAATGAATCTAATTCATTAAATTAAGTTGATTTAATGAGTCATAATCTAAATTAGACTCATTGAATACATGAATCAACTTGAGTCCAACTCAATTAGCTCAATTTGGATTACTCTTAATCCAATATGATTCATCAAATGAATCTAATCCTCTTGGTTCATCATATGAACCAAATCTCCATCTAATTGTCCTTAGTGTGTGACCCTATAGGTTCTTGTAACGTTGGCAATGCCCTAAACCCATTTAGGAGCATAAGTAATGAGCGGTATCTAGCAACACATCATTACTACCCAAGTTACAAGAATGTCGAGATCCGACATCACCTTGTGACTACTAATTGTGACTCCTCACAATATATGTCATTGTCCTTCTATCCTAGACATCTAGATTGATCAATATGAGGCATAGACCGTGTCATCCTCTAATCAATCTAAATCTTGAACTCCAAGTAGACTCACTCGATCAAATGAGCTCAACATCTAATGTTGACTCATTTGGGCATGACCATGCACTTCGTGGTCTAACTCTATCAAGAATATTGATGTCGCTCCCGTCATATGGGAGGGATAGATCCCATCTACATCCCTCTGCATAATTTGTTACATACCCAGTAATCGCCTTTATAGTCCACCCTGTTACGGGTGACGTTTGACGAAACCAAAGTACATAACTCCTTATGTAGGGATCCATGGTGACTTCAGGTCTAAGGACTAATAGTCATACTAATAGCCACATGAGAAAGTATATGACACTCATATAACGATCCATGATACTTTCTCATGGCGGGTCATTCAGTATGCATTCTCCAATGTATACCCATGTGTCAGCTTAATATCTCTATATCCATGACTTGTGAGATCAAGTCATCGAGCTGACCTACATGCTAGTCTTATTGCATTAACATTGTCCCTGAATGTTAATACTCGACTAGGAATGATTTAGAGTAGTGTTCCCTATATCATCTCACTATCGATTCAACTAATCGATTGATATAGGTATGAACCTTCTACTCAAGGACGCTATTATACTTAGTCTATTTGGCACTAATACAAATAAGTATAATAACCAAACAAATGCCTTTATTAATATACAAGAATATGATACAATGAGTCCATACAATCATCAAATGATTGGCTCTAGGGCTCTAACTAACAGCCTGATGGCGTGACCAAGACACCGTGCTGTTCGGCCGGGTGAATATTATCCGAGCCACATGCTCGATGTCGAAGACCCCGCGCCGTTCGGCCGGGCGTATATTATCCGAGCCACATGCTCGATATCGAAGACCCCGTGCTGTTCGGCCGGACGTATATTATCCGAGCTATAAGCTCATTGTTGAAGACCGTCGAGCAGCGACGTTAAATCTTAAAGTCGAACCGGCGACTATAAACCCTCCGGCCTGAAGACCGTCGAGCAGCGACGTTAAATCTTAGAGTCGAACCGGCGACTATAAACCCTCCGGCCTGAAGACCGTCGAGCAGCGACGTTAAATCTTAGAGTCGAACCAGCGACTATAAACCTTCCGGCCGGAAGACCGTCGAGCGGCGACGTTAAACCTTAGAGTCGAACCGGCGACTATAAACCCTCCGGTCGGAAGACCGTCGAGCAGCGACGTTAAATCTTAGAGTCGAACCGGCGACTATAAACCCTCCGGCCGGAACCGGCGACTATAAACCTTCCGGCCGGAAGACCGTCGAGCAGCGACGTTAAATCTTAGAGTCGAACCGGCGACTATAAACCCTCCGGCCGGAAGACCGTCGAGCAGCGACGTTAAATCTTAGAGTCGAACCGGCGACTATAAACCTTCCGACCGGAAGACCGTCGAGCAGCGACGTTAAATCTAAGAGTCGAACCGACAACTATAAACCCTCCGGCCGGAAGACCGTCGAGCAGCGACGTTAAACCTTGGAGTCGAACCGGCGACTATAAACCTCCGGCCAGAAAAAGATAATAAAAAGGTCGACCTGTGAGTCGAGAGGTTGATCGGCCAAATTACCAAAGGTACTTCGCGAACATCTAACGGGAATCCCATTTAAAGAGGTGGGAGTGTTCAGACGAGCAGCCTAGTTACAGAAAATACTTCGTGAAAAATTCCCTTCGAGAGTGCGGAAGGCAGGACGAGAGACGATTAACAAGAAGGAAAGGTGTGGGACGCGAACGGCGGCAGGTCGCGCTCTGATCGGAAGACACAGGCATTAGCGATTTAATGAAAATAGAGTGAGCTAACAAAAGGACGTCATATCTTCATTAAAAGTTAGGCCATTAGAGCCGGTCGGAAGGATTACAAAAAACACTATTCAAGAAAATCATAAACGGTCTTCGGGATGGAAGAAAGGAGCGCCACGTAGTCTTCGGCCGGGATGGTAGCAGAGTTGGGAAGCTAACCCTTGGACTTCAGATAGTCCGTCGTGGCGGCAACGGCCAACTCAAAGGCAGTATACATCCGCTCGCAGACTTTCTCAGAAAATTCGTTCGAGCGGATGTGCTGCAGCCTCAGGGCTGCGACCCGGTCTGGCTCGGCCTCTTGATACTCCTTGAAGGTAGCTTGGGAAGCTTCAAGAGCCTCCTGCAAGTTCTTCAGTTCGTCCTTATGTTTGATCACCTCCGCCGAGCGGCTCGCCTTCTCGTCGTCCAGCTGCTCCATCAACTCTTTAACTCGTTGCTCCAGGCCCTGCGCCTCAACGTTTTTCTTCTCCAGATCGGCGATGTCCGTTTTCTTCCGATCAGTGGCTAGGCTTATTTTCCGGTCAAGAGTCTTGACCTGTCTTTCAAGTTCGGCCAGAGTAAAGGCTTGGTCGGCCGTCTTCTTTCGCTTCGCCTTCAACAAATCTTTGGTCTTCTTGAGCTCCTTCTGCAGCTCGGCATATGAGGGGCCCTGGGAGGACGGACCGCCTGAACTCTTCAGCCTCTTCAGCTCTTCGTCTACCATGGCCAGTCGATTGGCGACAGCGATCTCCTCCACCCATCTCTGACATAAACAAGAATATTAATAGCCGATCGGAAAGAGGGCGTAAATGACTTCGGAAGAAAACACACTTACCCCAGTGGCCTGTTGCATTTAGCTGTTGGCCAGGTTGCAGAGCGGAATCATCGCAAAACGGGCCCGAGCATCGGCCCACATCTCGGCGAGGGGCCCCTTCATGGTGATCATATGCTCGTGCGCAGTCGGCCGATCAGACTCGGGCAAAAGCTCCTCGATGGGAAGGTGCAGGGTGACCCTGATTGTGCGGCTCCAACCGGGAGACGTGTGAGCAGATGCAGAGGGAGCAGAGGCCGGGGCGGAGAACTTGGAAAAAATAGCCGAGCGCTGGACCCGGTGGGGGGCAGGTGGAAGAGTGCTAACCGGCACAGCCTCAATAGGGTTGGCAGACAGGTTTAGTTGAGACGGAGTCCGATCGGAGGATAATGCCTCCACCATTGGAGTTTTCCCACGCGAATCGGACCCCCCCCCCGCTCGGATACACGAACAACAGAAGTAGCCGACCGCAACGGTGTCTCCGTCCGGCGCCTTTTTTGTTTGAGCGGGCGCTCGTCTACCCGATCGGAGCCTTCCTCTTGGACGGCTAGTTCCCTGTTTGAAGTATCGCCTCCCGTCACCTCCACGGGGGAGGCCTGAGCGGCCGACTCCTCCGCATTTGTCTCGCTCTCACCCTCGTGAGAGCCGACCAGAGTGATGCCCAGTTGCTCCATCTCCTTGGCGACTGCCGCCTCAAACGCCTCAGCTTTCCTCTTTAAAATCTCGAGCATCACGGACTCCATGACGATATTCACTGCAAAGGAAAAAGAAGAAAATCAGTTAGCACTCAAAGTACATAAGCAAGTGAAATTCTTACCGAAGCTGCTCGGGAGTGGAGTACGGATCAGACTCAGGCCGAATATGTACAGCACGCCTTCAGGCAGAAGCTTGGTGATATCGAGCTTCAGACTGGCAAGCATGTTCACGGCCTGGAGATAGTCCGGTCGGGTCTTAAATCTTTTAAGCTCAGGAGAAGTAGGTGGCCCGACCTGCCATTTAGTTTGGAAGGGAGCCCGCTCGGGGAGACGAAGATAAAAGTAATACTCCTTCCAGTGTTTATTGGAGGAGGGAAGTTTATCAAAGAAGACTAGACCGGGCCGAGCCTGAAATAGATAGGTACCCAGCTCAGACTGCTTGGGATAATAAAAATAATAAAAAATTTCCGGTCGGAGAGGAATGCGGTGTATCTTGAACAATACCACCACTCCACACAAAAGGCGAAAAGTATTGGGAACTAATTGGGCGAGCGGAAGACCAAAGAAGTTGCAAACGTCGGCGAAGAAGGGGTGAAGAGGAAACCGCAGATCGGCTATGAATTGGTCGCGGAAAAAATAGATGGCTCCGCTCGGCGGTTTGTGTTGGCTTAGAATCAATGAATAGCACACCCAAGACACACACTAATATGCAAAAAAAAAAAAAAAAATAGACCGAGGAGGCAGACAACTGATACACTACTTTCTTACAGTGATGAAGATGATTGAAAAATGAATAAATCAATACACACCTCTAGAACCCTTTATATACACCATAAACTAAGGCTAAGTCCAATAACTTATCCCTTAAAACTAGGAAGACTAATTCTACTATTTATCCCTTAAACCTAGGACATCTTATCACTAATGCAAGGAAGAGAAAAAAAAATATACGTAGCCATTACATGTCCGGATTATATGCCTTCATTACCCCTCCTAATCCTGACATGGTTCTAAGTCACGGAGCCGAGTAGTTGTCGCATGGCACCATGGGCAGCCCATCTTTGTTCTCCGGTATTAACGAAATCAACCACAATTTGTCCACCTTTGGCACCATGGGCAGTCCATCTGTCTGCACCACGAACAAGTCCATCTGTCCGCGTTATCCATGACTTCGCTTCTTTGGCCCCGCGCCAAAGTTTATTTGCACACCAAGTGCTTGGCCCACAACTCGATCTCTTCGGCACCACGAACAAGTCTCGTCTGTTAGTTCTCTTGGCACCACAGGCAAGTCCATTTGCTCGCACAACGGACAAGTCCATCTGTCCGCCTTTGCTGCTTGGCATATGTTGCATACCTGCCACGCCCGCTTCACTGCCAAGTTTGCCTCCTGCACACTTGGGCTTGGAACGTGCCCAGCGCACTGCCAATCCTCTGCTTGGTATGGCTTGCGCCCATGCCACACTTGTTGGTTTGCCAAGTCTTCCTCCTGTAAGACTTGGGCTTGGGCAGCCCTGCACTGCCGCTCTGCTTGACATGCCTTGTGCGCATGCTCGACTCGGATGTATGCCAAGTCTGCCTCTTGTAGACTTGCACATGGAAAGTGTCCCGCGCACTGCCGGTTCGCTGCTTTGCATGTGCCCTAGCCAGGTTGGGTCTTCTTGTCTTGCTAGGAGACAGGCTTGCTTGAATATTTTCAAGATTATCTTGTACAAGCGATTTTGTGTTCGCTTTATCAGCATCAAGAGCTTCCCGCTCCTATCAATCACCTTCATGGTATCTCCTTTCATATGCACTTCATTCCCAGCTTCTGTCAATTGACCAAGACTTATGATATTACTACAAAGTTTCGTAATGTAGTATACCTCGTGGAGAGCCTTCCGATCGCCATTCTTGCATTCGAACACAACTGTCCCCTTGCCCATGATCTCAATGGTTGATCCATCGCCAAATCTCACCCTCCCGGTGATGGTTTCATCTAGTTCTTTAAACTTCTCGTGATGGCCAGTCATGTGGTTGCTGGCACCGTTGTCAAGGTACCAGACGTCTTTATCTTCTCCTTTCTCAACGCTGCGATACATCTCCGGTAGGAACCTATCTTCACTGAGTAGAATGATATCCTGCCGCTCATGCCTAGTGTGAGACTCCTCGTGGGACACGGTCATCATCAGTGTTGGCTCTTCATCGGTGGCGTAAGTTAGGTGAGCCTCATCATCACGACGCTTGTTGTAGCACTTGGACGCATAATGCCCCATTTTCTCACAATTGAAACACTTTATATGACTCTTGTCATGAGTGTCTCTGCCGTTGCTGCTACTGCCTCCTGCACTATCTTGGCTCGGCATACCACGACCACGACCGCGCCCTCGCCCTCGTCCACGCGATTTGCCACGACTAGGGCTGCTGGACCCACGCCCCTTTCCTCCTGACGAAGTGTCCACGTTGCTCCCCTTCTGTCGCATTTGCCATTCGGCATGAGTTAGTAGGAGCTCACCTTCAGTGCCGTTGGTGTTGCTGCGTAATCGTAGTGTTCGTTCCTCGTACGCCTTCAGTCGCCCAATAGTCTCCTCAAATTATATCGTCTCAAGATCGTGAAACTGCTCAATACCGACAACAATAGGGAAGAACTTATCAGGGACAGAATCGAGTAACTTCTTTACCAAAGATGAATCTTTAAGCGTGGCACCAAGAGTGGAGAACTTGCTGCTCATAGCGCTGAGTTTGCCAACAAACTCATCAATCGTGTCGGTCTCCTTCATCCGGAGGGCGTCAAACTCGCTCTTTAACGTTTGTACGCGTGCCTTCTTCACTCGATCACTTCCAAGGTACCTCGTCTTGAGGCTGTCCCAGACTTCCTTCGCCGTCTTCTTTGTTGCGATCTAGAGAAGTATGTCTTCGGGGACACACTGCAAGATGTATGCACGTGCCTTTTTATCCTTCTTTGCATCCACCTGGGCTCCTTCCACCGGCTCCACCGCCTTCCAGACTCCCTGGACATCAAGGATCGCCTCTGTCTTTATTGCCCACACAGTGTAATTGTGAGGGCTTAGCATCGGATAGGGAAATGACACTCCGCCATTCTCCTTCGCAGCAACTTGTGAGATGCCAGACATTTTTGTGGAATTGTGGATTCTTGGGTGTTCTATACTACCAAAGCTCTGATACCAGATGTTGGCTTAGAATCAATGAATAGCACACCCAAGACACACACTAATATGCAAAAAAAAATAGACCGAGGAGGCAGACAACTGATACACTACTTTCTTACAGTGATGAAGATGATTGAAAAATGAATAAATCAATACACACCTCTAGAACCCTTTATATACACCATAAACTAAGGCTAAGTCCAATAACTTATCCCTTAAAACTAGGAAGACTAATTCTACTATTTATCCCTTAAACCTAGGACAGCTTATCACTAATGCAAGGAAGAAAAAAAATATATACGTAGCCATTACATGTCCGGATTATATGCCTTCAGTTTGTGAGGCCGAGTGGTTGGTGAGGGTAGAATAAGTTCAAAGTCGGACGGAATGTCAAAACCATCAAGCAAAGCCTCGGCGTCACGCCGATCGAAGCGAGACTCCATGGTAGTATACCAGGGACCTAAAGTGAGGTCTGCAGGTCTGGATGAACTGGCCATTATCCGATCGGGCAAGAAAGCAAAAGCCAAGAGAATAGAAAATGACACACGACAAGGAGACAATGAAAGGGACAGCGACCAGAAGACGAGAACTCGACAAAAAAGACGAGGAAAACAGAGAGGAAAGGCGGAAGAACCTTACGAAGAGGCTGGGGATCGAAGGAAGACGGCGGGGAATCGTCGGAAAACAGTGAAGCGGAGTCGCCGGAACGCTGAAGCACCGAAGAAAGGCGGCGGGACACGCGAAGGCAAAAGTGTGGCGGAGGAGGAAGGTGACGGCTTTATAAGGTCGGGCCCGATCTGTTGGTTGCTACTCGGAAAACCTAATGGTTCCACTGTACAAAAATTTTGTACAAAGGTCTGAACCTTTTCCTAGCTACCATGTGTTCTTTTAAATTAAACTTGGATCGCCTGCGGAACTTAACACGTTTGATCCAAAGTTTAATCTATTTGTTCTTTTAGGTTTAAACTTGGATCTCCTGCGGAACTTAACACGTTCGATCCAAATCACCTAGGTTATTAATTCCATTAAATATTAATTTCCAAAATTGGCTTCCAGGACTGCATGGCGAGGCACATGACCTTCTTGGATATGGGAACAACCACCACCGCCTAGACAAAGCCTTTTAAGGAAAGCTAATATTTAATTTCCTTAAATAACTTTAGGTCAACCGAAAAGAACAATCAAATCACAAGGAAAAGAAAAACAAAGAACACAACATCGAAAATAAATTTGAAATACTAGAATCGCATGCCTCTTGTATTTGGTATTTTTTACATGAAGATAAAACTAGTATGATGCGGAATTAAAATACTAGTATATCTTTTCTTTTGTAAGCAAAAACCTCTAGGTCTTCTACCATATTCCTCTTCTAACCTCGGACGTTGTGTGGGCAACGGTCTTCCGAGATGAGAAGCCACCAAAGCACCTTCTTCTCCTCCTTGCAAGGTTCGGCCAAATCAAGTGCACCTCCAAGGAAGAAGAGAAACAACCAACCAAGCTCCAAGGGATGAAAGCTTTCTCTCCTTCTTCTCCAAGCTAGAAACCGGCCACCACTTAATCTCCAAGAGCAAGGGGAATTTCGGCCACAAAGATGGAGAGAAGAGAAAGGATGAGGCCGGCCACACCAAGGAAGAAAAGAGGGAGTAGAATAATAAAAGTTGTGTGTCATGAAGGCACCCCAACCCCCTCTTTTATAATCCTTAGCTTTAGTAAATAAGGGAATTTAATTACAATAAAATTTCCTTAACTTTCCTTGACATGAATTAATTAAGAAAAATTAAACAAAAATTTCCTTAACCTTCATGTCATGGCCGGCCATATCAATAAGAGCAAACAAGGCAATTTCAATCAACAATTAAAATTCCTTATTTGTCTTCGAAAATTTAAAAAAATAAAATTTCCCTTTAAAATCCCTTCATGGTTGATAAAAAGAAATTTCTATAATTTTAATTTTTCAACATGTGAATAATTTACAAAGAAGAAAAATAAAATATCTTTTCAATCTACAAATAAGGAAAGAGATCTAATCTCTTTCTTTAATCTTTTGTAGATCCTTTTAAAAGAAATATTTTAATTTTAAATCTCTTCAATAATTTATATCTTTCACATAATAAAAATTTAAAATTAAAATTCTTTTTAATTTAATGGGGGCCGACCACCTAAGCTTGGGTTTAAGCTAGGGTCGGCCACCCATGAACCAAGGCTTGGTCGGCCCTAGCTTGATCCACAAGCTAGCTTGGCCGGCCCTTATATCATGGGTATGAAGGTGGGTATATGTGGGTATAGTACTCTATAAATAAGAGGCTACGATAGAGACCGAGAGGAGGAATTGGTTTTGGTCTCCCGATAAAATTAAGCATCCCGTGTTCGCCCCGAACACATAACTTAATTTTATCAATATTAATTCATTCCACTAGAGAACTATTATTGAACTACCGCACCAATCCCAAATTACATTTTTGGGCTCCTTCTTATTATGAGTGTGTTAGTCTCCCTGTGTTTAAGATGTCGAATGTCCACTAATTAAGTGAGTTACTGACAACTCATTTAATTAATATCTTAATCCAAGAATAATACCACTCAACCTTATCGTCATGTTGGACTAAGTCCACCTGCAGGGTTTAACATGACAATCCTTATGAGCTCATCTTGGGGACATTATCAACTTAGATCTCTAGGACATAGTTTCCTTCTATAATCAACAACACACACTATAAGTGATATCATTTCCCAACTTATCGGGCTTATTGATTTATCGAACTAAATTTCACCCATTGATAAATTAAAGAAATAAATATCAAATATATGTGCTTGCTATTATATTAGGATTAAGAGCACACACTTCCATAATAACTGAGGTCTTTGTTCCTTTATAAAGTCAGTATAAAAGAAACGACCTCTAATGGTCCTACTCAATACACTCTAAGTGTACTAGTGTAATTATATAGTTAAGATAAACTAATTCCTAATTACACTACGACCTTCCAATGGTTTGTTCCTTTCCATTTTGGTCGTGAGCTACTGTTTATAATTTATAAGGTACTGATAACATCATCTTCTGTATGTGACACCACATACTTTGTTATCTACAATATAAATTAATTGAACAACTACAACTAAATGTAGACAATTTGACCAAATGTGATTCTTTATTCAAAATAAATGTTTATAAAAGCTTAGGCTTTCAGTATACACTCTAACAATTTCCCACTTATACTAATGACTAAGCTGCCATATCTTCTGCCATACATCTGATTCTCATTCCCTCCACATGCCTATCGAAAGCTTTTGCCGGAAGGGCCTTAGTGAAAGGATCTGCCAGGTTATCTGCTGATGCAATTTTGGCGATGACAACTTCTCCTTGCTTCACGATATCTCGTATCAGGTGGTACTTGCGCTCTATATGTTTTCTTGCCTTATGGGCTCGTGGTTCCTTCGAGTTTGCAACTACACCGCTATTATCACAATAAATTGTGATGATTTTGGGAAAACTAGGAATCACATCTAAGTCCATTAGAAAGTTCCTGAGCCATACTGCTTCTTTAGCCGCCTCAGAGGCTGCTACATACTCAGCTTCCATGGTTGAGTCTGAAACACATTTCTGCTTAACACTCCTCCATACAATGGCTCCACCTCCCAAAGTAAACACATAGCCTGATGTAGACTTACTGTTGTCCCTATTTGATTGGAAATCTGAATCCGTGTAACCCACAGGGAGCAAATTTTCTGCTTGGTAAACTAGCATATAATCTCTAGTCCTTCTCAGGTACTTTAATATATGCTTTACTGCAGTCCAATGTTCTTGTCCAGGGTTACTCTGATATCTGCTAACCATGCCCACGGTAAAACAGATATCAGGTCTCGTACATAGCATTGCATACATTAGGCTTCCTACAGCCGAAGCATAAGGAACTGCTTTCATGTTCTCTATCTCCTTTGATGTCTTCGGAGACATCTCTTTAGATAGAGCTACTCCATGCCTAAAAGGTAAGAAACCTTTCTTGGAATCCTGCATACTAAAATGAGCAAGGATTGTATCTATATATGAAGCTTGGGACAGACACAACATTTTTTTCTTGCGATCCCTTATAACTTTGATCCCAAGAATGTGTGCACAATCTCCTAAGTCCTTCATATCAAATTGTTTGGACAACCATACCCTTACATCCGATAATACCTTAACATTGTTGCTAATTAACAAAATATCATCTACGTATAGTACAAGAAATACCACCACGTTTCTGTTACACTTCTTGTATACACAAGACTCATCCGGACACTGAATAAATCCATATGACTGGATTACTTCATTAAACCAGATGTTCCAAGATCTTTAAGCTTGCTTCAGTCCATAAATGGACCGATTGAGCTTGCACACTAGATGCTCTTTGCCTTTTTCAATAAACCAGTCTGGTTGCTTCATATGGATGTTCTCTTCAAGACTTCCATTAAGGAAAGCTGTCTTGACATCCATTTGCCAAATCTCATAATCCATATGAGCAGCAATGGATAAGAGTATCTGGATAGACTTAAGCATGGCTACCGGTGAAAAGGTCTCCTCATAATCGATTCCCTCTTTCTGAGTGTACCCTTTCGCAACAAGCCTAGCTTTGAAGGTTTCTACCTTTTCGTCTGTCCCTCTTTTCCTTTTGTAGATCCACTTATATCCAACGGCTTTTACACCATCAGGTGGTTCTACAAGCTCCCAAACCTTATTAGAGTACATAGACTCTATTTCAGAATTCATTGCCTTTTGCCAAGATGCTGCATCTATATCTTGGAGTGCTTCGTCATATGTTCGGGGATCAGGTTCATATTTACCCGGGATCAAGTCCGAAGACTCTCCCAAAAACATGAATCTATCAGGCTGCTTTACAACCCTCCCACTACGACGAGGCACTGTCTGTGGTTGTGTATCATGTGTGACACGTGTTGTAGTCTCTTGTGGTACTTTATCTTGTACTGTTGGTACTAAGGTAGACGTGTCCTCTCTAAGTTCTTCTAAACTAACTTTGCTACTGGGCTTGTGATCCATTATATATTCTTCTTCTAAAAACTAGCCATTGGTACTAACAATGACCTTCTGGTGTTTAGGACTATAAAATAAACCACCTTTCGTTCCTCTGGGATACCCCACAAACACGCGAACTTCTGTACGAGATTCTAACTTATCGGCATCTGGTTTCAGCACATGTGCTGGACTACCCCAAATCCAAATATGTCTTAGACTGGGCTTTCGCCCATTCCACAATTCTGTGGGAGTAGAAGAAACTGATTTAGAAGGTACTAGGTTCAGAATGTACACTGCCGTTTCCAGAGCGTATCCCCAAAACGAATTTGGTAATTCCGAATAACTCATCATCGATCTAACCATTTCCATAAGAGTCATATTCCTTCGTTCTGCCACACCATTCTGTTGGGGTATACCAGGTGCGGACAGTTGGGACTGAATCCTAGCCTCTGATAAGTAATTTCGAAACTCTCCTAAGAGGTATTCGCCACCACGATCAGACCGTAGTGTCTTGATACTTTTACCTTGTCGTTTCTCTACATCAGCCTTGTACTCTTTGAACTTATCAAAGCACTCGGACTTGCGACTCATTAGGTAAATGTATCCGTATCTTGAATGATCGTCTATAAAAGAGACAAAATATTCAAAACCACCTCTTGCTTGGACAGACATAGGACCACACAAATAAGAATGAACCAATTCTAACACTTCTTTGGCTCTATACCCCTTGGCCTTAAAAGACCTCTTGGTCATTTTACCTTCCAAGCAAGATTCACAAGTTGGAAAATTTTCCAACTCTAATGAACCCAAAAGTCCATCGGCTATAAGCCTTTGAATCCTACTTAAGTTAATATGACCAAGCCTTAGATGCCAAAGATATGCTTGGTTCATTTCCGAAGGTTCTTTTCTCTTATTTGAGTTAGAAGATGAGTTATAAATTTCCATGTTTTGCTTTGTGGGAGAAATTAGATTTAAAGTATACAAATTGCCAACTAATGCACCAGAACAGGTAATCACTTTATTTCTCTTAATAACTACATCATTACTAAAAGAAACTGAATATCCATCCAAAAATAGTTTAGAAACTGAAATTAAATTCTTTCTAAAACTGGGTACATAAAGACAATTTCTTAAAACCAAATTTCTATTCCTATTAAAAGATAAGTAGACGTCTCCCACTGCAACAGTCGCCACCTTAGTAGCATTGCCCATGTAGACTGTTATTTCTCCTTCACATAGTCGTCGGGTTTCCTGGAACCCCTGCAAAGAATTGCAGACATGATCAGTGGCTCCCGTATCTACACACCAGGTGCTGGTAGATAACACCACTAAACATGTTTCAACAACTAGAGCATGAGATATACCTTTGTTGTTCTGATTCCTACGAGGACAGCCCGCCTTCCAATGCCTTGACTGCTTATAGATGAAGCACTTGCCCTTCGGCTTCTTCATTCCAGCTTGGTCCTGTACTCTGAGATTTATTCACTTTCTTTGCTGAACCAACTTGTTTCTTCTTCTTCTTTCCTTTCGGTTTAGAAGTAGAACCATTTTCAGCATAGTGAATATGAGAATTGTGACGAAACAAACCTTCTGCTGCCTGAAGTTCTGTCAGTAGTTCCGCCAATGAATATACTCTTTTGTTTATATTGTAATTCAGGTGGAATTGCTCAAAACTTCTAGGTAGTGTTTAGAGGATCATATCGATCTGGGTTTCCCCATCAATTTCTCCTCCAAGAATTTGTATTTCGTTTAGATAGGCCATCATCTTTAGGATATGATCCCTCACAGGAGTACCCTCTTGCATGGTGGCTGTCATTATCTTTCTCATGGCTTCTTGCCTAGAAGCCCGATCCTGATGACCAAAGAGTTCCTTGAGATTGTTCATAATATCATAAGCTGTTGGTAAATCTTGATGTTGATGTTGCAATACATTTGACATTGATGCTAAAATGTAACACCGCGCCATCTCATCTACTTTTACCCATTTCCTATGATATTCAATCTCCTCTTGGGTAGATTCACTAGTGGGTGCATCAGGACAAGGCTCAGTCAGTACAAACTTATAGCTTTCAGCAGTAAGAACAATGTCCAGGTTCCTTTTCCAATCTATGTAGTTATGACCAGTAAGTCTATTCTCTTTTAGTATGATGGTCAATTGGTTGAAAGTCATCCTAAGAATCACAAATAACTTTTGGCCAGAAATCTAAATTTAGAATAATATTAATTCCTCAAACAATACTATTTTAAATTAACCAACACCTCAAAACACCGTGAATGTTGTATGCCACGATAGTGTGGATGTATACAAATTCAATATTTGTAAAAGGAGGGTTTAACCTATTAATTTTATTATCTTGTCAACCTAACTTTTTGACAAATAAAATTAATAGTTGGTATCCTTTGGTCTCACGAATAATAGCAGTGACTCCGATGGGGAGGATACTATTAGATGTGCCTAAGTGTATACCATTACTTGACACTAAGTCCATTAAAAAGATTGTGCCCCTTCCGATGGGGAAGATCACACACTCTTAATTAACTTCCTATAGTCATCCAAAATGGAAGTTTGTTCTAGTGATCCACAAACAAGCTCATCCGATATGGAGGAAGGCACTCAGAGCCAACGCGCAAGCTTGTTTGCATCACTTACAAACCAGTAATGGAGATCGTGGAATTTATTTAAAATCCCTCTCCCACTTAGTTATTTATAAATGAGGAATTTTAACTATGCTAGCCTACTAAACATGTATACTAACATGCACACACAGCACAATATAAAAGTAATAAATAGAAAAACTAATTTTCAACTATTATGACTTTTATCTATTGTTGTCCTCCATGTGTTGTCATCCCAGCTGCTGCCATTTTTGGCCACCGCCACCGGATCTAGTTGTCGCATCCATCTTGCTCCTTGTTCCGCTGCGCCTCTGGTCCTTAAAAGGTTCCACGCCTTGCAAGATTCGATCCGTGACATAAATAGAATTTTACATTTTTCGATCCTATATTCCTCGAAGGAATGTACATGTAAACTAGATCGAACATAAAATAAAAATTTACATCCATCGATCCTATATTCCATAAAAGGAATGTACATGTAACTAGATCAAAAATAAAATCCTAATAAAACTAAATACAGCTCCTGCTGTATTTTATAATACAATCATGCATACACATATAAATGCCCTTAACATGTCCAAGGATCCAATCACACACATAATAACTAAAAGCCATAATAGTTGGATCCTGCATCCACAAAGTTAGCACATCCTATAATTAACCTGCCTAAATTATGTATGACATGTGCATAATTAAACTAATACCAAATAGACAGAGGCAAAACCCTCGCTCTGATACCAATTGTTGGTTGCTACTCGGAAAACCTAATGGTTCCACTGTACAAAAATTTTGTACAAAGGTCTGAACCTTTTCCTAGCTACCATGTGTTCTTTTAAATTAAACTTGGATCGCCTGCAGAACTTAACACGTTTGATCTTAAGTTTAATCTATTTGTTCTTTTAGGTTTAGACTTGGATCTCCTGCGGAACTTAACACGTTTGATCCAAATCACCTAGGTTATTAATTCCATTAAATATTAATTTCCAAAATTGGCTTTCAGGACTGCATGACGAGACACATGACCTTCTTGGATATGGGAACAACCATCACCGCCTAGACAAAGCCTTTTAAGGAAAGCTAATATTTAATTTCCTTAAATAACTTTAGGTCAACCGAAAAGAACAATCAAATCACAAGGAAAAGAAAAACAAAGAACACAGCATCGAAAACAAATTCGAAATACCAGAATCGCATGCCTCTTGTATTTGGTATTTTTTACATGAAGATAAAACTAGTATGATGCGGAAATAAAATACTAGTATACCTTTTCTTTTGTAAGCAAAAACCTCTAGGTCTTCTACTGTATTCCTCTTCTAACCTCGGACGTTGTGTGGGCAACGGTCTTTCGAGATGAGAAACCACCAAAGCACCTTCTTCTCCTCCTTGCAAGGTTCGGCCAAATCAAGTGCACCTCCAAGGAAGAAGAGAAACAACTAACCAAGCTCCAAGGGATGAAAGCTTTCTCTCCTTCCTCTCCAAGCTAGAAACCAGCCACCACTTAATCTCCAAGAGCAAGGGGAATTTCGGCCACAAAGATGGAGAGAAGAGAAAGGATAAGGCCGGCCACACCAAGGAAGAAAAGAGGGAGAAGAATAATAAATGTTGTGTGTCATGAAGGCACCCCAACCAACCTCTTTTATAATCCTTAGCTTTAGTAAATAAGGAAATTTAATTACAATAAAATTTCCTTAACTTTCCTTGACATAAATTAATTAAGAAAAATTAAACAAAAATTTCCTTAACCTTCATGTCATGGCCGACCACATCAATAAGAGCAAACAAGGCAATTTCAATCAACAATTAAAATTCCTTATTTGTCTTCGGAAATTTTAAAAAATAAAATTTCCCTTTAAAATTCCTTCATGGTTGATAAAAAGAAATTTCTATAATTTTAATTTTTCAACATGTGAATAATTTACAAAGAAGAAAAATAAAATATCTTTCCAATCTACAAATAAGGAAAGAGATCTAATCTCTTTCTTTAATCTTTTGTAGATCCTTTTAAAAGAGATATTTTAATTTTAAATCTCTCCAATAAATTATATCTTTCACATATGAAAATTTTAAAATTAAAATTCTTTTTAATTTAATGGGGGCTGACCACCTAAGCTTGGGTACAAGCTAGGGCCGGCCACCCATGAACCAAGGCTTGGTCGGCCCTAGCTTGATCCACAAGCTAGCTTGGCCGACCCCTATATCATGGGTATGAAGGTGGGTATAGGTGGATATAGTACTCTATAAATAAGAAACTACGATAGGGACCGAGAGGAGGAATTGATTTTGGTCTCCCGATAAAATTAAGCATCCCGTGTTCGCCCCGAACACACAACTTAATTTTATCAATAATAATTCATTCCACTAGAGAACTATTATTGAACTACCGCACCAATCCCAAATTACATTTTTGGCCTCCTTATTATGAGTGTGTTAGTCTCCCTGTGTTTAAGATGTCGAATGTCCACTAATTAAGTGAGTTACTGACAACTCATTTAATTAATATCTTAATCCAAGAATAGTACCACTCAACCTTATCGTTATGTTGGACTAAGTCCACCTGCAGGGTTTAACATGACAATCCTTATGAGCTCATCTTGGGGACATTATCAACCTAGATCTCAAGGACACAGTTTCCTTCTATAATCAACAACACACACTATAAGTGATATAATTTCCCAACTTATCGAGCTTATTAATTTATCGAACTAAATCTCACCCATTGATAAATTAAAGAAATAAATATCAAATATATGTGCTTGTTATTATATTAGGATTAAGAGCACACACTTTCATAATAACTGAGGTCTTTGTTCCTTTATAAAGTCAGTATAAAAGAAATGACCTCTAATGGTCCTACTCAATACACTCTAAATGTACTAGTGTAATTATATAGTTAAGATAAACTAATTCCTAATTACACTACGACCTTCCAATGGTTTGTTCCTTTCCATTTTGGTCGTGAGCTCTGTTTATAATTTATAAGGTACTGATAACATCATCTTCTATATGTGGCACCACATACTATGTTATCTACAATATAAATTAATTGAACAACTACAACTAAATGTAGACAATTTGACCAAATGTGATTCTTTATTCAAAATAAATGTTTACAAAAGCTTAGGCTTTCAGTATACACTCTAACACGATCGAACTCGACCGTCTGATGCAGGTCACAGGAACCGAGGCCCCCATCGGGCCGTTCATTTCAAACCACCGATGTCCCATCGGACACATCGCCGAGCCGTACAATGACGCCAGCGGAGGCGCCACGTGGCACCATGCCATAAGGGTGCATTTAATGAGCGTCATTACGTCACGCAGCGCGCGTGCTCGGTTTTAATTTATAGGATTTTGCACGAATTCCGAGGAGATCCGAAGGGCGTCAGCGTTGACTGTCAACACGGCAGTAAAGCCAGCGCTCGGAAGGAGCCGAGCGGCCGAGGGGATGAACATTCCAGAGTGGCAGGGCGATGTCATTCTGGCCGACCGGCAGTTCAGTCAGTTGGACTTAGCGCCTCCTTCGACTAGACTTGAAGGGGAGGCATGTGATCCGGTGATAAGGACGGGGGACCCTCGTTGGTGGAAGGTCAACGACACGTGGAGGTCAAAGGTCAAGAGATTCAACCCTGAGACACAACCGACCGGACGAAGCAGGCCAACCGACCGGACATTACTAGCCGACCGACCGGACATTGCTGGCCGACCGACCGGACAAAAGACAACCCGAGTAGGGGTCGGGTTTCCGATGCTCAAGGTAAAAAGGTTTCATGGCCGAGCGGGTAGTCCGTTCGGTCGGGGCACAAGGCAACAAAGTCAAGCAGGAGCAATCTCATCCGAGCATACGACTGAGGCAGAAGTGATATGCCCGCCGAGTGGCCGTACCGCTCGGCCCTGGAACAGATATGAAGCGCAAGAGGACAAAGGAGACAGGGGATAACATCATCCTCGAGACGTCTGCCGCCGACAGGCAGCATGGTTGGCGGCCGAGCCGTACACAGGATCATACGGTGGAAGCTTCCACCGTCACATCCGGGATATGTTCGGATGATTGCGGAATGGCGCCAGAGGTATTTTTCTGACAGGGGCTCGTTAAGGTATGTTTGGGGAAGCGTGTACGCATAAAGAAGTGTGCCCGCGCCTCCCCGGGATCCTATATAAGGACCCCCAGACGTCGATGAAGGTATGCGCAAATCTTTACTGTAGCCACAGTTACGCTGCTTCTCTCGTTGCCTGACTTGAGCGTCGGAGGGCTGTCGCCGGGAAACTTCTCCCGGCTCGGCTTCTTTGCAGGTTCGCTGGAAATTTATACCACCAATCGGAGATAGCGGAGTGTGCCACGTCCCCAGTGTCCGTCGACTCAGCGCTAGGAGAGAATCAACACGATATCATATCTGTTAGGCTTTCAATTGTTTGTTGTCCCTCTGATTATACTGTATGAGTTTCAAAAACTGCGACTTGCGTGCCGGTTGCAAACACTGTTGGGTCGCTCATATGTATTCTGATTTGGGCTGATGGTCAGTGACTTTGGTAGTGCCCCAGGCGCCTACAGCTTGAGCAAAGCTTCAGTATGGATTCGAATTTCAGTTGGAGTTGCTCCTTGTGGCCATTAGGTAGGGCAACTGGAATGGTTCCTGGTAGTTCCTTGGTTACATCAACCTCGACCAGGACTCTCGCAAAATTCACTCGTTCCCTAGTTTTGTTGAATCTGTCTGTATATAAGGGAGTGCCAATTTGCGAGTTTACTTTTCTCAGGCCGGAGGTGGACCAGCAATCTATTGGCAGTCCATATATTTGCATCCACAATGGCATTTGGTCTGAATTTCAGTCTTGAAAGTGAAACATTGTGGCTCCGAGCAAGCTCTGTTCTTCGTGAACAGGTCTACCCATCTCCGGTTTTGTGTTCCTTGTACTGGTCTTCTCTGCTCCTGAATTTCCGGCGTCTGTTCTTGCTCCACCTGCGATTTCTCTGGTATTCTGTCCTTGTTCATTCGACCGCCCATTGAGTGGCTTTGATCCAGGGGTTGGTTTTCAGTTCTGTTTTCAGGCTTCCCACGTGTAGGCATTGGTTACGGCTCATCCTCTGAACAACGCTGCTTACCTTTGTCTGGCATAGGTTGCGCCCCAACTTGCTTCACTGCCATAGAAGATTGTCCAAAGGCGATTGTTCCTTGCTGTTGCTGCTGCTGTGAGATGGCGCCGCGATAGCTAAAATCCAGGTGGAAGGCTCTCCATCCATGACGTGGCAGCAGTGGCGATGCATCACGTAGAGAAGACGATGATTAGTTAACGTGGGGAAGACGATTAAGGAACAGCAGTTCCGTTGACTTGTTAACTCAATGGCTTTCAGGACGTGTAAATTAATTGGTATCCGGATCTCAACTCGTGACCCTTGTCTGTTAACTCGTTAGCCCGATCCGCCAACTTGAATTCAAATCGTCCAACAACCCGGCTTAGGGAATTGTTTCTCTACGTCAGCTTTAGCGTGGATTCTGATTGAGCTCGTCTGCGGCCAGGCCCCATTCGTCAACGGTCATTAAACTACGCAGATCATCTTCTCCGTAAAACGGCGAAACGCTGGCTTCCTTCTCCACCGCCGCCTGCTTCCTGTTGTATGGATTGTTCCCTCCAGTCTCACCTTCTGGTTGAGCGAAGCAACCTCTTGTTGTTCGAAGACGTCGTAGAGCTTCCTCACCGGCTGTCTTCCTCGCTGCGCTACCCAGATTTCTGCCGGCAACGGGGGACTGTATCCGCCCGTCTAGCAGTTGTTGTCAGCGTTATTGTCTTTTGACGTGGCTTCCCGAGCGTCTATGTATGAATTTTCCTGCTCAGGTTGATGTCCAGCAATCAAACAGTACCTTGCCCTCAAGTGAAGGTGTACTTGTATCTCCTCCTCTAGTACCTCCAGCGATCTGCCACCGCAGCGTCCATCCCCCTCATGTGGTCGGCCTCTGGCGAACTACCCTCATGACTGAACGGCCTCACACCTCCTGGTTGGAATTTGGCTAAGTCTGTTCGTCGACTCTGTGTAGCTGAGTTAAACGCCGACGATGCCACGAACACCTCTGATGAACCCTGAACTACCTGTGCCTTCCTCCGACACCGCTCCAGACACTGACCTAAGACCTAACCCTCATCTTTGTTGGAAAAAAGAAATTATGAGAGAAGAAGTAAAAAAAGAATTATAGAAGGAAAATGTGAAAGAGGAAAAAACTCTTGTGGAAGAGGAACATAATAAAACAAAACTCAACTTGCTTCATTCATTGAAAAAAGGTACATATTTATAGGTTTATTGGATAAAAACTAATAATATATATATATATATATATTTTAAATTCTATCTCTACGAAACTCTTATCCTTATCATTCCAACTCAACAATTTTATCCTATCACGAAGTCTAGTCAAACTTGTCACCTCATCCTTTTATCTTCACAAATTTTATCAACATCTAAAATAAAGTTTAATTTCCAACACCCTTCTTAAACTTGATTTTGTGACTCCAAGTAAATATCGCATCTTGATGATGTTGGTTGCTACTCGGAAAACCTAGAGGTTCCACTGTACAAAAATTTTGTACAAAGGTCTGAACCTTTTCCTAACTACCATGTGTTCTTTTAAATTAAATTTTGGATCGCCTGCGGAACTTAACACGTTTGATCCAAAACTTAATTTATTCGTTCTTTTAGGTTTTGACTTGGGTCTCCTGCGGAACTTAACATGTTCGACCCAAATCGCCTTAAGTTATTAATTCCATTAAATATTAATTTCCATAATCGGTTCCCAGTACTGACGTGACGAGGCACATGACCTTCTTGGATATGGGAGCAACCACCACCGACTAGACAAAACCTTTTATAGAAAGCTAATATTTAATTTCCTAAAATAACTTTAGGTTAACCGAAAAGAACAATCAAATCACAAGGATAAATAAAATAAAAGAACACAACATCGAAAAACATATTCGAAATACTAGAACGTAAGCCTCTTGTATTTGGTATTATTTCCATAAATAACTAGTATGATGCGGAAAAGGAAAAACTACTAGTTATACCTTCTAGAAAGACCTCTTGATCTTCTATCGTATTCCTCTTCTAACCTCGGACGTTGTGTGGGCAACGATCTTCCGAGATGAGAAACCACCAACCACCTTCTTCTCCTCCTAGCTAGGTTCGGCCACAAAGAAAGAAGCTTCACCAAGGAAGAAAATCAAAACACTAACCAAGCTCCAAGAGATGCAAGCTTTCTCTCCTTCTTCTTCTTCTTCTCCAAGTAGTATCCGGCCTTCACAAGAGCTCCAAGCAATAGAGAGTTTCGGCCACCACAAAGAGGAAGAGGAGAAGAGATGATGGCCGGCCACAACACCAAGGAAAAGAGGGAGAGAAAATAATAGAGGTTGTCTCATGAAGGCACCCTCACCCCTTCTTTTATATTCCTTGGCCTAGGCAAATTAGGAAATTTAATTACAATAAAATTTCCTCAATTTCCTTGACATGATTTAATTGAGAAAAATAAAATAAAATTTCCCCAATTGAAATCTTATGGCCGGCCACATCAATGAAAACAAAATTGGACAAGTTTCAATCAACAATTAAAACTTCCTAATTTGTTTCCGGAAATTTTAAAAAAATAAAATTTCTCTTCAAATCTCTTCATGGTTGATAAAAAGGAAATTTCTATAATTTTAATTTTACAACATGTGAATAATTTTTAAAGAGAAAATAAAATATCTCACCAATCTACAAATAAGAAAAGAGATATAATCTCTTTCTTTAATCTTTTGTAGATCTTTTACAAAAGAGATATTTTAATTTTAATTCTCTTTAATAAATTATATCTTCCACATAATAAAAATTAAAATTAAATTTCTTTTTTAATTTAATTTGGCCGGCCCCCACTAGCTTGGGTTCAAGTTAGGGCCGACCACCCAATCTTATACCTAGGCCGGCCCTAGCTTAGTTCCCAAGCTAGCTTGGACGACCCCTTATTGGTGGGTATAGAAGGTGGGTATAGGTGGGTATAGTACTCTATAAATAAGAGGCTACGATAGGGACCGAGAGGAGGAATTGGTTTTGGTCTCCCGATAAAATTAAGCATCCCGTGTTCGCCCCGAACACACAACCTAATTTTATCAATAATAATTCATTCCACTAGAGAACTATTATTGAACTACCGCACCAATCCCAAATTACATTTTTGGGCTCCTTCTTATTATGAGTGTGTTAATCTCCCTGTGTTTAAGATATCGAATGTCCTCTAATTAAGTGAGTTACTGACAACTCATTTAATTAATATCTTAGTCCAAGAGTAGTACCACTCAACCTTATCGTCATGTCGGACTAAGTCCACCTGCAGGGTTTAACATGACAATCCTTATGAGCCCTCTTGAGGACATTATCAACCTAGTATCTCTAGGACACAGTTTCTTTCTATAATCAACAACACACACTATAAGTGATACCATTTCCCAACTTATCGGGTTTATTGATTCATCGAACTAAATCTCACCCATTGATAAATTAAAGAAATAAATATCAAATATATGTGCTTGTTATTATATTAGGATTAAGAGCACACACTTCCATAATAACTGAGGTCTTTGTTTCTTTATAAAGTCAGTATAAAAGAAACGACCTCAAATGGTCCTACTCAATACACTCTGAGTGTACTAGTGTAATTATATAGTCAAGATAAACTAATACCTAATTACACTACGACCTTCTAATGGTTTGTTCCTTTCCATTTTGGTCGTGAGCTACTGTTTATAATTTATAAGGTACTGATAACATTATCTTCTGCATGTGACACCATATACTATGTTATCTACAATATAAATTAATTAAACAACTACAACTAAATGTAGACAATTTGACCAAATGTGATTCTTTATTCGTAATGAATGTTTACAAAGTTTAGGCTTTCAGTATACACTCCAACAATCTCCCACTTATACTAATGACTAAGCTGTCATATCTTCTACCATACATCTGATTCCCATTCCCTCCACATGCCGATCAAAGGCTTTTGCCGGAAGGGCCTTAGTGAAAGGATCTGCCAGGTTATCTACTGATGCAATCTTGGCAATGACAACTTCTCCTCGCTTCACGATATCTCGTATCAGGTGGTACTTGCGCTCTATATGTTTACTTGCCTTATGAGCTTGTGGTTCCTTCGAGTTTGCAACTGCACTGCTATTATCACAATAAATTGTGATAATTTTGGGCAAACCAGGAATCACATCTAAGTTCATTAGAAAGTTCCTGAGCCATACTGTTTCTTTAGCTGCCTCAGAAGCTACTACATACTCAGCTTCCATGGTTGAGTCCGATACGCATTTCTGCTTAACACTCCTCCATAAAATGGCTCCACCTCCTAAAGTAAACACATAGCCTGATGTAGACTTACTATTGTCCCTATCTGATTGGAAATCTGAATCCGTGTAACCCATAGGGAGTAAATCGTCTGCTTGGTAAACTAGCATATAATCTCTAGTCCTTCTCAGGTACTTTAATATATGATTTACCGCAGTCCAATGTCCTTGTCCGGTTACTCGATATTCCACCGACCATGCCCACGACAAAGTATATCGTGTCCATAGATTGCATACATAAGACTTCCTACACCGAAGCATAAGGAACCGCTTTCATGTCTTCTATCTCCTTTGACGCCTTTGGAGACATCTCTTTAGATAGAGCTATTCCATGCCTAAAAGGTAAGAAACCTTTCTTGGAATCCTGCATGCTAAAACGAGCAAGGATTGTATCTATATATGAAGCTTGGGATGACAGACAACATTCTTTTCTTGCGATCTCTTATAACTTTGATCCCAAGAATGTGCACATTCTCATAAGTCCTTCATATCAAATTGTTTGGACAACCATACCTTACGTCTGATAATACCTTGACATTGTTGCCAATTAACAAAATATCATCTACGATAGTACAAGAAATACCACCACGCTTCCATTACTTCTTATATACACAAGACTCATCCGGACTTTGAATAAATCCGTAGGATGGATTACTTCATTAAATCGGATGTTCCAAGATCTTGAAGCTTGCTTCACCATAAATGGACCGATTGAGCTTACACTAGATGCTCTTTGCCTTTTCAATGAACCCTTCGTTGCTTCATATGGATGTTTTCTTCAAGACTTCCATTAAGGAAGTCTTGACATCCATTTGCCAAATCTCATAATCCATATGAGCAGAATGGATAAGAGTATCCGATAGACTTAAGCATGGCTACGGTGAAAAGGTTTCCTCATCGACTCTTTTCGAGTATACCTTTTCAACAAGCCTAGCTTTGAAAGTTTCTACCTTCCCGTCGTCTCTTTTCCTTTGTAGATCCACTTACATCCAACGACTTTTACACCATCGGTGGTTCTACAAGCTCCTGCACCTTATTAGAGTACATAAACTCTATTTCAATTCATCGCCTTTTGCCAAGATGCGATCTATATCTTGGAGTGCTTCATAATTGATCGGGGATCAGTTCATGTTTACCCGGATCAAGTCCAAGACTCTCCCAAAACATGAATCTCTCAGTCGCCTCACAATCCTCCCACTACGACGAGGCACCGTCTGTGGTTGTGTATCATGTGTGACACGTGTTGCGTCTCTTGTGGTACTTCATCTTGTATTGGTACTAAAGTAGACGTGCCTCTCTTAGTTCTTCTAAAACAACTTTACCATCGGGCTTGTGATCCATTATATATTCTTCTTCTAAAACGGGCATTGGTGCTAATGACCTTCTGGTCTTAGGACTATAAAATAAACCACCTTTCGCTCCTTTTGGGATATCCTACAAACACGCGAACTTCAGTACGGGATTCTAACTTATCAAGATCTTGGTTTCAGGACATGTGCCGGACTACCCCAAACCGAATATGTCTTAGACTGGTTTTCGCCTATTCCACAATTCTATGGAAGTAGAAAACTGATTTAGAAGGTACTAAGTTCAAAACGATACCGTTTCCAGAGCATATCCCAAAACGAATTTGGTAATCAATAACTCATCATCGATCTAACCATCTCCATAAGAGTCATATTCCTTCGTCGCCACACCATTCTGTTGGGGGGCAGTTGGGATTGAATCCCGGCCTCGATAAGTAATTCCTAAACTCTCCTAAGAGGTATTCACCACCACGATCCGACAGTATTGTCTTGATACTTTTACCTAGTCGCTTCTCCATCCGCCTTGTATTCTTTGAACTTATCAAAGCACTCGGACTTGCGGCGCATTAGGTAAATGTATCCATATCTTGAATAATCGTCTATGAAAGAGACAAAATATTCAAAACCTCCTCTTGCCTGGACAGACATAGGACCACACAAATCAGAGTGAACTAACTCTAACACTTCTTTGGCTCTATACCCCTTGGCCTTGAACGGCCTCTTGGTCATTTTACCTTCCAAGAAGGATTCACAAGTTGGAAAATTTTCCAACTCAAATGAACTCAAAAGTCCATCGGCTATAAGCCTTTGAATCCTACTTAAGTTAATATGACCAAGCCTTAGATGCCAAAGATATACTTGGTTCATTTTCGAAGGTTCTTTTCTTTTATTAGAATTAGAAGATGAGTTATAAATTTCCATGTTTTACTTTGTGGAAGAAATTGGATTTAAAGTATACAAATTGCCAACTAATGCACCAGAACAGATAATCTCTTTATTTCTTTTAATAACTACATCGTTACTGAAAGAAACTGAATATCCATCTAAAAACAGTTTAGAAACTGAAATTAAATTCTTTCTAAAACTGGGTACATAAAGACAATTTCTTAAAATCAAATTTCTATTTCTACTAAAAGATAAGTAGACGTCTCCCACTGCAACAGCTGCCACCTTAGTAGCATTGCCCATGTAGACGGTAATCTCTCCTTCAGATAGTCGTCGGGTTTCCTGGAACCCCTGCAAGGAATTGCAGACATGATCAGTGGCTACCGTATCTACACACCAGGTGCTGGTAGATAGCACCGCTAAACATGTTTCAACAACTAGAGTATGAGATATACCTTTGTTTTGGTTTCTACGAGGACAGTCCGCCTTCCAATGTCCTGCCTGCTTGCATATGAAGCACTTGCCCTTCGGCTTCTTCATTCCAGCTTTAAATCCTGTAATTTATTCACTTTCTTTATCGAACCAGCTTGTTTCTTCTTCTTCTCCTCTCGGTTTAGAAGTAGAACCAATTTCAAGATAGTGAATTTGAGTATTGTGACGAAATAATCCTTCACCGCTTGAAGTTCTCAGTAGTTCCGTTAATGAATAAACCCTCTTATTCATATTATAGTTCAAAGTGAACCGCTCAAAACTTCTAGGTAGCTTGGAGGATCATATCGATCCGGGTTTCCCATCAATTTCTCCTCCAAGGATCTCTATCCGTTCGGATAAGCCATTATCTTTAGGATATGATCCCTTACAGGAGTACCCTCTTGCATGGTGGCTGTCATTATCTTTCTCATGGCTTCTTGCCTAGAAGCCCTATCCTGATAACCAAAGAGTTCCTTGAGATTGTTCATAATATCATAAGCTGTTGGTAAATCCTGATGCTGATGTTGCAATACATTTGACATTGAAGCCAAAATGTAACACTGCACCATCTCATCAGCTTTTACCCATTTCCTATTATATTCAATCTCCTCTTGAGTAGATTCACCAGTAGGTGCTTCAGGGCACTGCTCAGTCAGTACAAATTTATAGCTTTCAGCAGTAAGAACAATGTCTAGGTTTCTTTTCCAATCTATGTAGTTTGGTCCAGTAAGTCTATTCTGTTGAAGTATGATGGACAGTGGGTTGAAAGTCATCCTAAGAATCACAAATAACTTTTGGTCAGAACCCTTAAATTTAGAATAATATTGATTCCTCAAACAATACTATTTTAAATTAACCAACACCTCAAAGCACCGTGAATTTTGTATGTCACGTTAGTGTGGACGTATACAAATTCAACATTTGTAAAAGGAGGGTTTTAACCCATTAATTTTATTATCTTGTCAACCTAACTTTTTGACAAATAAAATTAATAGTTGGTATCTTTTGGTCACACAAATAATAGCAGTGACTCCGATGGGGAGGATACTATTAGGTGTGTCTAAGTGTATACCATTACTTGACACTAAGTCCATTAATAAGATTATGCCCCTTCCGTTGGGGAAGATCACACGCTCTTAATTAACTTCCTATAGTCATCCAAAAATGGAAGTCTGTTCTAGTGATCCACAAACAAGCTCATCTGTTATGGAGGAAGGCACTCAGAGCCAACGCGCAAGCTTGTTTGCATCACTTACAAACCAGTAATGGAGACCATGAGATTTATTTAAAAATCCCTCTCCCACTTAGTTATTTATAAACGAGGAATTTTAACTATGCTAGCCTACTAGTCATGTATACTAACATGCACACACAGCATAATATAAAAGCAATAAATAGAAAAATCTAATTTTCAACTATTATGGCTTTTATAGTTGTCCTCCGTGTGTTGTCATCCCAAGCTGCTGCCATATTTGGCCACCGCCACCGGGTCTAATTGTCGCATCCATCTTGTTCCTTGTTCCGCTGCGCCTCTGGTCCTCAGAAGGTTCTACGCTTTGCAAGATTTGATCCACGACATAAATAGAATTTTACAATTTTGATCCTATATTCCATAAAAGGAATGTACATGTATCTAGATCAAAAAATAAAATCTTAATAAAACTAAATACAGCTCCTGCTGTATTTTTAATACAATCATGCACACACATATAAATGCCCTTGACATGTCCAAGGGTCCAATCACACACATAATATCTAAAAGCCATAATAGTTGGATCCTGCATCCACAAAGTTAGCATATCCTACTATTATCCTGCCTAAATTATGTATGACATGTGCATAATTAAACTAATACCAAATACACAGAGGCAAAACCCTAGCTCTGATACCAATTGTTGGTTGCTACTCGGAAAACCTAGAGGTTCCACTGTACAAAAATTTTGTACAAAGGTCTGAACCTTTTCCTAGCTACCATGTGTTCTTTTAAATTAAATTTTGGATCGCCTGCGGAACTTAACACGTTTGATCCAAAACTTAATCTATTCGTTCTTTTAGGTTTTGACTTGGGTCTCCTGCGGAACTTAACACGTTCGACCCAAATCGCCTTAAGTTATTAATTTCATTAAATATTAATTTTCATAATCGGTTCCCAGTACTGACGTGGCGAGGCACATGGCCTTCTTGGATATGGGAGCAACCACCACCGACTAGACAAAACCTTTTATAGAAAGCTAATATTTAATTTCCTAAAATAACTTTAGGTTAACCGAAAAGAACAATCAAATCACAAGGATAAATAAAACAAAAGAACACAACATCGAAAAACATATTCGAAATACTAGAACGTAAGCCTCTTGTATTTGGTATTATTTCCATAAATAACTAGTATGATGCGGAAAAGGAAAAACTACTAGTTATACCTTCTAGAAAGACCTCTTGATCTTCTATCGTATTCCTCTTCTAACCTCGGACGTTGTGTGGGTAACGATTTTCCGAGATGAGAAACCACCAACCACCTTCTTCTCCTCCTAGCTAGGTTCGGCCACAAAGAAAGAAGCTTCACCAAGGAAGAAAATCAAAACACTAACCAAGCTCCAAGAGATGCAAGCTTTCTCTCCTTCTTCTTCTTCTTCTCCAAGTAGTATCCGGCCTTCACAAGTGCTCCAAGCAATAGAGAGTTTCGTCCACCACAAAGAGGAAGAGGAGAAGAGATGATGGCCGGCCACAACACCAAGGAAAAGAGGGAGAGAAAATAATAGAGGTTATCTCTTGAAGGCACCCTCACCCCTTCTTTTATATTCCTTGGCCTAGGCAAATTAGGAAATTTAATTACAATAAAATTTCCTCAATTTCCTTGACATGATTTAATTGAGAAAAATAAAATAAAATTTTCCCAATTGAAATCTTATGGCCGGCCACATCAATGAAAACAAAATTGGACAAGTTTCAATCAACAATTAAAACTTCCTAATTTGTTTCCGGAAATTTAAAAAAAATAAAATTTCTCTTCAAATCTCTTCATGGTTGATAAAAAGGAAATTTCTATAATTTTAATTTTACAACATGTGAATAATTTTTAAAGAGAAAATAAAATATCTCACCAATCTACAAATAAGAAAAGAGATCTAATCTCTTTCTTTAATCTTTTGTAGATCTTTTACAAGAAAGATATTTTAATTTTAATTCTCTTTAATAAATTATATATTCCACATAATAAAAATTAAAATTAAATTTCTTTTTTAATTTAATTTGGCCGGCCCCCACTAGCTTGGGTTCAAGTTAGGGCCGGCCACCCAATCTTATACCTAGGCCGGCCCTAGCTTGGTTCCCAAGCTAGCTTGGCCGACCCCTTATTGGTGGGTATAGAAGGTGGGTATAGGTGGGTATAGTACTCTATAAATAAGAGGCTACGATAGGGACCGAGAGGAGGAATTGGTTTTGGTCTCCCGATAAAATTAAGCATCCCGTGTTCGCCCCGAACACACAACTTAATTTTATCAATAATAATTCATTCCACTAGAGAACTATTATTGAACTACCGCACCAATCCCAAATTATATTTTTGGGCTCCTTCTTATTATGAGTGTGTTAGTCTCCCTGTGTTTAAGATATCGAATGTCCACTAATTATGTGAGTTACTGACAACTCATTTAATTAATATCTTAGTCCAAGAGTAGTACCACTCAACCTTATCATCATGTCGGACTAAGTCCACCTGCAGGGTTTAACATGACAATCCTTATGAGCTCCTCTTGAGGACATTATCAACCTAGTATCTCTAGGACACAATTTCCTTCTATAATCAACAACACACTCTATAAGTGATACCATTTCCCAACTTATCGGGTTTATTGATTCATCGAACTAAATCTCACCCATTGATAAATTAAAGAAATAAATATCAAATATATGTGCTTGTTATTATATTAGGATTAAGAGCACACACTTCCATAATAACTGAGGTCTTTGTTTCTTTATAAAGTCAGTATAAAAGAAACGACCTCAAATGGTCCTACTCAATACACTCTGAGTGTACTAGTGTAATTATATAGTCAAGATAAACTAATACCTAATTACACTACGACCTTCTAATGGTTTGTTCCTTTCCATTTTGGTCGTGAGCTACTGTTTATAATTTATAAGGTACTGATAACATTATCTTCTGCATGTGACACCACATACTATGTTATCTACAATATAAATTAATTGAACAACTACAACTAAATGTAGACAATTTGACCAAATGTGATTCTTTATTCATATTGAATGTTTACAAAGCTTAGGCTTTCAGTATACACTCCAACAGATGAAGTCTTCAAATTTGAGTGGTTTGATAAAAATATCAACAATTTTATCTTGAGACTTTATGTATTCCACTTGCACCTCTTTTCTTGTAATACATTCTCTGATATAGTGAAAGCACGTATCAATGTGCTTGCTTCTATCATGGAAGATTGGATTTTTTGCTAGTGCTATTGTAGACTTGTTATCAACTCAAATCTTGGTTGCCTCTTCTTGTGGTAACCTTAACTCATTCAACAAATTTCTGAGCCAAATAGCATGACAAACACATGAAGTCGTAGCTACATACTCTACTTCACAAGTAGAAAGTGTGACAATAGGCTGTTTTTTCGACATCCAAGTGAAAGTTGTATCTCCCATAAAGAACACAAATCCTGTAGTGCTCTTTCTATCGTCTATATGTCCACCCCAATTACTATCGCTATATCCTTCAAGTTTGAAGTGGTTAGATGTTGAATAAAGTAATCCAAAATCTATTGTACCTTTGATATAGCGCAAAATTCTCTTAGCGATCTTAAGGTAGGTAGTAGTTGGATCTTCCATGTAGCGACTAACAAGTCCAACAACATAAAGAATATCAGGCCTTGTGCACGTCAAGTATCGTAAACTTCCAACCAAACTCTTAAAAAATATTGGATCAACTTTTTCTTCTTTATCATGCTTTGATAGCTTGACTCCACATTCTACTGGGGTATTTATAGACTTGCTGTTATCCATCTTGAACTTCTTCAATATCTCTCTTGCATAACCTATTTGTGAGATAAAGCTTCCATCTTCCTTTGGTTCACCTCAATGCCCAAATAGTATGCCATGAGCCTAATATCAGCCATCTCAAACTCTTTAGTCATCGCTTCTTTAAATTCTCCTAACATACTTGGATTGCTTCCTGTGAAGATCAAGTCATCAACATATATGCATACAATCAAAACATCTTTATTCTTACTCTGAATATATAATGCATGTTTATAAGGACATTTGATGAAGCCTTTATCTTGCAGGTGCTTGCCTATTCGGCTATTCCATGCCCTTGGTGCTTGCTTTAGTCTGTAGAGAGTCTTTTTCAATTTTAGTACTCTGTCTACTTTTCTTTAACTTCATAACCTGATGGTTGCTGAATATAGACTTCTTCTTCAAGAACTCCATTTAAAAAAGTAGATTTTACATTCATTTGATGTATTTTCCACTTATTTTGAGCTGCTAAATCAATGATTAGTCTGACAGCTTCTAATCGAGCAACGGGAGCGAATACCTCATCATAATCAATACCAGATCTTTGACTGTAGCCTTTTGCCACCAATCTTGCTTTATATCTTTCAACTTCTCCTTTGGCATTCTTCTTTATTTTGTACACCCACTTCACACCAATCGCCTTATGTCCTTTAGGAAGTGCAGTTAATTCCCATGTGTCATTCTTCTCTATCGCCTTGATTTCTTCATCCATCGCATCTTTCCACCTTTTGCTCTTTATAGTTTCTTGGAAATCTATAGGCTCGCAATCCGCAAAGAGACAAAATAGAGTAATATTATCTTGATTTTTAGTTACCTCATAAATGTCTCGTAAGTTTGTAAAGCATGGTACTCTCTGACTTAAATTTTCACTTGAAGTTGATGCAGATAAATTTCCTTGAGTACTTGATGTTGGTGTTACTAGTGGAGTAGTAGGTTCCTCTCTTGTTTGCTCTATCCTTGGTTGCTCCACCCTTAGTTGCTCCATATCTTCTTCTTCAAAGTACGGAAAGAAATTGTAATCTTCATTTCGAGATTCCCAATTCCATTCTTCTTCTTCATTAAATATGACATCTCGGCTAATGATTGTCTTCCCAGTATCTGGATTGTATAGCTTATACCCTTTTGAGTTAGTATCATAACCAACAAAAATAAAATTCTTACTTTTATCATCCATTTTGCTTCTTGCTTTATCAGGCACATGAGCGTGGGCTATACTTCCAAAAACTTTTAGATGAGAAATCCTAGACTTCCTTTCGCTCCACGCTTCTTGTGGTGTCTTGCCCCACACACTCCTTGTTGGTAATCGGTTGGATAAGTATACTGCACATACAACCGCTTCTGCCCAAAGTTCCTTTAGTAGCCCCTTGCTTTTGAGAATGCTCCTTGCCATGTCAAGGATGGTTCGATTCTTTCTTTCTGTCACTCCATTTTGTTGAGGGGATTTTGGAATTGTCAAGGGTCGTCGTATTCCGTTGGATTCACAAAATTCTTGAAATTCCTTTGAGGTAAATTCTCCTCCTCGATCAGAACACATAGTTTTGACCTCGAGACCGCTCTCCTTTTCTATAGTAGCTTTAAATTTCTTGAATATGCCGAAGACCTCCGATTTTTGCTTCAAGAAGTATACCCAAGTTTTCCGAGAAAAGTCATCTATGAAAAGAATGAAATAATTACTCTTACCAAGTGAACTTGGCTTTATCGGACCGCAAACATCTGTATGTATAAGTTCAAGAGGCTTTTGAACTCTTGAACTTGAGTCCTTTGGAAAATCTCTTCTAAATTGCTTCCCACGTAGACATGCTTCACATACTTGATCAAGATATTTGATTTAAGGTAGCCCTCTCACCATCTCTTTCTTTGAAAGCAGTTCTAGTCCTCCGAAATTGAGATGTCCAAATCGAAGATACCATAACCAAGTGATGTCTTTGTAACAAGCTTTGAGACAGTTGACAACATCATTTTGAATATTAAGTAAGAACATTCTATTTTTTGACATAGGCACCTTAGCAATTAAGTAACCAATATGATCTTTCAAGATGAGCATACCATCTTTTAGATGGATATCATATCCTTTTGCCAAAAGTTGTCCTAGCTTAGGATGTTGCTCTTCATGTTTGGCACAAAGAAAATATTTGAGAAAAATTCATGTTTTCCATTCTTCAAACGAATGAGAATGTTACCTTTGCCTTTTACCTCAATCTTTGATTCATCTCCGAATGATACATTACCACCAACTGATTCATCAAGCTCTACTAACATGTTTTTTTTTCCACACACATGATTGCTTGCACCAGTGTCGAGATACCAAATTGTATCTTCTTCTCTTTCATCATCTTTATAGGCTAGCAATAGGGTGTCATCTTCTTCTTTTCTTTCTTCCATATAATTTGCTCTTTCATATACTTTATTCTTGGGCAATCTACATTCTTTTGCATAATGTCTAAATTTGTCACAATTGTAGCACTTAACTTGAAATTTATCGTACCTCGAATTTGTGTACCCTCTTCCACGTCCTCTTGTTGAATGTTCTCCTCTTTCATTGTTGTTGTTGGTGTTGGTTGGTCTTAGGAAGATCGTACTGGTTTCACTGTACAAAAATTTTGTACAAGTGTCGAACCTTTCCTAAACAACCTATTGTGTTATTTAGAAATTAAATTAGGAATCGTAAACGGAACTTGACATTATTGATTCCAAATTTAATTTACCTGTTCTTAATGGTTTAGATTTGGATCGCAAGCAGAACTTAACACTATTGATCTACATCAACCTATGTTACATATTCAATTAAATATTTATTTCGGAAATCAGTTCCTAGGACAAACATGGCGAGGCACATGACCTTCTTGGGTATGGGAGCATCCACCACTGCCTCGACAAAACCTTTTAACGAAATTAAATATTTAATTTTCTAAAATAACATTAGGTTTAACCAAAAAGAACAATCGAATCACAAATTTGAAAAATAAAAAAATAAATACAACTTCGAAACAAATCCGAAACTCTAGAATCATATGCCTCTTGTATTTGAAATTCTAACAAAGAAGAACTAGTATGATGCGGAAAATAATTACTGGTTATACCTCTTCTTTGTATGCTAATAACCTCGAGATCTTCTGTCGTATTCCTCGCCTCCTCTTGGACGTCGTGTGGGTGACGATCCTCCAAGATGAACACCACCCAAAGCTCCTCCTCCTTCTCTAGTATTCGGTCACCAACACCACCAAGGAACAAAAGAGAGCAAAGGGAAAAGAAAGAAGAGAGGGGCCGACCACAATGAAGAGCTCCAACAAGAGAATAAGAATTGATGTCTCATGAGGCCTCCCCTCCCCTTCTTTTATATTATTTGCCCAAGGCAAATAAGGAAAAGATTTTTACAAAAATTAAAATCTTTCTCTTGTTTTTTCTTTTCCCCTTTTATTTTTCTTTTTTCTTCCTCTTGATTGATTCAATCATTGATTAGATCAATCATTGATTGGTCGACCCCTTGCTTGGGCACCATGCAAGGGTGGCCGGCCACATCATCAAGAAGAGAAATTTTTTTTATAAAATTTTATAAAAGAAGAAATCCTCTTATAAAATTTTACAAGCTCTCTTTCCTATTGTGGATGTTAAAAAAGGAAAGTTTTTAAAAAATTAAAACCAAGTTTTAAAATTTAAAACTTCTCTTCTAAAATTTCCTTTTTTAACATGGTTACAAAAATAGAAAGTTTCTAATTTAAAACTTCTCTTCCTTTTTTCTAAAATCATTAGGATGGTTAAAAAAGGAAAGTTTTAAAACTTTTAAACTTTCTTTTAAATCATGTGGCCTAATTCAAATAAGGAAAGTTTTATATTTTAAAATTTCTCTTTTAAAACTTGTAGATATCTACAAAGAGAAGATTTTAAAAATTCGAAACACCCCTCATAATTTGAATTATGTGGCCGGCCCTTTCATGAAGCACATGTCCGGCCACCTTAAGGAGATTATGGTCGGCCCCTTTTGTTAGGACCTTCGGATGGCTAGAGAGGGGGGGGTGTGAATAGCCTCCTCTAAAAACTCAATTAATCTCCTCACAAAAGTTTGTTAGCACAGCGGAAATAAGCAAAAGGAAAACTGATGCAAGGAAAAGAAACAGCCCACCACTAACACAACAAGGATGTACGAGGTTCGGGGATAACTTGCCCCTACTCCTCGGCGTATCCGTAAGGTGGACGATCCCTTGATCTTTCGGTAGATCACACCCCGAACAGATTCCGGCTAAGTATTTCTCCTTCTCGGTGGAGTAACCTCTCCACAAAGTCTCAGAAAAGATTTGAAATGAAGCACAAGACTTACAGAGTTTAGTGGCTAAAAGGAATGAACAATAAACTTACAGCCACGATGAAATCAAAGTGCAAAGACAGAAGAAGTTCCTCAGCCAAGAGCTCAAAAACACAACACTCTTGCTTGATCGACAGAGAGTTTTTTTTTTGAAAATCCTCACTCAAACCTCTCTTCTTCCTTCTTCTTATTCCTCTGCTTTCTCACTGTCTTCAGCCAGAGCCGAATCACTGTCACCTGTATCGAATCACTGCGACCAACTCAGGCGTCGCCAATCACTCTTCCTCCTCATCTGGTTCTCTGAACTCACACCAATACTATCCATGGTCTTCACTGGTGTCTCTGAGCTCGAACCAATAAGCAAGAGTCAAGCTGTTGTCAACTGATCGCAGCCAGTGAACGTTGACGCTCCAATTGCACCATTTGCAGCGAAACACAGCAGAAAGAGCACTTGGTCTTATTCTTCTGATGGAGCTTAATTTGAATTTAAGCATTGGCACGACACCTGCAACCTGTAACTCAAAAAGCTTACAGCAGATGGTTAGATCAGATGAATCAGAAATCGCAGAGAAACAGCAGAAGACAAACGACATCGTTGTGGATCGGTCAACAGACCGATCCATAGCCCTCTGGACCGATCAGGACACATCCTGATCGGTCTGGGATGATGCTGATCGGTCTGTGGACCGATCAGCCTATAGGTGGATCGGTCCACAGACCGATCCCCCTATTGTTCTGAATCACATCGCTTCTTACTGATCGGTCACCAGACCGATCAGATAACCCACAGAGAGCTACTGTGTGGTTACTGATCGGTCACGAGACCGATCAGATAACTAAGGTATCACTGGATCGGTCGACAGACCGATCCAGACAGCCAAAGTATCACTGGATCGGTCAACAGACCGATCCAATGCCTCTGTTGGTTTTAGAGCTTCCCAGCCCTAAACCCTAACGTCTTCCTGGTCCAGAGAACGAGCTACCGAGCCCTCTCTGACCTAGTCTGGAGAACGAGCTACCGAGCCCTCTCTGACCTAGTCTGGAGAACGAGCTGCCGAGCCCTCTCCGACTTCGTCCGGTCCAGAGAACGAGCTACCGAGCCCTCTCTGACCTAGTCCGGAGAACGAGCTACCGAGCCCTCTCCGACCTAGTCCGGAGAACTAGCTACCGAGCCCTCTCTGACCTAGTCCGGAGAACGAGCTATCGAGCCCTCTCCGACCTAGTCTGGAGAACGAGCTGCCGAGCCCTCTCCGACTTCGTCCGGTCCAGAGAACGAGCTACCGAGCCCTCTCTGACCTAGTCCGGAGAACGAGCTACCGAGCCCTCTTCGACTTCGCGTGCCAAGTATCCGTACTTGGACTTTTCCTCTCCACATGATCAACCTTGATCATTAATCAGTCTGAGTTTAATTAATATCTGATACAAACTTAAATCAGTGTCAACATCAAAACAACAGCCAGGTCAGACTGTATTAACACCTTTGGCTTGGTCACCAAGCCATGGGCCAGTCCCTTCTTGGACACCAAGATGAGTTTTTCATGAGTGGATTTAAGGCATTAATGAGGCTACAACATGGACCTAGAGGAGAAATTGGTTTTGGTCTTCCGACGAGCTTGAGTATCCCGTGTTCACCCCGAACACACAACTCAAGTTTATCAATAATAACTCATTCTACTAGAGAGTTATTATTGCACTACCGCACCAATCCCAAATTATATTATGGGCTCCTTCTTATCATGAGTGTGTTAGTCTCCCTGTGTTTAAGATATCGAATGCCCATTAATTTGGTTGAGTTATTGACAACTCACTTTAATTAATGTCTTAGTCTAAGAGTAGTACCACTCAACCTTATCGTCATGTCGGACTAAGTCCACCTGTAGGGTTTAACATGACAATCCTTATGAGCTCCTCTTGGGGACATTCTCAACCTAGATAACTAGGACACAGTTTCCCTCTATAATCAATAACACACACTATAAGTAATATCATTTCCCAACTTATCGGGTCTTTTGATTTATAGAGCTAAATCTCACCCTTTGATAAGTTAAAGAAATAAATACTAAATATATGTGCTTATTATTATATTAGGATTAAGAGCACACACTTTTATAATAACTAAGGTCTAGTTCTTTTATTAAGTTAGTATAAAAATAACTTACCTAAAAATGGTTCTACTTAATACACTTAGAGTGTACTAGTGTAATTTATTAGTCAAGATAAACTAATACCTAATTACACTACGACTATTCCAATGGTTTGTTCCTTTCCATCTTAGTCGTGAGCAACTGTTTATAATTTATAAAAAACTAATAACATGATCTTTTGTGTGTGACACCACACACCATGTTATCTACAATATAAATTAATTGAACAACTACACTTAACAAATAAATGTAGACATTTGACCAATGTGATTCTTTTATTTCAAAAATAAATGTTTACAAAAGATAGACTTTTAGTATACACTCTAACAGTTGGAAACCCATCATTGCTCATTCGGACGTCCTCGTCCATATCCATGACCTCTTCCACGTTGACTTCTATTGTTACTGAAGCTTTCATCTTTCTTTGTCGGTTGAAGAGTCGTCTTTAGGAGTTGTTGAGTAATTTCTTCATTTATCTTCTTCTTTTCTTCATGGGCTTGTAATGAACCTAGGAGTTGCTCAATCATCATGACTTGTAGATCCTTGGTCTCTTCAATGATTGTTGTAATGCTATCAAATTTTGAATCCAATGATCGAAGAATTTTCTCAATAATAGTTACTTCTTCTAATTTCTCACCATTTCTCTTTAGTTGATTGGAAATGGTAGCAACTCTAGAAAAGTAATCGGATACTAACTCACCTTCTTTCATACGAAGAGCATCAAATTGACTTCTTAATGTCTGAAGTCGTTCCTTTTTTACTTTTTCTTCTCCTTGATATAAGATTTGGAGCTTTTCCCATGCTTGCTTGGCCGAAGTCGCACTTGAGATTTTCTCAAAACCATCCTCATCTAAGGCTTGATAAGTGAGAAAAGAGCCTTATTGTCTCTCTTTCTTAAATCTCTTAGATTGTCTTTTTCAGTTAGAGTTAGCGTCGAGTCGTCACGTGGCTCAACGTAGCCTTTTTCTACAACCTCCTAAACATCATGAGCTCTAAGAAGCGCCTTCATCTTGATACTCCAATTGTCATAATTACTTGCTTTGAATACTGGAACTTGGAAGGGAACCATACCTCCATTAGCCATGGCTCGGATACCACTTTGTTAGAAAAAGAATTATTGGAGAAGAAATAAACGAAAATATGGGAGAAAATAATATGGAAGAGGAGGAGAATCTCTACGTGGAAGAGAAGGAGAATAAAACAAAACTCAACTTGCTTCATTCATGAAAAAGAGTACATATTTATAGGCTTATTGGATAAGCATCAAACTTAGATAATCATGACCTTATTATTATTATTATTATTATTATTATTATTATTATTATTATTATTATTATTATTATTATTATTATTTTATCTTCACGAAATTCTTGTTCCTATCATGATTGCCACCTCATCTATTCTATCTCCACAAAACTTTATCAACAAATTTTATATCTAAAAAAACAAGTTTAATTTCCAACAGTGAGCATTATTGTCTTTTGACGTGGCTTCCCGAGCATCTATGTATGAATTTTCCTGCTCAGGTTGATGTCCAACAATCAAACAGTACCTTGCCCTCAAGTGAACGTGTACTTATATCTCCTCCTCTACTACCTCCAGCGATCTGCCACCGCAACGTCCATCCCCCTCATGTGGTCGGTCTATGGCGAACTACCCTCATGACTGAACGACCTCGCACCACCCGATTGGAATTTGGCTAAGTCTGTTCGGCGACTCTATGTAGCTGAGTTAAACGTCGGTAATGCCATGAACACCTCTGATGAACCTTGAACCACCTATGCCTTCCTCCGACGTCGCTCCAGACACTGGCCTAAGACCTAACCCCCATCTCATAGTTTAGCTTAAGCTCGTCGGTGCAAAGATAGCCAAAAAATGTTGAGAGAAGTTGGAGCTTCTATCTCTAGAATCGGACCTGAGATTCTAACTGACTGAGAGCCCAGTCATTATAGGTGATATTATTTATTGAAAGGACAATTTTTGAATGATGTTTAATTTTCGTATTATTGTTATTTCGGTATGTAGTCCTATATAAATCGATCCTACCGCCTATGTGAGGAGTAGCCGCCACTCTAACGTAGCCACCGATAGACAACAACGAAGGTTTTTGGGTATCAAACACTCCGCCACCAGCTTTGTCGTCCGCCCCAGCCGCCTTCCTTTTTTGAAGAAACAATGGAAAAGCAGCAATACGAATCTACAATGGTAAACTATTTTCTTCCCGAATACTTGAGGAACTACAAAGAACTGAAGCTAAAACTTCAAGTGAAAGAAGCGGAACTCGAAGCTGAAAAGCAGATACGTAAAGATGAGCATGTAATTCAAGCTGAACTCATGGTTAAACTTGATAAGCAGGTGCTTGAAGGTAAGTAGATAATAGAAGATGAACGAAATCTTAAACAGGAAGCTAACAAGCGAGCACGCGAAGCTAACAAGCGGGCATGCGAAGCTGATAAGCGAGTACAAGAAGCTGAACGTAGGCATAAACTTGAACTCGAAGCTGAATGGAAAAAATTGAAAGCTAAGAGCGACTACTTGAAATTGAATGGAAGCTGAAACTAAAAGATGAGCATCAAGTAATTGTAGCTGAACGAAGAGTTGAGAACCAAAAACACGAAGCTGAATGGAAACATAAAATTGAAGCTAAGAAGCAGGTTAAGATTATCTGCATTGCAGTTGGAGTGGTTGTACTGAGTTTTGCGCTAGAATGTGATGTAGTGATTCTTCCCACTAAGTTTTGTGCTACAGATGCGCTATAGGGGTTCTTCATCTAGGGCTCTTCCCTTACCATCTAAAAATAAATGAACTCTGGGAACACTCGGACTGATCTTTATTTTTTATTTTTGCAACTACTTTAATTTATCTGAACATTTCGACGACTCTGTGTAGCTGAGTTAAACACTGGCGTGGCCACAGACACCTCTGATGAACCTTGAACCACCTGGCCCTTCCTCCGATGCTGCTCCAAAGACTGGCCTAAGACCTAACCCTCATCTCATCATTTAGCGTAAGCCCGCCGATGTAAAGATGGCCGGAAAATGTAGAGAGAAGTTGGAGCTTCTCTTTAGAACTAGACCTGAGATTCTGACTGACTGAGAGCACATTCATTATAGGTAATATTACTTATTGAAGGGGCATTTCTTGAAGGAGGTTTAATTTTCATATTATTGTTATTTTCGTATGAAGTCCTATATAAATCGGCCCTATCGCCTCTGTAAGAAGCAACCGCCACTCTAACGTAGCCACTGATGGACAACGATGAAGGTTTTTCGGTATCAGATGCTTCGCCGCCAGCTTCGCCGTCCACCCCGCCGCCTTCCCTTTTTGAAGAAACAGTGGAAAAGCTGCAATACGAATCTGCAATGGTAAACAATTTTCTTCCCGAATACTTGAGGAACTACCAAAAACTGAAGATAAAACTTCAAGCTAAAGAAACGGAACTCGAAGCTGGAAAGCAAATACGCAAAGATGAGCAGGTAATTCAAGCTGAATGCATGGTTAAACTTGATAAGCAGGTGCTCAATGGTAAGCAGATAATAGAAGCTAAACGAAATCTTAAACGAGAAGCTGACAAGCGGGCACGCGAAGCTGACAAGCTGGCAATCGAAGCTAACAAGCAGGTACAAGAAGTTGAATGTAGGCATAAACTCGAACTCGAAGATGAATGGAAAAAACTAAAAGCTGAGAAGCGGCTACTTGAAACTGAACGAAAGCTGAAAATAAAAGCTGACCATCAGGTAATTGTAACTGAACAAAAAGTTTAGAACCAGAAATACAAAGCTGAATGGAAACATAAAATTGAAGCTAAAAAGCAGGTTAAGATTATCTGCATTGCGGCTGGAGTGGTTGTATTGAGTTTTGCGCTAGGAATGTGCTGTAGTGATTCTTCCCACTAAGTTTTGTACTACGGATGCGCTATAGAGGTTCTTCGTCAAAGGTTCTTCCCTTACCATTTAAAAATAAATGAACTCTGTGAACATTCAGATTGATCTTTATTTTTTATTTTTGCAAGTACTTCAATTTATCTGAACATTTCGGAGACTTTGTGTAGCTAAGTTAAATGCCAGAGAGGCCATGAACACCTTCGATGAACCCTGAACCACCTGGTCCTTCCTCCGACGCCGCTCCAAAGACTGGCCTAAGACCTAACCCTCATCTCACCATTTAGTGGAAGCCCATCGGTGCAAAGATGACCGGAAAATGTAGAGAGAAGTTGGAGCTCTCTCTAGAACCGAACCTAAGATTCTAACTGACTGAGAGCCCAGTCATTATAGGTGATATTATTTATTGAAGGGGAATTTCTTGAAGGAGGTTTAATTTTTGTATTATTGTTATTTTTCTAAGAAGTCCAAAATAAATCGACCCTACCGCCTCTGTTATTAGCATCCGCCACTCTAACGTAGCCACCAATGGACAACAACGAATGTTTTCCAATATCAAACGCTCCTTTGCCAGCTTCACCGTCCGCCCTGCCGTCTTCCCTTTTTGAAGAAATGGTGGAAAACCTACAATACGAATCTGCAATGGTAAATAATTTTCTTTCCGAATACTTTAGGAACTACCAAGAACTGAAGATAAAACTTCAAGCTAAAGAAGCGGAACTCGAAGTTGAAAAGCAAATATGCAAAGATGAGCAGGTAATTCAAGCTAAACACATGGTTAAACTTGATAAGCATGTGCTCGAAGGTAAGCAAATAATAGAAGCTGAACGAAATTTTAAACGGGAAGATGACAAGAGAGTATGTGAAGCTGACAAGCGGGCAATCGAAGTTACCAAGAGGTACAAGAAGCTGAACATAGGCATAAACTCGAACTCGAAGCTGAACGGAAAAAACCGAAAGCTGAGAAGCGTCTACTTGAAACTGAACGGAAGTTGAAACTAAAAGCTGAGCATCAGGTAATTATAGATGAATGGAAAGTTGAGAACCAGAAACACGAAGCTGAATGGAAACGTAAAATTGAAGCTAAGAAGAAGGTTAAGATTATCTGCATTGCGGTTGGAGTGGTTGTACTGAGTTTTGCACTAGGAATGCACTGTAGTGATTCTTCCCACTAAGTTTTGTGCTACGGATGCGCTATAGGGGTTCTTCGTCTAGGGTTCCTACCTTACCATCTAAAAATAAATGAACTCTATGAACATTCAGACTGATCTTTATTTTCTGTTTTTGCAACTACTTCAATTTATCTGAACATTTCAATGACTCTGTGTAGCTGAGTTAAACAATGGCGAGGCCATAAACACCTCCGATGAACCCTGAACCACCTGGCCCTCTTCTGACGCCGCTCCAGAGACTGGCCTAAGCCTAACTCTCATCTCACCATTTAACAGAAGCCCGCCGGTGCAAAGATGGCTGGAAAATGTGGAGTGATGTTGAAGCTTCTCTCTCTAGAACTGGACTTGAGATTCTAACTGACTCAGAGCCCAGTCATTATAGGTGATATTATTTATTGAAGGGGCATTTCTTGAAGGAGGTTTAATTTTTGTATTATTGCTATTTCCGTATGAAGTCCTATATAAATCGATCCTACAGCCTTTGTGAGTAGCAGCCGCCACTCTAACGTAGCCACCGATGGACAACAATGAAGGTTTTTCGGTATCAGATGCTCTGTTGCTAGCTTCGGCATCCGCCCCGCTGCCTTCCCTTTTTGAAGAAACAGTGGAAAAGCTGCAATACGAATCTACAATGGTAAATGATTTTCTTCCCGAATACTTGAGGAACTACCAAGAATTGAAGCTAAAACTTGAAGCTAAAGAAGCGGAACTCAAAGTTGAAAGGCAGATACGCAAAGATGACCACATAATTCAAGCTGAATGCATGATTAAACTTGATAAGCAGGTGCTTGAAGGTAAGCAGGTAATAGAAGCTGAACGAAATCTTAAACGGGAAGCTGACAAGTGGGCACGCGAAGCTATCAAATGGGCAATCAAAGCTGACAAGTGTATACAAGAAGCTGAACGTAGGCATAAACTCGAACTCGAAGCTAAACGGAAAAAACTATAAGCTGAGAAGTGGCTACTTGAAACTGAAAGGAAGCTGAAACTAAAAGCTGAGCATCAGGAAATTGTAGTTGAATGGAAAGTTGAGAACCAGAAACATGAAGTTGAATAGAAACATAAAATTGATGCTAAAAAGAAGGTTAATATTATCTGCATTGCAGTTGTAGTGGTTGTACTGAATTTTGAGATATGAATACGCTGTAGTGATTCTTCCCACAAAGTTTTGTGCTACGGATGTGCTATAGGCGTTCTTCGTCTACGGTTCTTCCCTTACCATATTAAAATAAATGAACTCAGTGAACACTCAGATTGGTCTATATTTTCTATTTTTGCAACTACTTCAATTTATCTGAACATTTCGGCGACTCTGTGTAGCTGAGTTAAACGTCGGCGAGGCCACGAACACCTCTGATGAACCCTAAACCACCTATCCCTTCCTTCGACGCCGCTCCAGAGACTAGCCTAAGACTTAACCCTCATCTCACCATTTAGTGTAAGCCTGCCAGTGCAAAGATGACCAGAAAATGTAGAGAGAAGTTGGAGCTTCTCTCTCTAGAACTGGACCTGAGATTCTGACTGACTGAGAGCCCAGTCATTGTAGGTAATATTACTTATTGAAGGGTCATTTCTTGAAGGAGGTTTAATTTTCATATTATTGTTATTTCTGTATGAAGTCCTATATAAATCGACCCTACTGCCTCTGTAAGTAGTAGCCGCCACTCTAATGTAGCCACCGATGGACAACAACGATGGTTTTCTAATATTAGACGCTCCACTGCCAGCTTTGCCGTCCGCCCCACCGCCTTCCCTTTTTGAAGAAATAGTGGAGAAGCTGCAATGACAAACAATTTTCTTCCCAAATACTTGAGGAACTACGAAGAACTGAACATAAAACTTCAAGCTAATGAAGCGGAACTTGAAGCTGAAAGCCAGATACGCAAAGATGAGTAAGTAATTCAAGCTGAACACATTGTTAAACTTGATAAGCAGGTGCTTTAAGGTAAGCGGATAATAAAAGCTGAATGAAATCTTAAACGAGAAGCTGACAAGCGGGCACGCGAAGCTGACTAGCGAGCAATCGAAGTTGACAAGTGGGTACAAGAAGATGAACTTAGGCATACACTCAAACTCGAAGCTGAACAAAAAAACTGAAAGCTGAGAAGCGGCTACACGAAACTGAACGGAAGCTGAAATTAAAAGCTGAGCATCATGTAATTTTAACTGAATGGAAAGTTTAGAACCAGAAACACGAAGCTGAAACATAAAATTGAAGCAAAGAAGCAGGTTAAGATTATATGCATTGCGGTTGGAGTGGTTGTACTAAATTTTGTGTTAGTAATGCGCTATAGTGATTCTTCCCACTAAGTTTTGTACTACGAATGCACTATAGGGGTTCTTCACCTAAGATTCTTCTCTTACTATCTAAAAATAAATGAACTCTGTGAACATTCAGACTGATTTTTATTTTTTATTTGTGCAAGTACTTCAATTTATCTGAACATTATGGTGACTCTGTGTAGCTGATTTAAACTCCGGCGAGGCCACGAACACCTCCGATGAACCGTGAACCACCCGTCCCTTCCTCCGATGCCGCTTCAGAGACTGGCCTAAGACCTAACCTTCATCTCATCATTTAGCGGAAGCCCACCGGTGCAAAGATGGTCGAAAAATATAGAGAGAAGTTGGAGCTTCTCTCTCTAGAACTGAACCTGAGATTCTGACTGACTAAGAGCCCAATCATTATAGGTGATATTATTTATTGAAGGGAATTTCATGAAGGAGGTTTCAATTTCAAATTATTGTTATTTCCGTATGAAGTCCTATTTAAATCGACCCTACCACATCAGTGTGTAGCATCCGCCACTCTAATGTAGCCACCGATGGACAACAACGAAGGTTTTTTCTGGTATTAGACGCGTTTCATCGTCTACCCCGCCACATCCCTTGTTGAAGAAACAGTGGAAAAGTTGCAATATGAATTTGCAAAGGTAAACCATTTTCTTCCTGAATACTTGTGGAACTACCAATAACTAAAGCTACATCTTCAAGCTAAAGAAGCGAAACTCGAAGCTAAAAAGCAGATACGCAAAGATGAGCAGGTGATTCAAGCTGAGCGCATGGTAAAACTTGATAAGCAAGTGATTGAAGGTAAGCAGATAGTAGAAGCTGAACGAAATCTTAAACGTGAAGCTACCAAGCGGGCACACGAAGATGACAAGCGGGAAATCGAAGCTGACAAGCGGGTACAACGTTCACAACAAGTTGAATGTAGGTGTTAACTCGAACTCGAAGCTGAATGGAAAAACTGAAAGTTGAGAAGTGGCTACTTGAAACTGAATGGAAGCTGAAACAAAAAGCTGAGCATCAGGTAATTGTAGCTGAAAAGAAAGTTGAGAACCAGAAACACGAAGCTGAATGGAAAAGTAAAATTGAAGCTAAGAAGCAGGTTAAGATTATCTGCATTGCGGTTGGAGTGGTTGTACTGAGTTTTGCGCTAGGAATGTGCTGTAGAGATTCTCCCCACTAAGTTTTATACTACGAATGTGCTATAGGTGTTCTTCATCTAGGGTTCTTCCCTTACCATCTAAAAATAAATCAACTCTTTGAACATTCAGACTGATCTTTATTTTTTATTTTTGCAAGTACTTCAATTTATCTGAACATTTTGGCGACTCTGTGTAGTTGAGTTAAATGTCGGCGAGGCCACGAACACCTCTGATGAAGCCTAAACCACCTGTCCCATCCTCTGACGCCACTTCATAGACTGGCCTATGACCTAACCCTCATCTGATCGTTTAGCGAAAGCCCGCCGGTGCAAAGATGACAGGAAAATATAGAGAGAAGTTGGAGATTCTCTCTCTAGAACTAGACCTGAGATTCTGACTGACTTAGAGCCCAGTCATTATAGGTGATATTATTTATTGAAGGGGAATTTCTTGAACGAGGTTTCCTTTTCGTATTATTGTTATTTCCATATGAAGTCCTATATACATCGACCCTACTGCCTCTGTGAGTAGTAGCCGCCACTCTAACATAGCCACCGATGGACAACAATGAAGGTTTTCTGGTATCAGATGCTCCGCGGCTAGCTTCATCGTCCGCCCCGCCGCATCCTTTTATGAAGAAATAGTGGAAAAGTTGCAATATGAATCTGCAATGATAAATGATTTTCTTCCCAAATACCTGAGGAACTACCATGAATTGAAGCTTAAACTTCAAGCTATAGAAGCAGAACTCGAAGCTGAAAAGCAGATACGCGAAGATGAGCAAGATATTCAAGCTGAATGCATGGTTAAACTTGATAAGCAGATGCTCGAAGGTAAGTGGATAATAGAAGCTGAACGATATCTTAAACGAGAAGCTGACAAGTGGGCACGCGAAGCTGACAAGCGGGCAATCGAAGCCGACAAGCAAGCAAAAGAAGCTGAACGTAGGAATAAACTCGAACTCGAAGCTGAACGGAAAAAACTAAAAGCTGAGAATCGACTACTGAAACTGAACGGAAGTTGAAACTAAAAGCTGAGCATCAGGTAATTGTAACTAAATGGAAAGTTGAGAACCAGAAGCAAAAAGCTAAATGGAAACGTAAAATTGAAGCTAAGAAGCAGGTTTAGATTATTTGCATTGCGGTTGGAGTGGTTGTACTGAGTTTTGCGTAAGGAATGCACTGTAGTGATTCTTCCCACTAAGTTTTGTGCTACAAATGCTCTATAGGGGTTCATCATCTAGAGTTCTTCCCTTACCATCTAAAAAAAATGGACTCTATGAACATCCAAACTGATCTTTATTTTTTATTTTTGCAACTACTTCAATTCATCTGGACATTTCGGTGACTCTGTGTATCTGGGTTAAACGTCCTCGAGGCCACGAACACCTCTGATGAACCCTGAACCACCTGGCCTTTCCTCCGACGTCGCTCCAGAGACTGGCCTAAGACCTAATCTTCATCTCACCGTTTAGCAAAAGCTCGCCAGTGCAAAGATGGCTGAAAAATGTAGAGAGAAGTTGGAGCTTCTCTCTCTAAACTCGGACTTGAGATTTTGACTGATTGAGAGCCCAATCATTATAGGTGATATTATTTTTTGAAGGGGAATTTATTGAAGGAGGTTTAATTTTCGTATTATTGTTATTTCCGTATGAAGTCCTAAATAAATCAACCCTACCACCTCTGTTAGTAGCATCCGCCACTCTAACGTAGCCATTGATGGACAACAATGAATGTTTTCCGATATCAGACGTTCCGTTGCCAACTTCATCGTCTGCCCAGCCGCCTTCCCTTTTTGATGAAATAGTGGAAAAGCTGCAATACGAATCTGCAATAGTAAACGATTGTCTTCCCGAATACTTGAGGAACTACCAAGAACTGAAGCTAAAATTTCAAGCAAAAGAAGTGGAACTTGAAGCTGAAAAGTAGATACGCTATGATGAGCAGGTAATTCAAGCTAAACACATGGTTAAACTTGATAAGCATGTGCTCGAAGGTAAGCAGATAATAGAAGATGAACGAAATTTTAAATGGGAAGCTGACAAGTGGGCACGTGAAGCTAACAAGCGGGCAATCGAAGCTGACAAGCGGGTACAAGAAGCTGAGCGTAGGCATAAACTTGAACTCAAAGTTGAACGAAAAAAACTAAAAGCTTGGAAGCGGCTACTTTAAACTGAACCAAAGCTGAAACTAAAAGATGAGCATCAAGTAATTATAGCTAAATGGAAAGTTGAAAACCATAAACATGAAGCTAAATGGAAACGTAAAATTGAAGCTAAGAAGCAGGTTAAGATTATCTGCATTGAGGTTGGAGTGGTTGTACTGCGTTTTGCACTATGAATGCGCTGTACTGATTCTTCCCACTAAGTTTTGTGCTATGGATGCACTATAGGGGTTCTACGTCTAGGGTTCTTCCCTTACCATCTAAAAATAAATGAACTCCATGAACATTTAGACTGATCTTTAGTTTTTGTTTTCCCAACTACTTCAATTTATCTGAACATTTCAACCACTCTGTGTAGCTGAGTTAAACGCCGGCGAGGCCACGCACACCTCTGATGAACCCTGAACCACCTGACCCTTCCTCCGACGCCGCTTCAAAGACTGGCCAAAGACCTAACCCTCATCTCACTGTTTACCGGAAGCTCACCAGTGCAAAGATGGCCGGAATATGTAGAGAAAAGTTGGAGCTTCTCTCTCTCGAATCGAACATGAGATTATGACTAACTGAGAGCCCAACCATTATAGGTGATATTATTTATTGAAGGGGCATTTTTTGAAGGATGTTTCATTTTCGTATTATTATTATTTCCGTTGAAGTCCTAAATAAATCGACCTTACCGCCTCTGTGAGTAGCAGCTACCACTCTAACTTAGCCACTGATGGACAACAACGAAGGTTTTCTGATATCAGACGCTCCGCCGCCAGCTTTGTTGTCTGCCCCGCTGCCTTCCCTTTTTGAAGAAACAGTGGAAAAGTTGCAATACGAATCTGCAATGGTAAATGATTTTCTTCCCGAATACTTGAGTAACTACTAAGAATTGAAGCTAAAACTTCAAGCTAAAGAAGAGGAACTCGAAGTTGAAAGGTAGATACGCAAAGATGAGCAAGTAATTCAAGCTGAACGCATGATTAAAATTGATAAGTTGGTGCTCGAAGGTAAGCAGGTGATAGAAGCTGAACGAAATCTTAAACGGGAAGATGACAAGCGACCACACGAAGTTGTCAAATGGGCAATCGAAGCTGACAAGCGGATACAAGAAGCTGAACGTAGGCATAAACTCGAACTCGAAGTTGAACGGAAAAAACTAAAAGCTGAGAAGCGGATACTTGAAACTGAATGGAAGTTGAAACTAAAAGTTGAGCATCAGGTAATTGTAGCCGAATGGAAAGTTTAGAACCTAAAACACGAAGTTGAATGGAAGCGAAAAATTGAAGCTAAGAAGCAGGTTAAGATTATCTACATTATGGTTACAGTGGTTGTACTGAGTTTTGCGCTAGGAATTCGCTGTAGTGATTCTTCCCACTAAATTTTGTGCTATGGATGCACTATAGGGGTTCTTCGTCTAGGGTTCTTCCTTTATAATCTAAAAATAAATGAACTCTGTAAACATTTACACTGATCTTTATTTTTTGTTTTGGCAAGTACTTCAATTTATCTGAACATTTCGACGACTGTGTGTAGCTGAGTTAAATGTCGGCGAGGCCACAAACACCTCCGATGAACCCTGAACCACCTGTCCCTTCCTTTAACGTAGTCACAAATCTGTATAGATCTTATAATCTTTTATGCATGTTTCGACGCACATTCACGTATTTTGTTCATAATGGATTTATGCATTCTTACACTTCTTATCATGTTTACAGCATAATTACTCTTCTATTTCGGAGATCTTCTCTTTGTGTGTATTTGTGTGGATAGGGATAACTTTTGGAGTAAAAACGATGATCGTCGACGTACCAAGGAGCAAAGTAGAAGGCTAAATGACACTGGTCGTGTGACCCTACACGGTCGTGCAACACATCCAGATGAGAAGGAGAACACGGTCGTGTGATCCTACATGGTCGTGTGAAGCATTCAGAAGAACACGGTCGTGTGGATCTCACATGGTCGTGTCACTTAACCTGTAGCTAAGAAGGAGTTGGTCGTGCAATCCCACATGGCCGTGGAACGGGCCGTGTCGCGCCCGTGCCCTACCCTATAAAAGGGGTTCTAAACTTCTTCTCAAGGAGGAGTAGGCGACCGTTCGAAGAAAGATCACCTTGGTGTTGTTTCATGCCATCCCAGACCTCCATTTGACAATTCGAGTGTGTCTTCATAATCACATCAACTCTGGAAGCAAAGGGTTGGATCCAAGGATCGATCGACACCATTGGTTAAGCATTTGTCTTCCTTCTCTTAATTTGGAATTGAATGTTGTATATCATGATGTCTTTAGGTTCTCCTATTTTGTCTATGGAGTAGATTTATTGTTCTAGAATTAGGGAGTAGTTGTGCTTAAGAGTACGATGTAATAACTCATATTTATGCCTTTTATCTATTATGTGATATTGACTTACTCTTAAATCTATTCTATTTGACATGCATGAGAATTGCTCGCGTTTGATTGTCATGTAGATTGAATATTTGTGTAGGGATTGTAAATCTAGTAGAGAGAGTACTTTAGATCGTATACCCAAGGGACCCTAGTGAAAGGGGTAACCCATTCATGGGCGCCTAGTATATTCCCTTAAAAGGAGAAGCAACCTCTTCATAAGGAAGTAGGAAACCGTGCTGAACTCATATCTGTATCTTTATTGTTATTAACTAGTCATGTGTTCCTGTGATCTATGACCGAGGTGCCCTCATGACAAGGGGTTAACCGTTACCGAATTTCACAGGGATCTCTATTCAATACTTAGATATAATGACTCTAACTTCCTATAAGGGCACGTTAATTGAAGATAGAAATATAGTAGATTGTGACATATTAGTACACACCACAACGAAATCGAACTCCTAGAATACTCCCCAAACCAAGATAAATAACTTTACATCTAGTTCTTTCATCTTCCTTCTAGGTTTCATCTTTCCTTCTCAATAGATAACTACCGACCATTGATAGTTTAGCAAATTCTACGTGAGCGATAGGTAGTGTTTATTACCAGTCCCTGTGGTTTTGATATCTTTTGTATTACTGATGACATAACCGTGCACTTGCGGTACGTAACAAGTTTTTGACTCTATTGTCGGGGACTGCACTTATAACATTAGCGATAATCATATTGAGTTAGACTAAATCTTATTTTCTTTGTTTTTCTCTACATTTTACTTTTTATTTTTTTTCATTTTTGTAATTTTATTTCTCCATTATACTATCTATTTTGAAAAAAAAAACAACCTTCATTTTCTTATTGCACATAGAATATTCAATACCTTGTTAATGCATGCGAAGAGCTAATCTTTCAGGAGAACTTCTGCCGTTCGACCAGAGATTGATAGAACTTTCCTGAGGAGATGAAACTTGCAAAGACTCCAAGCAAAACAAGAAGCATCTGAGATGGCTGACAAACCTTTGAAAAACTACGCAACACCATATGCACGCAGGCTTCAGTCTAGCATATCACTAGACCACCAATTGAAGCTAACAACTTTGAGATAAAGTTTGCAGTAATCCACATGGTTCAACAAAATCAATTTGGAGGAGGACCATATGATGACCTGAACCAACACTTGGAACACTTTTATAAGATCTGTAGCATGATGAAGGTGAATGGAACTCCACCATAGACGATGAGACTACTTCTCTTTGGATTTTCTCTGAGGGACAGAGCCAAGTAGTGACTTAATTCCTTGCCAACGAATAATATTGCATCCTAGGAATAGTGTGAGCAGTGATTTCTGGATAAATTTTACCCACCAAGCAAAATAGCTCATATGAGGAACTTAATAGTGAGTTTCAGACAGACAGACTCAGAATCGTTATTTAAAGCATGAGACAAATTCAAGAGTATGCTCTGACAGTGTCCCCATCATAGGCTTGAGAAGTGATTGGTGCTACATACATTCTATAAGGGCATCAACTATCACATGAATGTGTCTCTCGATTCTACAACAGGAGGGACATTAATGAATAGAAGCTTAGATGAAGTCGAAGACATAATAAAAAATATAGCCCAGAACCATCATCAGTGGACATCTATAAGATCTGGAGGCCCTTTCTCTAGAAATTAATAAAGGCATTAGGAAAATTTGATGTAGATGTAGTCAGACTCATGTTTGCAAAGTTGGATGCTCTGGCCAAAAAGTTTGAGACCATGGGAAACAGCACGACCAATGCAATTATATGTGTGTGCGAGACCTACGGAATTTCGGACCATGTTCAAGAAACTTGCCCCCTAGGGCCATTATCTACACCAATAAATCAACTTGAGCAATGTGATGCAATAGTCAGTTACAACCAAAGGCAGAACAATCCATACTCCAACACATACAACCCTGGGTGGAGGAATCATCCAAAATTTTCTTACCAGGTAATCAAGACCAAGGAACATCTACATGGGAAAAGCCAAGCTACCAACCTGGGCATCAAACCTAGCAACAACAACAGCCTTCACAAGGCTATCAGTTGTCCAGGATAGAAAAGATGCTTGACGAAGTTCTCGTTGAAAAAAGAGAAATGAAAAATGAAATCAAGCAATTGAATCAAAGAATGGAGAACTCTGAGAAGCACCAAAAGATGTAAGATAGCCAAATTAATTAGATAGCTCAGTCCTTTTCAAGAGCACTAGGAGCATTGCCAGGAAAGCCTGATATAAACCCAGTGGAACATTGCAATCTCATTGAGCTAAGGAGCAGACGGACTTTGGAAGATCCCCAAATGACTGCTCAGAAAGGAATCGACTCAAAGGATGAGCCCTCTCCTTACACACAGAATTTGGTCCAGACCAAAAACAAAGAAGAGATCACCAAGAAGGGTGAGGGACTCTTTTGATTTTGCCACAAAGTCAAAGAATTCCTTTCCCCCAAAGGCTAATAACGACCCAAAAGGACGAGGAGTTCCACAAGTTCTTAAAAAAGGTTAAGGAGATTTGCATTGAGGTACCTCTTATTGATGCCCTTCACCAAATGCCAAAGTTTGCCAAATTTTTTATGGGAATTCTTTCCAATAAAAGATAGAAGGATGATTTCGAGATCGTAGCATTGATAGGGAAATGTAGCGCACTGCTCACGGTAGTCATTCCCCCCAAACTCCAGGATCCAGGAAGCTTTTCTATACCTTGCAAATTAGGATCAGAATTTATAGATAAGGCTTTTTGTGATCTTGGGGCGAGTGTCATTCTTATTCCATATTCTATTTGTAACAAGCTAAGCCTCAAGAATATTAAATTGACTACTATGACACTGTAATTAGCTGACCATTCATGTAGATACCCTATGGGGATACTAGAAGATGTGCCAGTGAAGATGGGTGGATGCATCATACCCATAGACTTTGTTGTTTTAGACATGGAGGAGGATCCTCAGATCTCAATCATCCTTGGAAGACCATTCCTTGTGACTTCTGAAGTCATCATTGATGTGAAGAACCACAAGTTATCCATGGAGATTGGTAAGGAAAAACTAGAATTCGATTTATCCGAGTCTCCTAACCGTGTCCCTTCTTTTTAGGAAAATTTCAGCAAGTTGGATGTTCACAAAATTGAGGAATGTTGTTTCCATGGGAGGCCACCTAAATCAATGCAGGATTCAGCAAGATTGGAGAGATCATCCCCGACTAATTACGACAAGTATATATGCCTTGCACGAGCAAGAATGAAGGAGAAAACTGAAGTATTAACCCTAGGAGGGGAATCGTCGTGTTTCCATGGGTTTAGTCCACATTAACCGAGATGGGGTCAAGTAAAGACCTAAAACAAGAACTTCTTAGGAGGCAACCTAAGGGTTTCCATTTAATTAGTTTTCAGTTTGTTATTTTATTTTTGTAGTTAATTTCATTTGTTTCTAATTCTTTGTTTTTAGGTTGTGCTTGGCCTCACAAGTTGGCCATGATTATTTCATGGGTGTGAAGGAATCGGAGGAGTCAAAGAGGAGAAAATCTAGCCACTATGCAAGTCAAGAGGTCAGCCGTGTGACCTTATACGATCGTGTGATGCTAGCAGAAATGGAAATGCCACAGGTCGTGTGAACTCACACAACCGTGTGGTTTTGGTAGAGCAGAGAAGGGAGTCGGTCATGTCAATTGACACAACCGTGCGAGACCGCCCGAGAGGAAGAATACACGGGCCATGTCGATTGACACAGCCGTGTGACCGAGACCAAGAAGGAAAAGGGAGAGAGCGTGCCAAATGGCACGGCCGTGCGACGATACCCTCAACCGAGTCGTGCCCTTAAGAGACAGTCGTGTCACACCCGTGTGTGCCGTCAAACACCTCCACCTACTCAAATTTCCATCTCCTTTTGTTCCAAATCCTTTTTCTCCCTCATCCCACTTCATCAACCTCAAATACCTAGATCTAAGATTCATCTCTTTCAAGATCTAGATCTAGGATTCAATCAAAAAGCCAAAATTCAAGAAAAGAAGAAACCATCTCCCTACTTTTCTTCTTCTTCCTCCTATTTCTTCAAGACACACCTCCACCCACAAAAACTTCCTCTAACTCACCTTGAAAATCATGTCTCACCTCTTGAAAAGGCACCGACGAGGGAGTGGTAGATCTAGCGGAGGAGATGCACCGGGAGGAGACAAGGACAAAGGAAAGGCTACTTCATCAAAGGGCAAAGGCAAAAGGGTGGCACACGACGAAGGTAACGACAATGAGTTTCATATTATTTTTAGAAATCAAGAACAAAAAGCTAGATATGATTTACTTGTCGTTAGAAAAATTGTATGCACTAGATATATGGATCCAACTACTATGGAGATGTTAGGTATTAGGGACGATATAGATTGGATGATTAGTTCTTTTGATTGGAATGACATTATGTACACACGCCTTCCGACCTATCCTCGCCTAGTCCTTGAATTTTTAAGCTCAATTGATGTCAAATTTTCTTTTGAGGATGATTACATTAGAAACATAAATTTTAGATTGATGAACAGGGAATTCCAATGGGCATTTACTAATTTTAACATTTGTTTGGGTTTACCTACTGGTGGTGCCCGCAGATTTGATCCATCTATTAACTGAAATGAGTTTTAGACTTCAACCACCGGATCAAAGAATCCTTATGAGCCCTCTAGAGCTAAGGCATCCCGAATGCAAAATCCTGTCTTTAAATACCTTCACCGTGTCATGAGTAAAACAATCTTTGGTAGAAGTGATAGTGATGGGGTAGTTAGAATGGTGGAACTTTATTCTCTTTGGGCTATGCTTAATAAAGTTGATTTTGATTCTGGGTTTCACTTTTTACAAAACCTTTGGAGAGCAGGAAAGGCATCTTTGGAAATGATAGTCTTTGGCGGTTTAATCACCAAAATAACTATAAATCTGGGTTATAACCTTGATGGGCTGGAGGTCGTTCATGGTAATGACAAGATCGATATCGATTCTTGTCTAGCCATAAAGATGATATGTAGGGACGAGAATGGGTTTACCTTTCCTAGAATCGATGGTTTTCCATTACCCTTCCCTACCCCGAGCGCACTTCAGTATGCAACCCCGCTAATTGGGTTATCATTGATTTAGTACCCAAGTTTGTTTCCCCCCTCTTAGGAGATATTTGTTGGAATACGTTGGCCGGCTAGAAGGGGGGTTGAATAGCTAGCACAAATAAAAAACAAAACTACCCTTCTCGGGCTTTGAAAAGAGCACTAGTATTAATTAAAGAAAGAACTAAAAAGGTAGAGGCACAAGAATTTTTACTTGGTTACAACCGAGGAGGTTGTTAATCCAAGGAATGAACTACACTAGTATCTTCTTTAGGCAGAGAAACCTCTTACAGCAATGACGTACAAAAAATAGAAGTTAAACTAAAAATGGAAGCGCACAAGTGTTGGTTTGCTAATTGCTTGAATGAATGAATAGCTTCTGAACCAAGGCTATATTTATAGCCTTGGTCGGGGCGCCTGGAGGGTTCCAAGCACCTGGGAAGGGGATAAAACTTTATCCCTTTCGCATAGATCTCGTTTGATCGTGATCTAGATAAAATCTAGGTCCGGGCACCCGGACCAAGAAAATCAACAATGTTGACTTTTTCAGTCCGGACCCTCTGCTCCGGTTCAGCTCGTCTCGATCCGGGTCTTCCGCTCTGGCTCTGCTTGCTTGGGTGATCTCGACCATCCAGAATAGGGCTCACCCAAACCCAACTTCCTCCTTCTCGAGCAACCTTCCGCTCCGGCTTCTCGTCCCTCGGAAACGCCGCACGCCTCCTTCTCGTCCTCCCACGTACTCTTCCGCTGCACCTCGTCCTCGGACGCACTGAGCCCGTCGGCTCTCTCCCATGTCGTCCTTCTCGCTAGCTGCGTCTTTTGCTCGACCTCCTGTGCTCTTAGGCTCCTGCACATTTAGACATAAGGTTAAAACACCACAGGACCTAACTTAACTTGTTGACCACATCAAAATAACCTTGGGGTTTCAACAATCTCGCCCTTTTTGATGTGAGCAACTTAAGTTAAGGTAGGGTAAATAGACATAAAAGAAAAATAAATAATATTACAATAAAGTACAAAAAATAAAAAATTATAATCTACCGCACCCTAGACTTAACCTTTTCCCCTAGACTTAACATTTTCCTTCTCCCCCTTTGATCACATAAAAAAAATGAGGTACCAAGAAAAACTCTAAGGGCAATAATTGTGAAAACTTTGAAATTTTTGAAAATTATCGATATCATCAAAAAATTTGCAATAACTTATTTCAATACTTAGAAAAATAATTTCTAAGTAAAAGAAATTTTTTTTAAAAAAATTCTAAGTTAAAAAATTTCTAAGTTTAGACAATTTTGCAAAAAAATATTCTAGAATTTTTTTTTAAAAAAAATTTTGCAAGCATAAATATTTTTGAGAACTTTTCTAAAAAAAATAAAGCAAGAAATTTTTTTTCTAAGTTAAAAATTCTATGGTTAAAAAGAATTTTAAGTAATATTTAGAAAAGATGTTTGAAAAAACTTTTTAAAGCATTATTTAATCTCAATTTTAATGCCTTATCAGTAAGTTAATTAAACATTTTATTTCAATATTTTAGCTTCCAGGCAATGGCGAGGCACTAGGCCTTCTTGGTTATTGGAGCAACAACCACTTTCTCATATAAAGTCTCATAAAGAAATTTAACGTCTAATTTTCTCACGGAAAGCGCTAAGTCTAATTCAAAGTTTTAGAATAAGCAAGACTTTGGAACCCAATATAAGTTCCAGCCAACTAGATTAACTAAAAATTTCTTAGGGGCATATCTATTTGGAATTTTACTAATTTGTCTCTTGTGATATCTATAATACCAATTTAAATTAGTGAATTTTCTATAGCTTGTATTTGATGAACATGTATGATTTTTCAAGTTATCTACTTGTATTTTCAAATTTTCATTTTCTAATTTTACTTTGTCTAATTCTTCTAATGGGCAAGATTTAGTTAGAATTACTTTTAAATTTTTAATCTTTTTTTTTTAACTTACAGCAATCCTTAGTTAATAATTTAACAAACTTAAATAATTTGTCGGGAGGAAGAGATCGTACCTGATTTACCTTGTCAATCTCGTTATCCGTGTCTCCCCCTAAACTGCTGCTTTCTTTCGACGTAGCTCCCCCTTCATCGATGCTCTCGACGCTCATTTTGAATGAGCTTGAATCATAGTTCTCGTCTTGATGACTTGCCATTAATGCAAGTCCGGAGAAGGCATCGACTTCCGATTCGGACGATGTATCATCCCACGTCACTTTTAGTGTCTTGAATTTGTTTAGTTGGATAGGCTTCTTTCCTTTATCCTTATTTCTTAGCTTGAGGCAGTTGTCTTTGATGTGCCCTTCTTCGTTGCAATGGTAGCATCAGATCGTCCTTTTCTTTCTACCCTATGGATGGTTAGTTTTTCTAGATTTACATAATTTCTTAAATCGCCTTACCATCATTACCATTTCTTCATCGTCGAGAGAGGATTCTGACTCTTGTTCGTCTCTCGATGCCTTTAGGGTGATGTTGTGCTTCGGCTCCTTAGTACCGGTACATCTCGATTCATGCACTTCAAATGTGGAAAATAATTCTTCTAAGGAAATAGTTTCTAAGTCCTTAGATATATAAAAAGTATCTACTAGTGATGCCCATTTAGTATTTCTAGGAAAAGAATTGAGTGTGTACCTTAGTGAATCTTGATTACTTACCTTTTCTCCGAGATTCGAAAGTTTGGTGATGAACTCTTTAATTCTCGAGTGTAGATGTGCAATTGTCTCGTCTTCTTCGAGTCACAGGTTGGTGAAATGGTTACGAAGTAAGTCCCATCTTGTGAGTTTGGCTTCGGATGTCCCTTCGTGTAGTTCAAGAAACTTCTCACAAAGTTCTTTTGATGAATTGTAGGTGTCGATCCGGTTGACTTCTTGTGGAGGAAGGACGCTAAGCAGATGGAACTCTGCTTTTCCATTTACCACGTAGTCGGCCTGCTCCTTTTTTGTCCACTAGTATTCTTCCTTACCTTCGGGTGCTACAAAATCGAATTTTATAATTAAAAGTAACTCAAAGTCTGTTTTAAAAAATACCTGCATTCGCTTTTTCCAGCTAGCGAATTCCCCTTCGAACTTTAGGGGGTAAATGCTTGGTCCTGTTAGAGTGTATACTAAAAGCCTAGCTTTTGGTATAAACATTTATCTAGAAATAAGAATCACATTGGTCAAATATCTACATTTATGATAAATGTAGTTGCTCAATTAATTTATATTGTAGATAACATGGTGTGTGGTGTCACATACAGAAGATCATGTTATCGGTTCCTTATAAATTATAAACAGTAGCTCACGACCAAGATGGAAAGGAACAAACCATTGGAAGGTCGTAGTGTAATTAGGTATTAGTTTATCTTAACTATATAATTACACTAGTACACTTAGAGTGTATTGAGTAGGACCATTTGAGGTCGTTTCTTTTATACTGACTTTATAAAGGAACAAAGATCTCAGTTATTATGGAAGTGTGTGCTCTTAATCCTAATATAATAACAATCACATATATTTGATATTTATTTCTTTAATTTATCAATGGGTGAGATTTAGTTCGATGAATCAATAAGCCCGATAAGTTGGGAAATGATATCACTTATAGCGTGTGTTGTTGATTATAGAAGGAAACTGTGTCCTAGTAATTTAGGTTGAGAATGTCCCCAAGAGGAGCTCATAAGGATTTTCATGTTAAACCCTGCAGGTGGACTTAGTCCGACATGACGATGAAGTTGAGTGGTACTACTCTTGGAGCTAGATATTAATTAAGTGAGTTGTTAGTAACTTACTTAATTAGTGGACATTTGTTATCTTAAACACAGGGAGACTAACACACTCATGATAAGAAGGAGCCCAAAATGTAATTTGGGATTGGTGCGGTAGTTCAATAATAGTTCTATAGTGGAATGAATTATTATTGATAAAATTAAGTTGTGTGTTCGGGGCGAGCATGAGATGCTTAATTTTATCGGGAGACCAAAACCAATTCCTCCTCTCGGTCCCTATCGTAGCCTCTTAATTATAGAGTACTATACCCACCTATACCCACCTTCTTACCCATCCTATAGGGGCCGGCCAAGCTAGCTTGGAGACCAAGCTAGGGCCGACCATGGGTATGTTCATGGGTGAATTCATGTGGCCGGCCCTATTAAAATAAAAAGGAATTTTAATTTTAAAATTTTTCTTATGTGGATAATATAATTTAAAAGAGAGTTTAAAAATTTAAATCCTTCCTTTTATAAGATTCTACAAAAGATTAAGAGAAGACTTAAAATCTCTTTCCTTATTTGTAGATTAAAAGGTTGATTTTAATTTTGGTAAAAACTTTCCTTTTAATTATATTCATGATTTAAAAGAAAGTTTAAAAATTAAAAATTCTATTTTATTAGTTTCTACAAAAGATTAAGAAAAGATTTAATATCTTTCCTTATTTGTAGATTGAAAGGAGATTTTAATTTTTAGAGATAATTTTCCTTTTTGGAAATTATCCACATGTTTAAAAGAAAGATTTTAATTTATAAAATTTTTTTTTATTAACCAATCATGAAGGGATTAAAATTATTGGAGAAATTTTTATAAATTTCTAGAAACAAATTAGGAAGTTTTACTTTTTGTTTTAATTAAAACTCTCCTTGTTTTGGGGAGAAGAGTGGCCAGCCATTATAATTTGAAAAGAGAAAATTATTTTAATTAAATAAATTTTCCTTTTCAATGGCAAAAGAATTAAGAAAGTTTTTATTAAATTTTCCTTATTTGCCAAGACCAAGGATTATAAAAGAGGGGGTAGAGGAGGCTTCAAGGCTAACAACTCTATTCTATTTTTCCTCTCTTTTCTCCTTGGGTGTGGCCGGCCCTTTCTTTCCTCTCCTCTCCTTTGTGTGGTCGAAACCTTCTCATGGTGGAGATAGCTTTGGTGGCCGGATCTAAGAAGGAGAAGAAGGAGAGAAAAGAAGCCTCTTTTCTAGCATCCCTTGGAGCATGGTGGTGGTGGCCGAACCTCTTCATCCTAGGAGAAGTTTTGATGGCCGAAACTTGTAAGGAAGAAGAAGGTTCTAGGTGGTTCTCATCTCAGAAGATCGTTGCCCACACAACGTCCGAGGTTAGAAGAGGAATACGGTAGAAGATCAAGAGGTTTTTCTACAAGGTATAACTAGTAATTTTTCTTTCCGCATCATACTAGTTATTTATGGAAATAATACCAAATACAAGAGGCTTATGATTCTAGAATTTCGAATATGTTTTTCGATGTTGTGTTTTTTTGTTTTTTCTTTTCTTTGTGATTTGATTGTTCTTTTCGGTTAACCTAAAGTTATTTTAGGAAATTAAATATTAGCTTTCTATAAAAGGTTTTGTCTAGTCGGTGGTGGTTGCTCCCATATCCAAGAAGGTCGTGTGCCTCGCCACGTCAGTACCGGGAACCAATTATGAAAATTAATATTTAATGGAATTAATAACTTAAGGTGATTTGGGTCGAACGTGTTAAGTTCCGCAGGAGATCCAAGTCAAAACCTAAAAGAACAAATAGATTAAGTTTTGGATCAAACGTGTTAAGTTCCGCAGGCGATCCAAAATTTAATTTAAAAGAACACATGGTAGCTAGGAAAAGGTTCAGACCTTTGTACAAAATTTTTGTACAGTGGAACCTCTAGGTTTTCCGAGTAGCAACCAACAATTGGTATCAGAGCTAGGGTTTTGCCTCTGTGTATTTGGTATTAGTTTAATTATGCACATGTCATACATAATTTAGGCAGGATAATAGTAGGATGTGCTAACTTTGTGGATGCAGGATCCAACTATTATGGCTTTTAGTTATTATGTGTGTGATTGGACCCTTGGACATGTCAAGGGCATTTATATGTGTGTGCATGATTGTATTATAAAATACAACAGGAGTTGTATTTAGTTTTATTAGGATTTTATTTTTGATCTAGATACATGTACATTCCTTTTATGGAATATAGGATCAAAAATGTAAAATTCTATTTATGTCGCGGATCGAATCTTGCAAAGCGTGGAACCTTCTAAGGACCAGAGGCGCAGCGGAACTAGGAGCAAGATGGATGCGACAGCTAGACCCGGTGGCGGTGGCCAAATATGGCAGCAGCTTGGGATGACAACACACGGAGGACAACTAGAGATAAAAGCCATAATAGTTGAAAATTAGATTTTCTATTTATTGCTTTTATATTGTCATGTGTGCATGTTGGTTTACATATTTAGTAGGCTAGCATAGTTAAAATTCCTCATTTATAAATAACTAAGTGGGAGAGGATTTTTTAAGTAAATCCCATGGTCTCCATTACTGGTTTGTAAGTGATGCAAACAAGCTTGCGCGTTGGCTCTGAGTGCCTTCCTCCATAACGGATGAGCTTGTTTGTGGATCACTAGAACAGACTTCCATTTTTGGATGACTATAGGAAGTTAATTAAGAGCGTGTGATCTTCCCCAACGGAAGGGGCATAATCTTATTAATGGACTTAGTGTCAAGTAATGGTATACACTTAGACACATTTAATAGTATCCTCCCCAACGGAGTCACTACTATCACTTGTGTGACCAAAGGGAAACCAACTATTGATTTGTCATAAAACTAGATTGGCAATATAATAAAATTAATAAACCCCTCTTACAAATGTTTGAATTTGTATACGTCCACACTAACGTGGCATACAAGATTCATGGTGTTTGAGGTAATTTTATTTGTCAAAAAGTTATATTGACAAGATAATCAATGGGTAAAATCCTCCTCTTACAAATGATGAATTTGTATACGTCCACACTAACGTGGCATGCAAAATTCACGGTGTTTGAGGTGTTGGTGAATTTAAATAATATTGTTTGAGGAATCAATGTTATTTTAAATTCAAAGAGTTTTGACTAAATATTTGATCAAAGACAGATCAACTATTAATTTTATTCATCATAAAGTAAAGTTGACGAGATAATAAAATTAATGAATAAAATCTCCTCTTCGATTTTGTATACATAAAATTCATGGAGATTTTAAAGAGTTGATCTTGACCAAATATTTTTGTGATTCTTAGGATGTTTGTCAATCCCTAGTAGTCATACTATAGAAAAAGACTTAGTAGTCCCAATTGTAATGATTGGAAATAGGACTTGGACATTAAGGTAGACTGTCTTCTTAGAACTAAGAACAATTTAGGTGTATTTAATGATTGGAAATAGGACTTGGAAATTTCTTTTTATTAACCAATCATGAAGGGATTAAAATTATTGGAGAAATTTTTATAAATTTCTAGAAACAAATTAGGAAGTTTTACTTTTTGTTTTAATTAAAACTCTCCTTGTTTTGGGGAGAAGAGTGGCCGGCCATTATAATTTGAAAAGAGAAAATTATTTTAATTAAATAAATTTTCCTTTTCAATGGCAAAAGAATTAAGGAAGTTTTTATTAAATTTTCCTTATTTGCCAAGACCAAGGATTATAAAAGAGGGGGTAGAGGAGGCTTCAAGGCTAACAACTCTATTCTATTTTTCCTCTCTTTTCTCCTTGGGTGTGGTCGGCCCTTTCTTTCCTCTCCTCTCCTTTGTGTGGCCGAAACCTTCTCATGGTGGAGATAGCTTTGGTGGCCGGATCTAAGAAGGAGAAGAAGGAGAGAAAAGAAGCCTCTTTTCTAGCATCCCTTGGAGCATGGTGGTGGTGGCCGAACCTCTTCATCCTAGGAGAAGTTTTGATGGCCGAAACTTGTAAGGAAGAAGAAGGTGCTAGGTGGTTCTCATCTCGGAAGATCGTTGCCCACACAACGTCCGAGGTTAGAAGAGGAATACGGTAGAAGATCAAGAGGTTTTTCTACAAGGTATAACTAGTAATTTTTCTTTCCGCATCATACTAGTTATTTATGGAAATAATACCAAATACAAGAGGCTTACGATTCTAGAATTTCGAATATGTTTTTCGATGTTGTGTTCTTTTGTTTTTTCTTTTCTTTGTGATTTGATTGTTCTTTTCGGTTAACCTAAAGTTATTTTAGGAAATTAAATATTAGCTTTCTATAAAAGGTTTTGTCTAGTCGGTGGTGGTTGCTCCCATATCCAAGAAGGCCGTGTGCCTCGCCACATCAGTACTGGGAACCAATTATGGAAATTAATATTTAATGGAATTAATAACTTAAGGTGATTTGGGTCGAACGTGTTAAGTTCCGCAGGAGATCCAAGTCAAAACCTAAAAGAACAAATAGATTAAGTTTTGGATCAAACGTGTTAAGTTCCGCAGGCGATCCAAAATTTAATTTAAAAGAACACATGGTAGCTAGGAAAAGGTTTAGACCTTTGTATAAAATTTTTGTACAGTGGAACCTCTAGGTTTTCCGAGTAGCAACCAACAGGTCCGACCATTGATTCGGTGCTTCGATTAGAGGTTAGTCCTCTTAAAGCGTCCTGGCTCTAATACTACTTGTTGAACTGCATTGGCCGACTAGAAGGGGGGTTGAATAGCCTGCATAAATAAAAAACAAAACTATCCTTCCGAACTTTCAAAAGAACACTTGCATTAATTAAAGAAAGAACTAAAAAGGTATAGGAACAAGAATTTTTACTTGGTTATAACTAGGGAGGTTGTTAATCCAAGGAATGAACCGCACTAGTATCTCCTTCAGGCAGAGAAGCCTCTTACAGCAATGACGTACAAAAAATAGAAGTTAAACTAAAAATGGAAGCACATAAGTGTTGGTTTGCTAATTGCTTTAATGAATGAATAGCTTCTGGACCAAGGCTATATTTATAGCTTTGGTCGGGACGCCTGGAGGGTTCCAGGCGCCTGGGAAGGGGATAAAACTTTATCCCTTTCACATAGATCACATATGACTGCGATCTGGATAAAATCCAGGTCCAGGCGCCCAGAAGGGTTCCGGGCACCCAGACTAAGAAAGTCAACAATGTTGACTTTTTCGGTCCGGACCCTCTGCTCCAGTTTAGCTCGCCTCGATCCGGGTCTTCTGCTTCGGCTTTGCTTGCTTGAGTGATCTCAGTTATCTAGAATAGGGCTTACCCGAACCCAACTTCCGGTCTTCTCGAGCAACCTTCCGCTCCGGCTTCTCGTCCCTCAGAAACGCCGCGCGCCTCCTTCTCGTCCTCCCATGTACTCTTCCACCGCACCTCGTCCCTCAGACATATCGAGCCTATCGGCTCTCTCCTGTGCCATCCTTCTCGCTAGCTGCGTCTTTTGCTTGACCCCCTGTGCTCCTAAGCTCCTGCACACTTAGACACAAGGTTAAAACACCACAGGACCTAACTTAACTTGTTGATCACATCAAAATAACCTTGGAGTTCCAATAATACTGAACACCACCAAAAGCCCTCGTCATCTGGACCCCCACAACCATCTGGACATCCGGAACCTGCTAGGCACTCTTTTGCCTATGGTACGGCTCCTAGATTCGACTTTTCTGATTTCTGTGCCTCTTTGGACTCGCTTCATGAAAAGAACACTGGCCAACAACAATTGTTGGAGGGCCGCTTCAAGTTGTCTAACGACCAGTTCAGAGAGGTACAAGATCATTTTCAATTTACTAGAGATTTTCATAGCCAAGTGACCGGATTTGTACAAGATTATGAGGTTGACCAGGAGAGAATGAGGAATTTTATGGATGATATGGATATTACTAGACAACAAGTGGATTCTCTTTTCCAATACCATCAACATTTTGGTCATCTCCCTGGTATGCCTCGTTTCCCTTCCGGCACACGACGATGGCCCCCTTTTCCCCCTCTCCCACCACCATATTAGTTTTATCGGGATGATGAAAAGTTCAAGTCTGGGGGGGGGGGGTTGTGTCTGCACAACCTAAGTCATGTCTTTTCATTTTTCTTTTCTTTTCAGTTTTTGCAGTTTTAGTTTGTTTTACTTACTTGCACTTTTAGTTTGTTTTTTTTTCCAATTGCATTTCTGTTCTGATTTCTAGTTTTTCAATTTGTTTGTTTTTGAGGCATTATTGAGAGCATCATGCTGACCACTTTATCTACTGACTTGTTCGATAGTAAAATGACTAGCACGTGTATTTCTTAATTCATGTTGTTGTAGAGATAGTAGTACTAGTATATTTAGTGTACCTCTTTTCTCTATCTCTAGTAGCATGAAATGAGGTAAGTATTGTACAGAGATAAGTATAAGTTTTGGTCTAACCTTAAGGATCTTACTTTCACTTTACTTAAGCTTGAATAGTGGATGCATTTTGGTATAGTTATGATTCATCCAAATTGCTTAATACTTTTGTTCACATGGTGATTTCTTATTTACATTTTGGCTACTGGACTACCTCGAATCATGGAAGCTCGTTTGGAAAAATATAAATCCCAAACATTTGCATTTATCTTACATGCATTTATGATTAGTGTCACACTTCTAATAAAAAATCATTTGAATAAAGGATTAAAATATAGTTTTTATGAGTGAAAACTAACAATTTACTCCTTTGAGACCGAGTTAGGTTACTGGGAAAACAAATGTTATGTAGTCCTTTGAGACCTTGTGTAATTTAAGGAAAATGAACCAAGTGTGTGGCAGGTAAGTGCCTATCACCGGAAATATTAGGAACTCAATTGTATGATGACTTAACTAGGACAAAAAATTGAAACTTGGAAAGCTTAAGTCACTTATTACACTGAGCACAAATAACTTATACTTAGGCCATACTTAGGTTACTCCACAATCATGCTTATCAATGAAACTATTTGATATAGTTAGGCGAGTGAACCAGGGATTATGAAACACTATCAGGACTCATGAATTTAGATTGCAACATTTTACTTGAGGGCAAGCAAAGGTTCAAGTCTGGGGGTGTGATGTGCGTAGATCTTATAATCTTTAATGCATGTTTCGACGCGCATTCACGTATTTTATTCATGATGCATTTATGCATTCTTAAACTCCTTATCATGTTTACACTATAATTACTCTTCTATTTCAGAGATCTGCTCTTTGTGTGCATTTGTGTGGATAAGGATAACTTTTGGAGCAAAAACGGTGATCGTCGACGTACCAGGGAGCAAAGCAGAAGGATAACCGACATTGGTCGTGTGACCCTACACGACCATGCAACACATCCAGAGGAGAAGGAGAACATGGTCGTGTGACCCTACACGACCATGTAAATCATCTAGAGCCAGAGAAGAACACGGTCGTGTGGATCTCACACAACCATGTCACTTAATCCACAGCCAAGGAGTTAGCCCTGTGATCCCACATAAACTCCGAAGAAGGTGGTCGTTTGAAGAAAGATCACCTTAGTGTCGTTCCATGCCATCCTGGACCTCCATTCGATGATCCGAGGGTGTCTTCATAATCACATCAACTCCGGAAGCAAAGGGTTGGATCCAAGGATCACTTGACGGCATTAGATAAGCGTTTCTCTTTCTTCCTTCTCTTAATTTGAAATTGAATGTTGTATATCATGATGTATTTGGGTTCTCCTCTTTCATCTATGGAGTAGATTCATTGTTCTAGGATTAGGGAGTAGTTGTGGTTAAGGGTACGATGTAACAACTCATGTTTATGCCTTTTACCTATTATGTGATATTGACTTACTCTTGTATCAATTCTATTTGACACGCATGAGAATTTCTCACATTTGATTCTCATGTAGATTGAATATTTGTGTAGGGATTGTAAATCTTGTAGAGAGAGTACTTTAGATCGTATACCCTAGGGGCCCTAGTGAAAGGAGTAACCCGTTTATGGGCGCCTAGTATATTCCCTTAAAAGGAGAAGCAACCCCTTCATAAGGAAGTAGGAAACCGTGCTGAACTTATATCTTTATCTTTATTGTTATTAACTAGTCATGTGTTCCTGTGATCTATGACCGAGGTGCCCTTGTGACAAGGGTTAACCGTTACCGAATTTCACAAGGATCATCTCTATTCAATACTTAGAGATAATGACTCTAACTTCCTATAAGGGCACGTTAATTGAAGATAGAAATATGGTAGATCGTGACATATTAGTACACACCACAACGAAATCGAACTCCTAGAATACTCCCCAAACCGAGATAAACAACTTGACCTTTAGCTCTTTCATCTTCCTTCTAGGTTTCATCTTTCCTTCTCAATAGATAACTACTGACCATTGATAGTTTAGCTAATTCTACGTGAGTGATAGCTAGTGCTTATAACCAGTCCCTATGGGTTCAATATCTTTTGTATTACTGATGACATAATCGTGTACTTGCGGTACATAACAGCCACCGATGGACAACAAAGAAGATTTTTCAATATCAGACACTCCGCCACCAGCCTCGCCGTCTGCCCCGCCGCCTTCCCTTTTTAAAGAAATAGTGGAAAAGCTGCAATACGAATATGCAATGGTAAATGATTCTATTGCCAAATACTTGAGGAACTACCAAGAAATGAAGCTAAAACTTCAAGCTAAAGAAGCGGAACTCGAAGATGAAAAGTAGATACACAAAGATGAGCAGGTAATTCAAGCTGAACGCATGGTTTAACTTGATAAGCAGGTGGTCGAAGGTAAGCGGATAATAGAAACTAAATGAAATCTTAAAAAGGAAGCTGACAAGCGGGCACGCAAAGATGACAAGTGGGCACGCGAAGCTGACAAGCGGGTATAAGAAGTTGAACGTAGGCATAAACTCGAACTCGAAGCTAAACTGAAAAAACTAAAAGTTGAAAAGTGGCTATTTGAAACTGAACAGAAGTTGAAACTAAAAGCTAAGCATCATGTAATTATAGCTGAATGGAAAGTTGAGAACTAGAAAGACGAAGTTAAATGGAAACGTAAAATTGAAGCTAAGAAGTAGGTTAAGATTATCCGCATTGTGGTTGGAGTGGTTGTACTGAGTTTTGTGCTACGAATGCGTTGTAGTGATTCTTCCCACTAAGTTTTGTGCTACGGATGTACTATAGGGGTTCTTCTTCTAGGGTTCTTCCCTTACCATCTAAAAATAAATGAACTCTATTCAACATTCAGATTGATCTTTATTTTTTGTTTTTACAAGTACTTCAATTTATCTGAACATTTCAGCGACTCTGTATAGATGAATTAAAAGTCGATGAGGCCACGAACACCTATGATGAACCCTGAACCACCTGTCCCATCCTCCGACGCCGCTCCAGAGACTAGCCTATGGCCTAACCCTCATCTCACCATTTAGCGGAAGCCCGCCGGTGCAAAGATGGCCGGAAAATGTGGAGAGAAGTTGGAGCTTCTCTCATTAAAACCAGACCCGAGATTCTGATTAACTGAGAGGCCAATCATTATAGGTGATATTATTTATTGAAGGGGCATTTCTTGAAGGAGCTTTAATATTCGTATTATTGTTATTTTCATATGAAATCCTATATAAATTGACCCTACCGCCTCTGTGAGTAGCAGCCGCCAGTCTAACGTAACCACCGATGGACAACAACGAAGGTTTTTCGGTATCAAATGCTTCGCCGCTAGCTTCGCGGTCTACCATGACGCCTACCCTTTTTGAAGAAACCATGGAAAAGCTGCAATATGAATCTGCAAAGGTAAACAATTTTCTTCCCGAATACTTGAGGAACTACCACCAATTGAAGATAAAACTTCAAGTTAAAGAAGCAGCACTCAAAACAGAAAAGTAGATACGCAAAGATGAGCAGGTAATTCAAGTTGAACGCATGGTTAAACTTGATAAGCAAGTGCTCGTAGGAAAGGGGATAATAGAAGTTGAACAAAATCTTAAATGAGAAGCTGATTAGTGGGCACGCGAAGCTGACCAACGGGCAATCGAAGCTGACAAGTGGGTACAATAAGCTGAATGTAAACATAAACTCGAACTCGAAGTTGAACTGAAAAAAACTAGAAGTTGAAAAGCGGCTACTTGAAATTAAACAGAAGCTGAAACTAAAAGCCGAGCATCAGCTAATTACAGCTAAACAGAAAGTTGAGAACCAGAAAGACAAAGCTAAATGGAAATGTAAAATTGAAGCTAAGAAGCAAGTTAAGATTATCTGCATTATGGTTGGAGTGGTTGTACTGAGTTTTGCGCTACGAATGCACTGTAGTGATTCTCCCCACTAAGTTTTGACCTACGAATGCACTATAGGGGTTCTTCATCTTTGGGTCTTCCCTAACCATCTAAAAATAAATGACTTTGTGAGCATTCAGAATGATCTTTATTTTTTATTTTTGCAAGTACTTCAATTTATCTAAACATTTCGACGACTCTGTGTAGCTGCATTAAACGCCGGCATAGCCATGAAAACCTTCGATGAACCTTGAACCACCTATCTCTTCCTCCGATGCCACTCCAGAGACTGGCCTAACACCTAACCCCCATCTCAGCGTTTAGCGGAAGCCCACCGATGCAAAGATGGCCGAAAAATATGGAGAGAAGTTGGAGCTTGTCTCTATTGAACCGGATCTGAGATTCTGACTAACTGAGAGCCCTGTCATTTTAAGTGATATTATTTATTGAAGGGGCATTTCTTCAAGGAGGTTTAATTATCATATTATTGTTATTTCCGTATGAAGTCCTATATAAATTGACCCTACCACCTCTGTTAGTAGTAGCCGCCACTCTAACGTAGCCACCGATGGACAACAACGAAGGTTTTTCGGTATCAGACGCTTCTCCGCCAGCTTCGCCGTCCACCCCGCCGCCAGCTTCGCCGTCCACCCCGCCGCCTTCCCTTTTTGAACAAACGGTGAAAAAGCTACAATATGAATCTGCAATGGTAAACGATTTTCTTCCCGAATACTTAAGGAACTACCAAGAACTGAAGCTAAAACTTCAAGCTACAGAAGTGAAACTAGAAGCTGAAAAGCATATACGCAAAGATGAGCAAGTAATTCAAGCTGAACGCATTGTTAAACTTGATAAGCAAGTGCTCTAAGGTAAGCGGATAATAGAAGCTGAAAAAAATCTTAAACGGGAAGCTGACAAGCGGTCACGCGTAGTTGACAAGCGAGCAATCAAAGCTGACAAGAGGGTACACGAAGTTGAATGTAGACATAAAATCGAACTCGAAGCTGAACGGAAAAAACTGAAAGCTAAGAAGCGGCTACTTGAAACTGAACGAAAGTTGAAACTAAAAGCTAAGCATCAGGTAATTGTAGCTGAACAAAAATTTGAGAACCAGAAACATGAAGTTGAATAGAAACTTAAAATTGAAGCAAAGAAGCAGGTTAAGGTTATCTGCATTGCAGTTGGAGTAGCTGTACTGAGTTTTGCGCTATGAATGCGCTGTAGTGATTCTTTCCACTAAGTTTTGTGTTACAGATGCGCTAAAGGGGTTCTTCTGCTAGGGTTCCATCCTAACCATCTAAAAATAATGAATTATGTGCACATTCGGACTAATCTTTATTCTTTGTTTTTGCAAGTACTTCAATTTATTTGAACATTTCGACGATTCTGTGTAGCAGAGTTTAACGCCGGTGAGGCCATGAACACCTCTGATGAACCCTGAACCACCTGTCCCTTCCTCCGACGTAGCTCCAGAGACTGGCCTAAGACCTAACCCTCATCTCACATTTTAGCGGAAGCCCGCCAGTGCAAGGATGGCCGGAAAATGTGGAGAGAAGTTGGAGCTTCTCTCTCTAGAACCGGACCTGAGATTATGACTAACTGAGAGCCCAATCATTATAGGTGATATTATTTATTGAAGGGGCATTTCTTGAAGGAGGTTCAATTTTCGTATTATTGTTATTTCTGTATGAAGTCCTATATAAATCGACCCTACCGCCTCTGTGAGTAGCAGCCACCACTATAACGTAGCCACCGATGGATAACAACGAAGGTTTTTCGTTATCAGACGCTCCGTCGCTAGCTTCGCCGTCCGCCCAACTGCCTTCCCTTTTTGAAGAAACGCGAAAAAGTTGCAATATGAATCTACAATGGTAAACGATTTTCTTCCCGAATACTCAAGGAACTACCAAGAACTAAAGCTAAAACATCAAGGTAACAAAGCAGAACTTGATGCTGGAAATCAGGTGTGAGATGATGAGTATGTAATTCAAGTTGAACGCATGGTTAAACTTGATAAGTAGGTGTTCGAAGGTAAGCGGATAATAGAAGCTGAACGAAATCTTAAATGAGAAGTTGACAAGCGGGCACGCGAATCTGTCAAGCAGGCAATCGAAGCTGACAAGTGGGTACCAGAAGCGGAAAGTAGGCATAAACTCAAACTCGAAGCTGAAAAGAAAAAATTGAAAGCTGAGATGCGGCTACTTAGAATTGAACGGAAGATGAAACTAAAAGCTGAGCATCAGGTAATTGTAGCTGAATGAAAAGTTGAGAACCAGAAACATGATACTGAATGGAAATGTAAAATTGAAGCTAGGAAGCACGTTAAGATTATCTGCATTGTGATTGGAGTGGTTGTACTGAGTTTTGTGCTATGAATGCACTGTAGTGATTCTTTCCACTAAGTTTTGTGTTACGGATGTGCTATAGGGGTTCTTCATCTAGAGTTCTTCCCATACCATCTAAAAATAAATGAACTCTATGAACATTCAGACTGATCTTTAGTTTTTATTTTTGCAAGTACTTCAATCTATCTAAACATTTTGACGACTCTGTGTAGCTGACTTAAACGTCGGCGAGGCCATGAACACCTCCAATGATCCCTGAACCACCTATCCCTTCCTTCGACGCTGCTCCCGAGACTGGCCTAAGACCTAACCCTCATCTCACCATTTAGGGAAGCCCGCCGGTGCAAATATGGATGGAATATGTGGAGAGAAGGTGGAGCTTCTCTCTCTAGAACCAGACCTGAGATTCTGACTGACTGAAAGCCCAGTCATTATAGGTGATATTATTTGTTGAAGGGGCATTTCTTGAGGGAGGTTTAATTTTCATATTATTGTTATTTTTGTATGAAGCCCAATATAAATTGACCCTACCGCCTCTGTGAGTAGTAGCCGCCACTCTAGCGTAGCCACCGATGGACAACAACGAAGGTTTTCCGGTATCAGACGCTCCGCCGCCAACTTCGCCGTTTGCCTCGTTGCCTTCCCTTTTTGAAGAAATAGTGGAAAAGATGCAATATGAATCTGCAATGGTAAACGATTTTCTTCCTGAATACTTGAGGAACTACCAAGAACTGAAGCTAAAACTTCAAGCTAAAGAAGTGGAACTCGAAGCTGGAAAGAAGGTACGCAAAGATGAGTAGGTAATTCAAGCTGAACGCATGGTTAAACATGATAGGCAGGTGCTTGAAGGTAAGCAGATAATAGAAGCTGAACGAAATCTTAAACAGGAAGCTGACAAGTGGGCACGCAAACCTAACAAGCGGGTAATCGAAGCTGACGAGCGGGTACAAGAAGTAAAACGTAGGCATAAACTCAAACTTGAAGCTGAACGGAAAAAACTGAAAGCTGGGGAGCGGCTACTTGAAACTGAACGGAAGTTGAAACTAAAAACTGAGCATCAGGTATTTGTAGCTGAACGGAAAGTTGAGAACTAGAAACACGAAGTTGCATGAAAATGTAAAATTGAAGCTAAGAAGAAGGTTAAGATTATCTACATTGCTGTTGGAGAGGATGTACTGAGTTTTGCGCTAGGCATGCGCTGTAGTGATTCTTCCCACTAAGTTTTGTGGTACGGATGCGCTATAGGGTTTCTTCAACTAGGGTTCTTCCCTTACCATCTAAAAATAAATAAACTCTATGAACATTTAGACTTATTTTTATTTTTTGTTTTTGCAAGTACTTCAATTTCTCTGAACATTTCGGTGACTCTGTGTAGATAAGTTAAATGCCTGCGAGGTCACGAACACCTCTGATGAACCCTGAACCACCTATCCCTTCCTCCGACGCCACTCCAGAGACTGGCCTAAGACCTAACCCTCATCTCACCATTTAGCTGAATCCCGTCGGTGCAAAGATGGTCAAAAAATATGGAGAGAAATTGGAGCCTCTCTCTCTAGAACTGGACCTGAGATTCTGACTGAGTGAGATCTAGTCATTATAAGTGATATGATATATTGAAGGGGCATTTTTTAAAGGAGGTTTAATTTTTGTATTATTGTTATTTCTGTATGAAGTCCTATTTAAATTGATCCTACTGCCTCTGTGAGTAGCTGTTGTCACTATAACATAGCCACCGATGGACAACAATGAAGGTTTTCCGGTATCAGACGCTCCGCCACCAGCTTCGTCGTCCGCCCCACTACCTTTCCTTTTTGAAGAAATGATAGAAAAGCTGCAATACGAATCTGCAGTGGTAAATGATTCTTCCTGAATACTCGAGGAACTACCAAGAACTGAAGCTAAAAATTCAAGGTAAAGAAGCGGAACTTGAAGTAGAAAAGCAGGTACGCAAAGATGAGCAAGAAATTCAACCTAAACACATGGTTAAACTTGATAAGCAGGTGCTCGAAGATAAGAGGATAATATAAGATGAACAAAATCTTAAATGGGAAGTTGACATGCGGGCAATCAAAGCTGACAAGCGGGTACAAGAAGCTGAACGTAGGAATAAACTCAAACTCGATGTTGAACGGAAAAAACTTAAACCTGAGAAGCGGCTACTTGAAACTGAACATAAGTTGAAACTAGAAGATAAGCATCAGGTAATTATAGCTGAATGGAAAGTTGAGAACCAGAAACACGAAGCTAAATGGAAACAAAAAATTGAATATAAGAAGCAAGTTAAGATTATCTGCATTGCAGTTAGAGTGGTTGTACTGAGTTTTGCGCTAGGTGATGTGCGTAGATTGTATACATTTGTTAGCATGTTTTGACGCACATTCACATACTTTGAGCATGCTTGATCTATGCATTTTTGTACTTCCAGCTTTCCTTTTTAGCATATTTTATCTCTTTGTTCAGAGATATGCTATTGTGCATTTTCTATACATAGGAGTCGAATTTGGTGAAGGATGCGTGTTCGAGGCTAAATCTGCAAGCAAAGCGATAGAGGAAGCCATGATACCTGAACCCCACACGGCCCTGCCATGGGGGTTTGCCCATGCCGTGTGGAGATGAGAGGCCGTGTAGCTGCAGCAGAGAAGGAAGTGTTAGAATGTATACTAAAAGCCTAGCTTTTGGTATAAAACATTTATCTAGAAATAAGAATTACATTGGTCAAATGTCTACATTTGTGATAAATGTAGTTGTTTAATTAATTTATATTGTATATAACATGGTGTGTGGTGTCACACACAGAAGATCATGTTATCAGTACCTTATAAATTATAAACAGTAGCTCACGACCATGATGGAAAGGAACAAACCATTGGAAGGTCGTAGTGTAATTAGGTGTTAGTTTATCTTAACTATATAATTACACTAGTACACTAAGAGTGTATTGAGTAGGACCATTTGAGGTCGTTCCTTTTATACTGACTTTATGAAGGAACAAAGACCTCAGTTATTATGGAAGTGTGTGCTCTTAATCCTAATATAATAACAAGCACATATATTTGATATTTATTTCTTTAATTTATCAATGGGTGAGATTTAGTTCGATGAATCAATAAGCCCGATAAGTTGGGAAATGATATCACTTATAGTGTGTGTTGTTGATTATAGAAGGAAACTGTGTCCTAGTAATCTAGGTTGATAATGTCCCCAAGAGGAGCTCATAAGGATTGTCATGTTAAACCCTGCAGGTGGACTTAGTCCGACATGACGATGAAGTTGAGTGGTACTACTCTTGGAGCTAGATATTAATTAAGTGAGTTGTCAGTAACTTACTTAATTAGTGGACATTTGTTATCTTAAACACAGGAAGACTAACACACTCATGATAAGAAGGAGCCCAAAATGTAATTTGGGATTGGTGCGGTAGTTCAATAATAGTTCTCTAGTGGAATGAATTATTATTGATAAAATTAAGTTGTGTGTTCGAGGCGAGCACAGGATGGTTAATTTTATCGGGAGACCAAAACCAACTCCTCCTCTCGGTCCCTATCGTAGCCTCTAGTATATAGAGATTTATACCCACCGCATACCCATCTTCTTACCCATCCAATGGGGTCGGCCAAGCTAGCTTGGAACCCAAGCTAGGGCCTGCCAAGACCAAGTGGATGAGCCATGTAGGTGGCCGGCCAAAGCTTGGGTCCCAAGCTTAGGTGGTCGGCCACTAGAATATTAAAAAGGATTTTTATTAAAATTATTTCTTATGTGGATATCATGATTTTAAAAGAGAGTTTAAAAATTAAAAATTTCCTTTTATAGCTTTCTACAAAAGATTAAGAGAAGAGATTAATCTCTTTCCTTATTTGTAGTTTAAAAGGATGGTTTTAATTTTTGGTAAAAACTTTCCTTATTTGTAAATCATCTACATGTTTAAAAGAGAGTTTAAAATTTGAAATCTTTCCTTATTTGTTGATTAAAGGAGGATTTTAAATTTTAAGAAAACTTTCCTTTTTAATCATGTTCATGATTTAAAAAAGAGTTTAAAATTAAATATTCTCTTTTATAAGTTTCTACAAAAGATTAAGAAAAGATTTGATATCTTTCCTTATTTGTATATTAAAAGAGTTTTTAATTTATAGAGATAACTTTCTTTTTATCCACATATTTAAAAGAAAGATTTTAATTTATTAAATTCTCTTTTTATAAATCAATCATGAAGGGATAAAAATTATTGGACAAATTTTTTATAAATTTCCGGAAGCAAATAAGGAAGTTTTAATTTTTGTTTAAAATTTTATTTGCTTGGAGAATTTATGTGGTGGCCAGCCATTACAAATTGAAAAGAAAATTTGTTTTTAATTAAATAAATTTTCCTTTTCAATGGCAAAAGAATTAAGGAAGTTTTTATTAAATTTTCCTTATTTGCCAAGACCAAGGATTATAAAAGAGGGGGTAGAGGAGGCTTCAAGGCTAAGGACTCTATTCTATTTTTCTCCCTCTTTTCCTTGGTGTGGTGGTCGGCCCTTCCCTTTCTCTTCTCTCCTCTTGTTGTGGCCGAAATCTATCATCTCTTGGAGCTTGGAGGATGTGGCCGGATCAAGGAAGGAGAAGAAAGAGAGAAAGCATGCATCCCTTGGAGCTTGGTTGGTGGAAAAATTTTCATCCTTTGGAAGTTCTTGTGCTTGGCCGAAACTTGAAGGAGGAAGGAAGAAGGTGCCTAGGTGGTTCTCATCTCGGAAGATCGTTGCCCACACAACGTCCGAGGTTAGAAGAGGAATACGGTAGAAGATCAAGAGGTTTTTTCTAGAAGGTATAACTAGTAATTTTTCCTTTCCGCATCATACTAGTTATTTTTGGAAATAATACCAAATACAAGAGGCATGCGATTCTAGTATTTCGAATATGTTTTTTGATGTTGTGTTCTTTTGTTTTTTATTTTCCTTGTGATTTGATTGTTCCTTTCGGTTAACCTAAAATTATTTTAGGAAATTAAATATTAGCTTTCCATAAAAGGTTTTGTCTAGTCGGTGGTGGTTGCTCCCATATCCAAGAAGGTCATGTGCCTCGCCACGTCAGTACTGGGAACCAATTATGGAAATTAATATTTAATGGAATTAATAACTTAGGTGATTTGGATCGAACGTGTTAAGTTCCGCAGGAGATCCAAGTCAAAACCTAAAAGAACAAATAGATTAAGTTTTGGATCAAACGTGTTAAGTTCCGCAGGCGATCCAAAATTTAATTTAAAAGAACACATGGTAGCTAGAAAAAGGTTCAGACCTTTGTACAAAATTTTTGTACAGTGGAACCTCTAGGTTTTTCCGAGTTGCAACCAACAATTGGTATCAGAGCTAGGGTTTTGCCTCTGTGTATTTGGTATTAGTTTAATTATGCACATGCCATACATAATTTAGGCAGGATAATAGTAGGATGTGCTAACTTTGTGGATGCATGATCCAACTATTATGGCTTATAGTTATTATGTGTGTGATTAGACCCTTGGACATGTCAAGGGCATTTATTGTGTGTGCATGATTGTATTATAAAATACAGCAGGAGCTGTATTTAATTTTATTAGGATTTTATTTTTGATCTAGTTTACATGTAGATTCCTTCGAGGAATATAGGATCGAAAAATGTAAAATTCTATTTATGTCGCGGATCGAATCTTGCAAGGCGTGGAACCTTATGAGAACCAGAGGCGCAGCGGAACAAGGAGCAAGATGGATGCGACAACTAGACCCGGTGGCGGTGGCCAAAGATGGCAGCAGCTAGGGTTGGCAACACACGGAGGACAGCAATAGATAAAAGTCATAATAGTTGAAAATTAGTTTTTCTATTTATTGCTTTTTATGCTATGTTGTGTGTGCTTGTTAGTATGTATGTTAGGTAGACTAGCATAGTCAAAATTCCTCACTTTAAATAACTAAGTGGGAGAGAGATTTATTTTAAATAAATTCCACGGTCTCCATTACTGGTTTATAAGTGATGTAACAAGTTTGCGCATTGGCTCTGAGTGCCTTCCTCCATATCGGATGAGCTTGTTTGCAGATCACTAGATTAAACTTCCATTTTGGATGACTATAGGAAGTTAATTAAGAGCGTGTGATCTTCCCCATCGGAAGGGGCATAATTTTGTTAATGGACTTAGTGTCAAGTAATGGTATACACTTAGGCACGTCTAATAGTATCCTCCCCATCGGAGTCACTGCTATTATTTGTGTGACCGAAGAAAACCAACTATTAATTTGTCAAATAAATAGGTTGACAAGATAATAAAATTAAAAACCCCTCTTACAAATGTTTGATTTTGTATACGTCCACACTATCGTGGCATACAAAATTCACGGTGTTTGAGGTAATTTTATTTGTCATAAAGATTTATTGACAAGGTAATTAATGGGTAAACCCCTCCTCTTACAAATATTTAATTTTGTATACGTCCACACTATCGTGGCATGCAAAATTCCCGGTGTTTGAGGTGTTGGTGAATTTAAAAAAATATTGTTTGAGGAATCAATGTTATTTTAAATTCAAAAAGTTTTGACCAAATATTTGATCAAAGACAGATCAACTATTAATTTTATTCGTCATAAAGTAAAGTTGACGAGATAATAAAATTAATGAATAAAATCTCCTCTTCGATTTTATATACGTTCACACTATCGTGGCATACAAAATTCATGGGGATTTTAAGGAATTGATCTTGACCAAATATTTTTGTGATTCTTAGAATTTAAAATGTTTGTCAATCCCCTAGTAGTCATACTATAGAAAAGACTTAGTAGTCCCAATTGTAATGATTGGAAATAGGACTTGGACATTAAGGTAGACTGTCTTCTTAGAATTAAGAACAATATAGGTGTATTTAATTCATTAGTTGAAACATGTTTAGTGGTGTTATCTACCAGAACCTGGAGTGTAGATACAGATGTCATTAATCATGTCCGCAATTCATTGCAGGGTTCCAGGAAACCCGGCAACTAAATGAAAATTAAAACACCGTCTACATGGGCACTATTGTAAAAATGGTAGTTGTTGCAGTGGGAGATGTTTATCTTTTGATAAGAATAAAAGATGGATTTTTGAGTAATTGTCTTTACGCACCAAGTTTAGAAAGAACTAGTTTTCAGTTTCTAAACTATTCAAAGAACTTGATATTCTGTCTCTTTTAATAACAAAGTTGTTATTAAGAAAAAGAGGGAAGTTATCTGTTCTGGTACGTTGGTTGGCAATTTATAAATCCAATAACTCTCATGATGCAACAAATGGAAATTAGTAACACATCTTCTAACTTTAAGAGAAAGTAACCTTCGGAAATGAACCAATTATATCTTTGGCATCTAAGGCTAGGCTATATTAACTTGAGTAGGATTCATTGGTAGCTGATGAACTTTTGGGTTCATTAGTAGTGGAAATCTTTCCAACCTGCGAGTCTTACTTGGAAGGAAAAATAACCAAGAAGCTTTTAAGTCTAAGGGGTATGGAGTCAAAGATATGTTGAAATTGGTTCATTCTAATTTATGTGATCCTATAACTATCCAGACAAGAGGTAGTATTGAATATTTCATCTATTTTATAGACAACTATTCAAGATACAAATAAATTTACTTAATGTACCGCAAGACTAAGTACTTTGATTAGTTCAAAGAGTACAAGGCTGATGCGGAGAAATGTTAAAGTAAAAGTCACTATGGTAAGATCGTAGTGGCAAGTACCTCTTGGGAGAATTTAGGAGTCACTTATCAGAAGTAGGGATTCAATCCCAACTAACTGCCTCTGGTACACCCCAACAGAATGATGTAGAAAAAGGAAGGTATAGGACTCTTATGGAAATAAGTAGATTTATGAGTTATTACCAAAATCATTTTAAGGATATACTCTGGAAACGGAAGTGAATATAGTACCTTCCAAAGACAGAACTCTCTACTCATATAGAATTGCTGAATAGGTGTAAGCCTATTTCGAAGCATATTCGGATTCGGGTAGTCCAGCACATATGCAGAAGAGAGACAATGATAAGTTGGACAGGAATTCACTTGTTTGTGGGTTATCCTAGAGAAATGAAAGTAGGTTTATAGTCTTAAAAATCAGAAGGTCATTGTTAGCATCAATGATCGATTTTTAGAAAAGGACTATGTAATAAACCATGTGCCCATAAGAAAATTTGTTCTTAAGGAAATAATAAAAGACATGTCTAATCTAGTACCAACTGTACAAGATGAGATACCATAAGGAAACTGCAACACGTATCACAAATGATACACAATTGCAGAAAGTGTCTTGTCATAGTAGGAGGGTTGTTAGGCAACGTAAAAGGATTCATGTTTTGGGAGAGTTTTTGGATTCGATCCTTGGAGGACATGAGCCTGATCTCCGGACATATGACGAAGCACTCCAAGATAAATATGCAATATCTTGGCAAAGAGTAATGAATAACAGAATTAGAATATATGTATTCTAATAAAATCTGGAAGCTTGTAGAACCACCAAATGGTGTAAAAGTCTTTGGGTGTAAAAAGGTCTATAATAGGAAAAGAGGGATAGACAGGAAGGTATAAACTTTCAAAAGTAAGGCTAGATGAAAAAGGAAACTTTTTCACTGGTAGCCATGCTTAAGTCTATCCGGATTCTTTTATCTATTTGGCAAGTGGATGTCAAGACAACATTCCTTAATGGAAGTCTTGAAGAAAGCATCCATATAAAGCAACCAGAATGGTTCATTGTAAAGGGCTAAGAGCATCTTGTGTGCAAGCTCAATCAGTCTATGGACTGAGGCAAAGCTTCAAGGTCTTGGAACATCCAGTTTATCAAAGTAATCCAGACCTATGGATTTATTGAGTAAACGGATAAGTCTTGTGTATACAAAAGGTGTGATGGAAATGTGGTGGTGTTTCTTGTACTATACGTAGATAACATTTTTGGTAGTTGGAAACAATATCAAAATGTTGTCAGAAGTAAGGGTATGGTTGTCCAAATAATTCGATATAAAGGACTTGGGAGAATGTATATATTTTAGAGATCAAAGTAATAAAGGATCGCAAGAAAATATATATATATATATATATATATATATATATATATATATATATATATATATATATATATATATATATATATATTACTTATCCCAAGCTTAATACATCGGAAAAATCCTTGCTCGTTTTTAGCATGCAAAACTCCTAGAAAGGTTTCTTACCTTTTAAGCATGGAGTGTCTTTATCTAAAGAGATGTCTCCGATGACATCAAAGGAGATTGAGGACATGTAGGTAGTTCTTTATGCTTCGGCAGTTAAACAACCTAATGTATGTTATGCACGAGATCAGAAATCTGTTTTGCCAAGGGCATAGTTAGTGGATATCAAAGTAACCCTAGACAAGGACATTGGACTGCAGTAAAGCATATATTAAAGTACCTTAGAGGCACTAGAGATTATATGCTAGCTTACAAGACAGTTAATTTGGTTCCTGTGGGTTGCACGGATTTTAACTTCCAATCAGATAGGGACAATAATAAGTCGACCTCGGGGTTTTGTGTTTACTTTAGGAGGAAAAGTCATAACTATGGAAGAGTGATAAGCATAGATGTTTTTCTGGACTCCACCATAGAAGCTGAGTATATGGCAAGACTCTGAGGTATCCATAAAAGCTGAATGACTTAAATAACCTCAAGATAGACTTAGATATGATTTCTAGTTTGTCCAAAGATTATTACAATTTATTGTAATAATAATGGTGCAGTAGCAAACTCGAAGAAACCATGAGTCTATAAGGCAAGTAAACACAATAGAGCGCAAGTACTACCCAATACGAGAAATTGTATAACGAGGAGAAGTTGTTGCCGCCTAGATTGCATCAGATGATAACCTAAGGTCCTTAAGGTAAGAGCTTTTTGAAAGGCATGGGAATCAGATGTATGGCAGCAGATATGGCAGCTTAGTCTTTTAGTATAAGTGGGAGATTCTTAGAATGTATACTAAAAGCCTAGCTTTTGGTATAAAACATTTATCTAGAAATAAGAATTACATTGGTCAAATGTCTACATTTGTGATAAATGTAGTTGTTTAATTAATTTATATTGTAGATAACATGGTGTGTGGTGTCACACACAGAAGATCATGTTATCAGTACCTTATAAATTATAAACAGTAGCTCACGGCCATGATGGAAAGGAACAAACCATTGGAAGGTCGTAGTGTAATTAGGTGTTAGTTTATCTTAACTATATAATTACACTAGTACACTAAGAGTGTATTGAGTAGGACCATTTGAGGTCGTTCCTTTTATACTGACTTTATGAAGGAACAAAGACCTCAGTTATTATGGAAGTGTGTGCTCTTAATCCTAATATAATAACAAGCACATATATTTGATATTTATTTCTTTAATTTATCAATGGGTGAGATTTAGTTCGATGAATCAATAAGCCCGATAAGTTGGGAAATGATATCACTTATAGTGTGTGTTGTTGATTATAGAAGGAAACTGTGTCCTAGTAATCTAGGTTGATAATGTCCCCAAGAGGAGCTCATAAGGATTGTCATGTTAAACCCTGCAGGTGGACTTAGTCCGACATGACGATGAAGTTGAGTGGTACTACTCTTGGAGCTAGATATTAATTAAGTGAGTTGTCAGTAACTTACTTAATTAGTGGACATTTGTTATCTTAAACACAGGGAGACTAACACACTTATGATAAGAAGGAGCCCAAAATGTAATTTGGGATTGGTGCGGTAGTTCAATAATAGTTCTCTAGTGGAATGAATTATTATTGATAAAATTAAGTTGTGTGTTCGGGGCGAGCACGGGATGCTTAATTTTATCGGGAGACCAAAACCAATTCCTCCTCTCGGTCCCTATCGTAGCCTCTAGTATATAGAGATTTATACCCACCGCATACCCATCTTCTTACCCATCCAATGGGGCCGGCCAAGCTAGCTTGGAACCCAAGTTAGGGTCGGCCAAGACCAAGTGGATGAGCCATGTAGGTGGCCGGCCAAAGCTTGGGTCCCAAGCTTAGGTGGCCGGCCACTAGAATATTAAAAAGGATTTTTATTAAAATTATTTCTTATGTGGATATCATGATTTTAAAAGAGAGTTTAAAAATTAAAAATTTCCTTTTATAGCTTTCTACAAAATATTAAGAGAAGAGATTAATCTCTTTCCTTATTTGTAGTTTAAAAGGATGGTTTTAATTTTTGGTAAAAAATTTCCTTATTTGTAAATCATCTACATGTTTAAAAGAGAGTTTAAAATTTGAAATCTTTCCTTATTTGTTGATTAAAGGAGGATTTTAAATTTTAAGAAAACTTTCCTTTTTAATCATATTCATGATTTAAAAAAGAGTTTAAAATTAAATATTCTCTTTTATAAGTTTCTACAAAAGATTAAGAAAAGATTTGATATCTTTCCTTATTTGTAGATTAAAAGAGTTTTTTATTTATAGAGATAACTTTCTTTTTATCCACATGTTTAAAAGAAAGATTTTAATTTATTAAATTCTCTTTTTATAAATCAATCATGAAGGGATAAAAATTATTGGACAAATTTTTTATAAATTTCCGGAAGCAAATAAGGAAGTTTTAATTTTTGTTTAAAATTTTATTTGCTTGGAGAATTTATGTGGTGGCCGGCCATTACAAATTGAAAAGAAAAATTATTTTTAATTAAATAAATTTTCCTTTTCAATGGCAAAAGAATTAAGGAAGTTTTTATTAAATTTTTCTTATTTGCCAAGACCAAGGATTATAAAAGAGGGGGTAGAGGAGGCTTCAAGGCTAAGGACTCTATTCTATTTTTCTCCCTCTTTTCCTTGGTGTGGTGGTCGGCCCTTCCCTTTCTCTTCTCTCCTCTTGTTGTGGCCGAAATCTATCATCTCTTGGAGCTTGGAGGATGTGGCCGGATCAAGGAAGGAGAAGAAGGAGAGAAAGCATGCATCCCTTGGAGCTTGGTTGGTGGAAAATTTTTTATCCTTTGGAAGTTCTTGTGCTTGGCCGAAACTTGAAGGAAGAAGGAAGAAGGTGCCTAGGTGGTTCTCATCTCGGAAGGTCGTTGCCCACACAACGTCCGAGATTAGAAGAGGAATACGATAGAAGATCAAGAGGTTTTTGTTGGTGCAATCGACCTAGGTTTTGATGTGTGTGTCAAAGAGTTTAAGTTAGGCTTTCATATGTATTTGATATGTGTTTGAGTCATGCAGGACTTGGTGGAACACATAAGGACTTGGTGTGAGCAAGTTCAGGAAGCTCATCCAAGGGCTCGGATCGTTGAGTCGGTGAAGGAAGACATCCGAGGGACCGCACGGACGAGGAGCAATGGAGTGGAGCCGAAGGAAGTGGACTTCAAGGCAGCGTGAAGGATGGCACGGAGAGGAGCCGCGGGCTTGGGTGCATCTGAGGGACGAAGGCCGAGGAAGAGGACTTCAAAGGCGACTCCGGAAAGGATGAGAGGAGTGAATGTACTGGGACCAGTCGACTGGTCATGGGACCAGTCGACTGATCCAGCTTCACAGAATGCACAGAAGCATTCTGTGCTTGTCGACTAAGGAGACCAGTCGACTGATCCAGCTTCACAGAATGCACAGAAGCATTCTGTGCTTGTCGACTAAGGGGACCAGTCGACTGGTCCTAAGACCAGTCGACTGGTACATGACCGTTGGCAGAAAACGGGCTCTAAAGAGAGCCGTTGGTGTTGCCTAACGGCTAGCACCAGTCGACTGGTGCATGGACCAGTCGACTGGTGTCAGGGTTTGAGTTGATTGGTGATCAACTCTTTCCTCTTACTTAAGGGGAGCTTTGGGGCATTGAAGGGGTTACTGATACTCATTGTAAACCTTCTGAATCTTGCCCAAAGCTTCCAAGCCAACTCTCTTCCTTCTAGCCCTAAGTTTCATCTTGTAAAGAGGAAGAGAACTTTGTGAGAGGTTTGCTCCACCGAGAAGGAGAAGATTTAGCCGGATATTGCCGGGGACTGATCCACCAAAGGGTCAAGGGCTCGTCCTCCTCAAGGACACGTCGTGGAGTAGGAGCAAGCAATCTCTGAACCACGTTACATCGAGCGTGTTAGCGTTTGTATTCTCGTTTGTGTTTCATTGTTTTAGTTTCTATATTTCCGCTTGCGCAAACTAACGTATTGTAGAGAAGAAATCGATTTGGGGGTGGCCTAGCTATCTAACTCCCCTTCAAGCCGGCCACCGATCATCCAACAATTGGTATCAGAGCAAGGAAGCTCTTCAACGGACTAATCGCCAAGAAGAACGAAATCATCAAATGGCCGGCTCAAACATTCATCCACCCAAATTCGAAGGAGACTTCTCTTGGTGGAAGAAGAAAATGGAGGTATTCTTCGAAACCGATTTTGATATTATGCTAATCATGGAAAATGGTTTCGAAGTACCTAGGGATCAAGACAACAAGATACTTGAGAAAACAAGGTGGAGCAAGAAACAAAGGGAAGAACATCTAGCAAATTCGAGAGCCATCCATCATCTACTACATGTTCTTCCCCAACAAGAAGTAACAAGAGTTGGAACCTACTCAAGTGCCAAGGAGTTGTGGGAGAAGGTAGTGGAGCTTCATGAAGGCACATCGGAGGCTAAATTGGCAAGAAGAGATCTCCTCCGAACTCAACTCAACAATGTAAAGCTTGAGAAGGGAGATAAGGTATCTACACTTCATGCTAAATTTAAAGAAATCTTAAGTGGGCTAACAAGTGTAGGTGAGAAACTCTCCAACCGGGACATCATAATGAAAGCTATCAATGCTTTCCCAAGATCCTCGACATGGAGCTCCATTGTAGATTCATTCTACATTTCAAAGGATCTAGAGAAGAGCTCTCTAGATGAATTCTTCTCAACCATGGAGCTTCACGAAACAAGGGTTGAAGGATTAGAGGGAGAAGCAAATAGATCAAGAGGAGTAGCCCTTGTGGCAAACAAGAGAAAGGGTAAGAAGAAGAAGTGTTCATCCCCACCATCCTCCGACTCCGAAGAATCGAGCGCCTCAATGGATAGTGATCAAGAGGCGTATATGGTAAGGAAAATGAGAAGAGCTTTTAGAAAATTTTCATCTAACAAATCTCATGATAGGAAAAGCTCAAGAAGCAAAAGTAGGACAAGGAAGATAATTTGCTACAATTGCCAAGGAGAAGGACACATAAGAGATGATTGTCCTCTCTTGAAAAAGAAGGAAGGGAAGAAGAAGAAGAAGGAGAAGACAAAAGAAAAGGGGAAGAAGGCTCAAAACCTAAAAGCAACATGGGATGATCCTTCATCTTCATCGGAGGAAGAAGAGCATCACATAGTCAATTTTGCTCTCATGGGGATTGATGATGTAGCCTCCACCTCATCCGAGCAAGAAGAAGGAAGGAGCTCAAGTGAAGATGAAGAGGGGAGCTCAAGTGAAGGGGGAGGTCAAACTTCGGATTCGGACTTCTCGGTAAGTGAGGTACATAATCTTCCTCCCCATATTTTAATTAAAATTATTTCAAGCACAAATGATGATTTGTTTAAGGCAAAAAGAAAGAACAAATCTTTGAAAAATGACATTTGCATGCTTAAAGAAAAATTAGAAACCTTGCCTATTAGGGATGATGATTTGCATGCTTCCTCTACAAGTTCAAATGATTCATGTTTAGAAGAGGAAAATAGGAAATTAAGGGAAAAAGTAGAATACCTCACCATAGCCCTTAGAAAATTTGAAATTGGCTCAAAAACCCTAAATATGATCATTGGGAGCCAAAGGGCAAGTTTTAAGAAAAATGGGATAGGATACAATGAACAAAATAATGAAAAGACCTATCATTGTCTACTTGCTAGGGGGCAATCCAAGACAAAGACCATAGATAGGAAATGGATCCCCAAAGAGTACTTGGTCAACACAATTAGAAAGAATTTCTATTGGGTGCCAAAATCAATCCTCAAGGGTTAGAGGATTTTATGGCAAGTCAACCATGGAAGTCAATAATTCAAATTTTTCCTATATGGTTGACTTGAGACCTTAAGGGGGAGGACTTAGCCTTGATAGAGATTTATGATCAAGAGGGCTAAGTAGAGGTTACCTTTATCTCACAATGATTTGTATTATTTTCTAACCATGAATGTGAGATATTAGGATGATACAACTAATTCACTTATGCTTATGGCATTTTGATGAGTTATGAAGTGTATCAATGTTTAGTGATCATAGGCCAACTATGGGGAAAGCAAATGTTTAATTAATGGACATCTTGCCCATAGATCATAGTTGGACATTTCAAATGTTTTGAAAACAATTCTATGTTTTATTTACTGTGGTCTAGCTATTTTAAAACATATGATTGCAAAACTGAGCTTAAAATTGATACAAACTTGCATGTTTTCGATATTTTTGAAACTTGGTCAAAATTTTGAAAATAGGTTGACTTTTCATGAAAATATATTTTTCTTAGTTAAATAACATTATAAGAAATATGTGTTCAAAATTTCATGATTTTTTGAATTTTCTAGAATTTTTTATGGATTTCTGAAGTTGGCTGTCGTAGGCTGAAATTAATGTTCAGTTTGTGCCAGTCGACTGGTGCAAATACCAGTCGACTGGTACCATCCTTTCAGCATTCTGTTGGTCTTTAAAATCAAATTTTTGGTTCAAATTTGGTTGGAACTGATACCATAGTATGTGTACGTATCTGGTACAATATTTTTGATGGTGTCAAAGGGGGAGATGGGTAGGTTTAAGTTAGAAATCTACTTGGGTGCAAATTAGAAATCTACTTGGGTGCAAATCTTTGAAAATTAAGATTAAGAGCATGTGTTAAGGGGGAGCTTGGGTTTTATGCTTCATATTTACATATTGCCTGTACTTTTCAAAGTTGTTATTGGTGCCTAACTTAAACATATTGCCACACATCAAAAAGGGGGAGATTGTTGGTGCAATCGACCTAGGTTTTGATGTGTGTGTCAAAGAGTTTAAGTTAGGCTTTCATATGTATTTGATATGTGTTTGAGTCATGCAGGACTTGGTGGAACACATAAGGACTTGGTGTGACCAAGTTCGGGAAGCTCATCCAAGGGCTCGGATCGTTGAGTCGGTGAAGGATGGTGTGGAAGACATCCGAGGGACCGCGCGGACGAGGAGCAATGGAGTGGAGCCGAAGGAAGTGGACTTCAAGGCAGCGTGAAGGATGGCACGGAGAGGAGCCGCGGGCTCGGGTGCATCTGAGGGACGAAGGCCGAGGAAGAGGACTTCAAAGGCGACTCCGGAAAGGATGAGAGGAGTGAATGTACTGGGACCAGTCGACTGGTCATGGGACCAGTCGACTGATCTAGCTTCACAGAATGCACAGAAGCATTCTGTGCTTGTCGACTAAGGGGACCAGTCGACTGGTCCTAAGACCAGTTGACTGGTACATGACCGTTGGCAGAAAACGGGCTCTAAAGAGAGCCGTTGGCATTGCCTAATGGCTAGCACCAGTCGACTGGTGCATGGACCAGTCGACTGGTGTCAGGGTTTGAGTTGATTGGTGATCAACTCTTTCCTCTTACTTAAGGGGAGCTTTGGGGCATTGAAGGGGTTACTGATACTCATTGTAAACCTTCTGAATCTTGCCCAAAGCTTCCAAGCCAACTCTCTTCCTTCTAGCCCTAAGTTTCATCTTGTAAAGAGGAAGAGAACTTTGTGAGAGGTTTGCTCCACCGAGAAGGAGAAGCTTTAGCCGGAGATTGCCGGGGACTGATCCACCAAAGGATCAAGGGCTCGTCCACCTCAAGGACACGTCGTGGAGTAAGAGCAAGCAATCTCCGAACCACGTTACATCGAGCGTGTTAGCGTTTGTATTCTCGTTTATGTTTCATTGTTTTAGTTTCTATATTTCCGCTTGCGCAAACTAACGTATTGTAGAGAAGAAATCGATTTGGGGGTGGCCTAGCTATCCAACCCCCCTTCAAGCCGGCCACCGATCATCCAACAATTTTTTCTAGAAGGTATAACTAGTAATTTTTCCTTTCCGCATCATACTAGTTATTTTTGGAAATAATACCAAATACAAGAGACATGCGATTCTAGTATTTCGAATATGTTTTTCGATGTTGTGTTCTTTTATTTTTCTTTTCCTTGTGATTTGATTGTTCCTTTCGGTTAACCTAAAGTTATTTTAGGAAATTAAATATTAGCTTTCCATAAAAGGTTTTGTCTAGTCGGTGGTGGTTGCTCCCATATCCAAGAAGGACATGTGTCTCGCCACGTCAGTACTGGGAACCAATTATGGAAATTAATATTTAATGGAATTAAAAACTTAGGTGATTTGGATTGAACGTGTTAAGTTCCGCAGGAGATCCAAGTCAAAACCTAAAAGAACAAATAGATTAAGTTTTGGATCAAACGTGTTAAGTTCCGCAGGCGATCCAAAATTTAATTTAAAAGAACACATGGTAGATAGGAAAAGGTTCAGACCTTTGTACAAAATTTTTATACAATGGAACCTCTAGGTTTTTCCGAGTAGCAACCAACAGGAAGATGGCTTGGCCGTGTGAACCTCACACGGTCGTGCCAAGTTTTGAAGCCTAATAAAGCCTAGGTCGTGTACACTACACGGCCATGTCAGTTTTTCAGAGACCAGAGAAGCCTCGGCCGTGTATGCTACACGACCGTATGAAGTTTTCAGTGAGCAAGAGAGTGTTGGTCGTGTGCACCACACGGCCCTGCCAGGTTTCTAGAGGCGAAGGCAGTACAGGTCGTGTAGATCTACACGGTCGTGCAAGGGGGGCATTGGTAGAGGCAAGCCATGGCCGTGTACCTCACACGGCCGTGTGAGGTTAGCAGAGAAGAGAATGGGGTAGGTCGTGTGAACCTCACACGGCCGTGCCTCGGGGCCGTGTGGCGCCCGAACCCCTCTTCTATATAATGCTTCCTTCTTGATTTGAGAGGGGATCTTCTCCCCTTTGGGAGAAAGGAAGATTTGGACGATTTCCTTCCATCTTGGAGGGATTTTCTGGCGATTCGAGGGAGGTTCTTCATCGATTCGACTCCAAGATCGTGGGATTGGATCCGAAGACCGTTCTTCTTCGTAGATAAGTTTTCTTTATCTCCTTTCTTGGATTTGGAGGGATCAAGAATGCTTGTAATATTTCTTTCTTTCGGATTTTTTTCTTCGATTTATGGAGTAGATCTTTTGTTCTAGGATGGAGGGAGTATTTGTAAGGATATCTTGATGTAAAACTCTTGTGGATATGTCAATTTCCTATTTCTATGATTTTGTCCTATTTTGTATCTATTTGATCTTGTGTGGAATGTTGTGATTGTGCCTAATTACCATGCTTGATTGAGAATTTGGATATCTTGTGGATCTTGAAGAGGTAATTCTTCATTCGATTTTCCAAGGGATCTTCGTGACAGGAACATGCCCGTGTAAGGATGTTTGAGGGATTATCTTGAAGGGGAAATTAGGTATTTCAAGAGGGTAGGATAGATTTATGCATTAATCTTTATATCTTGATGGGTTGATGAGTGATGGATTCTTATGTTGATTTTCCGAGGGACGCATGTAACAGGCAAGCCCGTGTAAGGACAACATAGATTCATTCCTAATTAATCAATTTAGGTATGGATTTCAGTCCTAGGTCTGTTCTCTATTGCAAGAGGGAACCGACAACCTTCTACAAATGATGGACAATTGAGAAAAAGAATTTGGTAGATCATTTACATTGAACAACCTTACAAAGAAACCAACACTCCTAGAATATCCCTTATCATTGCCTTTATTCTTGTTGCCTATTCTTTCATTCTTTGTTTACCTTTCATAGTTACACTTAGACTTTGTCAATCCATTGATTTGTAGTCTAGCTAATTCGCGTTGAGATATTCTTAGTGCTTATTCTAGTCCCCGTGGATACGATAATCTTTTATATTACTTGCGATATTTTCGTACACTTGCAGAGGTCAACACTAGGTATGCGCTATAGTGATTCTTCACAATAAGCTTTGGGCTACGGATGCGCTATAGGGGTTCTTCATCTAGGGTTCTTCCCTTATAATCTAAAAATAAATAAACTCTTTAAATATTTACACTGATCTTTATTTTTTGTTTTTGTAATTACTTCAATTTATTTGAACATTTTGGTGACTCAATTTAGCTGTGTCAAACGCCGACGAGGCCACGAACACTTCCGATGAACCCTGAACCACCTATCCCTTCCTCCGACGTCACTCCAAAGACTAGCCTAAGACCTAACCCTCATGTCACCATTTAGCGGAAGCCCGCCGGTGCAAAGATGGTCGGAAAATGTGGAGAGAAGTTGGAGCTTTACTCTCTAGAACCAAACTTGAGATCCTGACTGACTTAGAGCCCAATCATTATAGGTGATATGATTTATTGAAGGGGCATTTCTTGAAGGAGGTTTAATTTTCATATTATTGTTATTTCCCTATGAAGCCCTATATAAATCGACCCTACCACCTCTATGAGTAACAGCCGCCACTCTAACATAGCCACTGATGGACAACAACGAAGGTTTTCCGGTATCAGATGCTCAGCCACCAGCTTCGCCTCCACCTCACCGCCTTCCCTTTTTGAAGAATTAGTGGGAAAGCTGTAATACGAATCTACAATGGTTAACAATTTTCTTCCAGAATACTTGAGGAACTACCAAGAACTGAAGCTAAAACTTCAAGCTAAAGAAGCGGAACTCGAAGCTGAAAAGCAGGTACGCAAAGTTGAGTAGGTAATTCAAACTGAACACATGATTAAACTTGATAAGCATGTGCTCGAAGGTAAGCGGATAATAGAAACTGAACGAAATCTTAAACGGAAAGCCAATAAGCGTGCACGCGAAGCTGACAAATAGGTAATCGATGCTGACAAGCAGGTACAAGAAGGTAAATGTAGGCATAAACTCGAACTCAAAGCTGAATGGAAAAAATTGAAAGCTCAAAAGCAGCTACTTGAAACTAAATGGAAGCTGAAGCTAAAAGCTGAGCATTAGGTAATTTTAGCTTAATAGAAAGTTGAGAATCAGAAACACGAAGCTGAATGGAAACATAAAATTGAAGCTAAGAAGCAGGTTAAGATTATCTGCATTGCGGTTGGAGTGGTTGTACTGAGTTTTGTGCTAGGAATGCGCTGTAGTGATTCTTCCGACAAAGTTTTGTGCTACGGATGCGCAATAGGGGTTCTTCGTCTAGGGTTCTTCCCTTACCATCCTAAAATAAATGAATTCTGTGAACATTCAGATTGATCTTTATTATTTATTTTTGCAAGTACTTCAATTTATCTGAACATTTCGGTGACTCTATGTAGCTGAGTTAAATGCCTGTGAGGCCACGAACACCTCCGATCAACCCCCTCCGACGCTGCTCCAAAGACTGGCCTAAGACCTAACCCTCATCTCACCATTTAGCTAAAACCCATCGGTGCAAAGATGGTCGAAAAATGTGGCGAGAAGCTGGAGCTTCTCTCTCTAGAACCGGACCTGAGATTCTGACTGACTGAGAGCCTAGTCATTATAGGTGATAGGATTTATTGAAGGGGCATTTCTTGAAGGAGGATTAATTTTTGTATTATTGCTATTTTCGTATGAAGCCCTATTTAAATTGACCCTATCGCCTCTATGAAAAGCATCTTCCACTCTAATGTAGCCACCGATGGACAACAACGAAGGTTTTCTGGTATTAGACGCTCCACCGCCAGCTTCATCGCCTGCCCCGTCGCCTTCCCTTTTTGCAAAAATTGTGGAAAAGCTACAGTATGAATCTACAATGGTAAATGTTTTTCTTCCCGATTACTTGAGGAAATATAAAGAACTCAAGCTAAAAATTAAAGCTAAAGAAGCGGAACTTAGAGATGAAAAGCAGATACGCAAATATGAGTAGGTAATTCTAGTTGAACGCATGGTTAAACTTGATAAGCAGGTGCTCGAAGGTAAGCGAATAATAGAAGCTAAACGAAATCTTAAATGGGAAGCTGACAAGTGGGTGCGCGAAGCTGACAAGCAGGCAATCGAAGCTGACAAGCAGGTACAAGAAGCTGTACGTCGGCATAAACGCGAACTCGAAACTGAACGAAAAAAACTAAAGTTGAGAAGCGGCTACTTGAAATTGAATGGAAGCTGAAACTATGAACTGAGCATCAGGTAATTGTATCTGAATGGAAAGTTGAGAACCAGAAACAAGAAGTTGAATGGAAATGTAAAATTGAAGCTAAAAAGTAGGTTAAGATTATCTGCATTGTGGTTGGAGTGGATGTACTGAGTTTTGCGCTAGGAATGCACTGTAGTGATTCTTCTGACAAAGTTTTGTGCTACGGATGCGCTATAGGGGTTCTTCATCTAGGGTTCTTCCCTTACCATCTAAAAATAAATGAACTCTGTGAACATTCAGACTTATCTTTATTTTTTATTTTTGCAAGTACTTCAATTTATCTGAACATTCAGTGACTCTGTGTAGCTGAGTTAAATGCCGACGAGGCCATGAACACCTCCGATAAACCCTAACCACTTGTCCCTTCCTCTAATGTATCCACTGATGTGCGTAGATCTTATAATCTTTTATGCATGTTTGGACACACATTCACGTATTTTATTCATGATAGATTTATGTATTCTTACACTCCTTATCATGTTTACAGCATAATTACTCTTATATTTCGGAGATCTGCTCTTTGTGTGCATTTGTGTGGATAGGGATAACTTTTGGAGCAAAAACGGTGATCATCGACGTACTGGGGAGCAAAGCAGAAGGCTACCTGACACTGGCCATATAATCATACACGGTCGTGCAACACATCCATAGGAGAAGGAGAAAACGACGTGTGACCCTACATGGTCATGTGAAGCATCCAGCGCCAGAGAAGAACACGGTTGTGTGCATCTCACGTAGCTGTGTCACTTAATCCGCAGCCAAGAAGGAGTTGGTCGTGCGATCCTGCACGGCCATGGCACGGGTCGTGTCGTGCTCGTGCCCTTCCCTATAAAAGGGGTTCTAAACTTCTTCTCAAGGAGGAGGATACGGCTGTTCGAAGAAAGATCACCTTGGTGTCGTTCCACACCATCCCAGACCTCCATTCAACAATCTGAGGGTTTCTTCATAATCACATCAACTCTGGAGGCAAAGGGTTGGATCCAAGGATCACTCAACGCCATTGGTTAAGCGTTTCTCTTCCTTCCTTCTCTTAATTTGGAATTGAATGTTGTATATCATGATGTCTTTGGGTTTTCCTCTTTCGTCTATGGAGTAAATTCATTGTTCTAGAATTAGAGAGTAGTTGTGGTTAAGGGTGCGATGTAACAACTCATGTTTATTCCTTTTACCTATTATGTGATATTGACTTGATCTTGTATCTATTCTATTTGACATGCATGAGAATTTTCCGCGTTTGATTGTCATGTAGATTGAATGTTTGTGTAGGGATTGAAAATCTCGTAGAGAGAGTACTTTAGATTGTATACCCAAAGGCCCTAGTGACAAGGGTAACCCGTTCACGGATGCGTAGGATATTCCCTTACAAGGAAACCATGCTGAACTCATATCTTTATCTTTATTGTTATTAACTCGTCGTGTGTTCCTCTGATCTATAACCGAGGTGCCCTGGTGATAAAGGTTAACCATTACCGGATTTCACAGGGATCATCTCTATTCAATACTTAGAGATAATGACTCTAACTTCCTATAAGGGTGCATTAATTGAAGATAGGAAAATGGTAGATTGTGACACATTAGTACACATCACAATGAAATCGAACTCCTAGAATACTCCCCAAACCGAGATAAACAACTTTACCTCTAGCACTTTCATATTCCTTTTAGGTTTCATATTTCCTTCTCAATATATAACTACCAACCATTGATAGTTTAGCTAATTCTATGTAAGCGATAGCTAGTGCTTATAACCAATCCCTGTGGATTCAATATCTTTTGTATTACTGACGACGTAACTGTGCACTTGCGGTACATAAAAAGTTTTTGACGTCGTTGCCAAGGACTGTGCTTATAACATTAGCGATAATCATATTGAGTTAGACTAAATCTTATTTTCTTTGTTTTTCTCTACATTTTTATTTTTTTTATTTCTGCAATTTTATTTTTTCATTATACTATCTATTTTGAAAAAAACCAACCTTCATTTTCTTATTGCACATAGAATATTCAAACATTGTTCTTACTTGCGAAGAGCTAATCTTTCAAGAGAACATCTGCCATTCGACTAGAGATTGATAGAACTTTCCTGAGGAGAAGAAACTTGCAAATACTCCAAGCAAAACAAGAAGCATCTGAGATGGCTGACTAACCTTTGAAAGAGTACATAGCACCCTATGCGCACAGGCTTTGGTCAAGCATCAGTAGACCATCAATTGAAGCTAACAACTTTGAGATAAAGCCTGCAGTAATCCACATGGTTCAACAAAGTCAATTTGGAGGGGAACTTAATTGCGAGTTTCAGACAGACAGACTCAAAGTCGTTATTTGAAGCATGGGATAGATTCAAGAGTATGCTCTGACAATGTCCCCATCATAGGCTTGAGAAATGGTTGGTGCTATATACATTCTATAATGGCATCAACTATCACACGAAGGTGTCCCTTGATTCTCTAGCAGGAGAGGTGTTAATGAAGAAAAGCTTAGATGAAGCCGAAGACATAATAGAAAATGTAGCCCAGAACCATCATCAGTGGGCATCTGAAAGATCTGGAGGCCCTTTCTCTGGAAATCCAATTAGGGCATCAGGAAAATTTGATGTAGATGCAGTCACACTGATGTCTACAAAGTTGGATGCTCTAACCAAAAAGTTTGAGACCATGGGAAACAGTACGACCAATGTAATTATATGTGTGTGTGAGACATGCGGAAGTTCGAACCATGCTCAAGAAACTTGCCCCCTAGGGCCATTATCTGCACCAATAAATCAACTTGAGCAATGTGATGCAATATTCAGTTACAACCAAAGGCAGAACAATTCGTACTCTAACACATACAACCCTAGGTGGAGGAATCATCCGAATTTTTCTTACCAGGATAATCAAGACCAAGGAACATCTACAGGGGAAAAGCCAAGCTATCAAACTGGGCATCAAACCTATCAACAACAGCAGCCTTCACAAGGCTATTAGTTGTCCAAGATAGAAAAGATGCTAGAGGAAGTTCTCGCTGAACAAAGGGAAATGAAAAATGATTTCAAGTAATTGAATCAAAGAATGAAGAACTCTGAGAAGCACCAAAAGATGCAAGATAGTCAAATTACTCAGAGAGATCAGATCTTTTCAAGAGCACCACGAGCATTGCCAGGAAAGTCTGATATAAACCTAGTGGAACATTGCAACCTCATTGAGCTAAGGAGCAGACAGATTTTGAGAGATTCCCAAATGACTGCTCAGAAAGGAATCGACTCAAAGGAAGAGCCCTTAACTTTCACACCGAATTTGGTCCATACCAAAAACAAAGAAGAGATCACCAAGAAGGGTGAAGCGACTCTTCCGTTTTTGCCACAAAGTCAAAGAATTCCTTTCTCCCAAAGGCTAATAACAACCCAAAAGGATGAGGAGTCCATAGGTTCCTAAGAAAGGTTAAGGAGATTTGCACTGAGGTACCTCTTATTGACGCCCTTCACCAAATGCCAAAGCTCACCAAATTTTTTAAGGGAATTCTGTCCAACAAAAGATGGAAGGGTGATTTCACGACCGTAGCATTGACAGGGAAATGTAGTGCATTGCTCATGATGGGCATTCCCCCCAAACTCCAGGATCTAGAAAGTTTTTCTATACCTTGCAAATTAGGATCAGAATTTATAAATAAGGCTTTTTGTGATATGGGGGTGAGTGTCAGCCTTATTCCATATTTTATTTATAACAAGTTAGGCCTGAGGAACATTAAACTGACTACTATGGCACTGTAGTTAGCTGACCATTCATGCAGATACCCTATGGGGATTGTAGAAGACGTGCCAGTGGAGATGGGTGGATGCATCATACCCATAGATTTTATTATTTTAGACATAGAAGAGGATTCTCATATCTCAATCATCCTTGGAAGACCATTCCTTGTGACTACTGGAATCATCATTGATGTGAAGAACCACAAGTTATCCATGGAGATTGGTAAGGAAAGACTAGAATTCAATTTATCTGATTGTCCTAATTGTGTCCCTTCTTTTCAAGAAAATTTCAGCAAGTCGGATGCTCACAAAATTGAGAAATGATGTTTCCATGGGAGGCTACCTGAAGCAATGCAGGATTCGATAAGATTGCAGAGATCGTCCCCTACTAATTACGACAAGTATATATGCCCTGCACGAGCAAGATGAAGGAGAAAACTGAAGTATTAACCCTAGGAGGGGAACCACCATGTTTCCATGCCTTTAGTCCACATTAACTGAGATAGGGTCGAGCTAAAAACCTAAAACAAGTACTTCTTGGGAGGCAACCCAAGGGTTTCCATTTAATTAGTTTTCGATTTGTTATTTTGTTTTCCTATTTAAGTTCATTTATTTCTAATTCTTTGTTTTCAGGTTGTGCATGGCCTCACAAGCTGGCCATGATTATTTCATGGGTGTGAAGGCATCGGAGGAGTCAAAGAGGAGAAAATCCAGCCACTATGCAAGTCAAGAGGTCAGCCGTTCGAAGAAAGATCACCTCGGTGTCGTTCCATGCCATCCGGACCACCGTTTGATGATACGAGGGTGTCTTCATAATCACATCAACTCCAGAAGCAAAGGGTTGGATCCAAGGATCACCCGACACCATTGGTTAAGTGTTTCTCTTCCTTCTCTTAATTTGGAATTGAATGTTGTATATCATGATGTCTTTGGGTTCTCCTCTTTCATCTATGGAGTGGATTCATTGTTCTAGGATTACGAAGTAGTTGTGGTTAAGGGTAAGATGTAACAACTCATGTTTATGCCTTTTACCTATTATGTGATATTCACTTGCTCTTGTATCTATTCTATTTGACATGCATGAGAATTGCCCGCGTTTGATTGCCATGTAGATTGAATGTTTGTGTAGGGATTGTAAATCTTGTAGAGAGAGTACTTTAGATCGTATACACGAAGGGCCCTAGTGAAAAGGATAACTCATTCACGGATGTCTAGGATATTCCCTTAAAAGGAGAAGAACCCCCTTCATAAGGAAGTAGGAAACCATGCTGATCTCATATCTTTATCTTTATTGTTATTAACTAGTCATGTGTTCCTATGATCTATGATCGAGGTGCCCTGTGACAAGGGTTAACTGTTATCGGATTTCACAGGGATCATCTCTATTCAATACTTAGAGATAATGACTCTAACTTCTTATAAGGACACGTTAATTGAAGATTGGAAAATGGTAGATCGTGACACCTTAGTACACACCACAACGAAACCGAACTCCTAGAATACTCCCCAAACCGAGATAAACAACTTTACCTCTAGCTCTTTCAACTTCCTTCTAGGTTTCATCTTTCCTTCTCAATAGATAACTACCAACTATTGATAGTTTAGCTAATTTTACGTGAGCGATAGCTAGTGCTTATAATCAGTTCCTGTTGGTTTGATATCTTTTGTATTACTAACGATGTAACAGTGCACTTGCGGTACGTAACAGCCACCGATGGACAATAATGAAAATTTTTCGATATCAGACGCTCCGCCATTAGCTTCGCCGTCCACCCCACCACCTTCCCTTTTTAAAGAAATAGTGGAAAAGCTGCAATACGAATATGCATGGTAAACGATTCTCTTCCCGAATACTTGAGGAACTGTTGGGTTTTTCGGGCCGTAAAAATCATTGTTTGCGTTGCGGAAACCCCGAAACCCCATGCCACGGATCCGTGCAAAGATTGAAATTTCATAAAACTTCGAGTATGAGTTTTCTAACTTAGATCTAAACTAGATCTACAAAGGAGAAGAGCTTTACCCTTGATGTGAAGCCCTTCGCGTAATCCCGCTCGTCCTAGGTTCGCCGGATCTCGAGAGTACCAAAGTAAATACTCCTCTATGTGTATCCACACAAGCAAGAGATGGAGAAAACCACACCAAAGGTGTGCTAGCACCTTTGATGGTCACGGCAAGGAGGAGGAGAGGGAGAGAAGAAACTTTGAGAGGAAGAAGAAGAAATGAATTTCCTTGAATGAAAATCAATCCATTCCACACTCAAAGTGGCCGACCACTTCATGGCTTGTAACCCCCATGGAATATCAAGAGTCAAGTCTCTTGATCTCCTCCATGAGGTGGTATTTGATCAAGTCAAACTTGACCAAATGAAGAAGCCTTGATGATGTGCCATTGGTCATGTCAAAGTCAAGTCAAAACTTGACTCTTCATCTTCCTACTTAAGTCAAGTCAAACTTGACCACTTCTCTCACTTGGTTGATCTAATCTAACCATTGGTTCAAGTCAATTTTAATTTAATGAATCTCTATTCATTGAATTAAATTAATTAAATGAGTCTAAGTCCAAATTAGACTCACTTAACACATGAACCAAATTGAGTCCAACTCAATTAACCTAATATGGATTACTCTTAATCCAATTTGGTTCATCACATGAACCTAATCCTTTAGGTTCATCAAATGAACCTAATCTCCATCTAATTGCCCTTTGTGGGTGACCCTATAGGTTCTTATAACGTTGGCAATGCTCTTAAACCCATTTAGAAGCATAAGTAATGAGCGGTATCTAGCAACACATCATTACTACCCAAATTATAAGAATGTTGAGATCCAACATCACCTTGTGACTACTAATTGTGACTTCTCACAATATATGACAAGTGTCCTTCTATCCTTGACATCTAGATTGATCAATGTGAGGCATAGACCGTGTCATCCTCTAATCAATCTAAATTTTGAATCCCAAGTAGACTCACTCAATCAAATGAGCTCAATATCTCATATTGACTCATTTGGGCATGGTCATACACTTCGTGGTCTCACTCTATCAAGAATATCGATGTCACTCCCGTTATATAGGAGGAATATATCTCATCTACATCACTCACATCCCTCTGCATAATTTGTTACATACCCAGTAATCACCTTTATAGTCCACCCAGTTACGGGTGACGTTTGACGAAGCCAAAGTATGTAACTCCTTATGTAGGGAACCATGGTGACTTCAGGTCCAAGGACTAGTAGTCATACTAATAGCCACATGAGAAAGTATATGACACTCATATAACGATCCATGATACTTTCTCATGGCGGGTCATTCAGTATACATTCTCCAATACATACCCATGTGTCAACTTGATATCTCCATATCCATGAGTTATGATATCAAGTCATCGAGTTGACCTACATGCTAGTCTCGTCGCATTAACATTGTCCCTGAATGTTAATATTTGACTAGGAATGATTAAGAGTAGTGTTCCCTATATCATCTCACTATCGATTGAACCAATCGATTGATATAGGTAAGAACCTTCTACTCAAGGACGCTATTATACTTAGTTATTTGGCACTAATACAAGTAAGTATAATAACCAAAAATAAATGCCTTTATTTATATACAAGAATATGATATAATGAGTCCATACAACAATCATCAAATGATTGGCTCTAGGGCTCTAACTAACAGGAACTACCAAGAACTGAAGCTAAAACTTCAAGCTAAAGAAGCGGAACTCGAAGCTAAAATGGAGATACGCAAAGATGAGCAGGTAATTCAAGCTAAACACATGGTTTAACTTGATAAGCAGGTGCTCGAAGGTAAGCGGATAATAGAAGCTGAATGAAATCTTAAACGGGAAGCTGACAAGCGCGCACGTGAAGCTGACAAGTGGGCAATCGAAGCTGACAAGTGGGTAAAAGAAGTGAACATAGGCATAAACTCGAACTCGAAGCTGAACTGAAAAAACTGATAGTTGAAAAGCGGCTACTTGAAACTGAACGAAAGCTGAAACTAAAAGATGAGCATCAGGTAATTGTAACTGAATGGAAACTTGAGAACCAGAAAAATAAAGCCGAATGGAAACATAAAATTGAAGCTAAGAATCAAGTTAAGATTATCTGCATTGCGGTTGGAGTCACTATACTGAGTTTTGCGCTATAAATGTGTTGTAGTGATTCTTCCCACTAAGTTTTGTATTACAAATGTGCTATAGGGGTTCTTCTTCTAGGGTTCTTCCCTTCCCATCTAAAATAAATGAACTCTGTGAACATTCAGACAGATCTTTATTTTTATTTTTGCAAGTACTTCAATTTATCTGAACATTTCGACACTGTGTAGATGAGTTAAAAGTCGGCGAGGCCACGAACACCTCCGATGAACCCTGAACCACTTGTCCCATCCTCCGACGCCACTCTAGAGATTGACCTAAGACCTAACCATCTCACCGTTTAGCGAAAGCCCGCCGGTGCAAAGATAGCCAAAAAATGTGGATAGAAGTTGGAGCTCCTCTCTCTAGAACTGGACCTGAGATTCTGACTAACTAAGAGCCCAGTCATTATAGGTGATATTATTTATTGAAGGGGAATTTCTTGAAGGAACTTTAATATTTGTATTATTATTATTTTTGTATGAAGTCCTATATAAATTGATCCTACCACCTCTGTGAATAGCACCTGTCAGTCTAACATAGCCACCGATGGACAACAACGAAGGTTTTCTGGTATCAGACACTCCGTCGCCAGCTTCGCAGTCTACCCCACCACCTACCCTTTTTGAAGAAACAGTGGAAAAGCTGCAATATGAATCTACAATGGTAAACGATTTTCTTCCTGAATACTTGAGGAACTACCAACAATTAAAGCTAAAAGTTCAAGTTGAAGAAGCAAAATTTGGAGCGGAAAAGTAGATACGCAAAGATGAGCAGGTAATTCAAGCTGAACTCATGGTTAAACTTGATAAGCAGATGCTCGAAGTAAAGGGGATAATAGAAGTTGAACGAAATCTTAAACGGGAAGCTGACAAGCAGGCAATCGAAGCTGACAAGCGGGTACAAAAAGCAGAACGTAGGCATAAACTCGAACTCGAAGCTGAACTGAAAAAATTGAAAGCTGAGAAGCGGCTACTTGATACTAAACGGAATCTGAAACTAAAAGTCGAACATTAGGTAATTATAGTTGAATGGAAAGATGAGAACCAAAAACATGAAGCTGAATGGAAACGTAAAATTGAAGCTAAGAAGTAGGTTAAGATTATCTACATTGCGGTTGGAGTGGATGTACTTAGTTTTGCGCTAGGAATGCATTGTAGTGATTCTTCCCACTAAGTTTTGTGCAACGGATGCACTATAGGGGTTCTTCATCTAGGATTCTTCCCTTACCGTCTAAAAATAAATGAACTCTGTGAACATTCAAACTGATCTTTGTTTTTTGTTTTTACAAGTACTTCAACCTATCTAAATATTTTGGCGACTCTGTGTAGCTGAGTTAAATGTCAGCGAGGCCACGAACACCTCCGATGAACCCTGAACTGACTGTCACTTCCTCCGACGCCACTCCAAAGATTGGCCTAAGACCTAACCCTCATCTTACCATTTAGCGAAAGCCCGCTGGTGCAAAGATGGTTGAAAAATGTGGAGAGAAGTTGGAGATTCTGTCTCTAGAACCAGAACTGAGATTCTAACTAACTGAGAGCCCAGTTATTATGGGTGATATGATTTATTGAAGGGTCATTTCTTGAAGGAGGTTTAATTTTTGAATTATTGTTATTTCAGTATGAAGTCCTATATAAATCGACCCTACCGCCTCTATGAGTAGCATCCGCCACTCTAATGTAGCCATTGATAGACAACAATGAAGGTTTTCCGGTATCAGAAGCTCCGCCGCCAGCTTCGTCGTCCGCCCCGTCGCCTTCCCTTTTTGAAGAAACAGTGGAAAAGCTGCAATACGAATCTACAATGGTAAACAATTTTCTTCCCGAATACTTGAGGAACTACCAAGAATTGAAGCTAAAATTTCAAGGTAAAGAAGCAGAACTCGAAGCTGAAAAGAAGGTACACAAAGATGAGCATGTAATTCAAGCTAAATGCATGGTTAAACTTGATAAGCAGGTCCTCGAATGTAAACAGATAATAGAAGCTGAATGAAATCTTAAACAGGAAGCTGACAATCTGGCATGTGAAGCTGAAAATCGAGCAATTGAAGCTAACAAGCAGGTACAAGAAGCTGAACGTAGGCATAAACTCGAACTCGAGGATGAACGAAAAACTGAAAGCTAAGAAGCGACTACTTGAAACTAAATGAAAGCTGAAACTAAAAGATGAGCATTAGGTAATTGTAGTTGAATGGAAAGTTGAGAACAAGAAACACGAAGCAGAATGTAAATGTAAAATTGAAGCTAAGAAGCAAGTTAAGGTTATCTGCATTGCGGTTGGAGTGGCCATACTGAGTTTTTCTCTAGGAATGAACTGTAGTGATTCTTCCGACTAAGTTTTGTGCTACAGATGCACTATAGGGGTTCTTCGTCTAGGGTTCTTCCCTTACCATCTAAAAATAAATGAACTCTGTGTACATTCAGACTTATCTTTATTTTTTATTTTTGCAAGTACTTCAATTTATCTGAACATTTCAGCAACTCTATGTAGTTGAGTTAAACAATGGCGAGGCCACGAACACCTCCGATAAACCATAAACCACCTGCCCCTTCCTCTGACATAGCTCCAGAGACTGGCATAAGATCTAACCCTCATCTCACAATTTAGCGGAAGCCCGCTGGTGCAATGATGGCCGAATAATGTGGAGAGAAGTTGGAGCTTCTCTCTCTAGAACCCGAACTAAGATTCTAACTAACTGAGAGCCCAGTAATTATGGGTGATATGATTTATTGAAGGGTCATTTCCTGAAGAAGGTTTAATTTTCAAATTATTGTTATTTCAATATGAAGTCCTATATAAATCGACCTTACCGCCTCTATGAGTAGTAGTTGCCACTCTAACGTAGCCACCGATGGACAACGATGAAGGTTTTCCGGTATCAGACGCTCCGCCGCCAGCTTCGTCATCCACCTTGTTGCCTTCTCTTTTTGAAGAAACAGTGGAAAAGTTGCAATATGAATCTGCAATGGTAAATGATTTTCTTCCCGAATACTTGTGGAACTACTAAGAACTGAAGCTAAAACTTCAAGCTAAAGAAGCGGAACTCGAAGTTGAAAAGAACGTACACAAAGATAAGCAGGTAATTCAAGCTGAACGCATGGTTAAACTTGATAAGCAAGTGCTCAAAGGTAAGCGAATAATAGAAGCTGAACAAAATCTTACATGGGAAGCTGACAAGAGGGCAATCGAAGCTGACAAGCGGGTACAAGAAGTGGAACGTAGGCATAAACTCGCACTCTAAGCTGAATGAAAAAAACTGAAAGCTGAGAAGCGACTACTTGATACTAAACGGAATCTAAAACTAAAAGTCGAACATCAGTTTATTTGAACATTTCGGCGACTCTGTGTAGCTGCATTAAATGCCGACACGGCCATGAACACCTCTGATGAACTCTAAACCACCTATCCCTACCTCTGACGCCACTCCAGACACTGGCCTAACACCAAACCCTCATCTCACCATTTAGCGGAAGCCCACCGATGCAAAGATGGCCAAAAAATGTGGAGAGAAGTTGGAGCTTGTCTCTCTAGAATCGGATCTGAGATTCTGACTAACTGAGAGCCCAGTCATTATAGGTGATATTATTTATTGAAGGGGCATTTCTTGGAGGTTTAATTTTCATATTATTGTTATTTCCATATTAAGTCCTCTATAAATTGACTCTATCGCCTCTGTCAGTAGCAATCGCCACTCTAACATAGCCACTGATGGACAACAACCAAGGTTTTCCGGTATCAGATGCTCTGCCGCCAACTTCTCCGTCCACCCCGCCATCTTCCCTTTATGAAGAAATAGTGGAAAAGCTACAATATGAATCAACAATGGTAAACGATTTTATTCCCGAATACTTGAGGAACTACTAAGAACTGAAGCTAAAACTTCAAGCAAAAGAAGTGGAACTCGAAGCTGAAAAGAAGGTACGCAAAGATAAGCAGGTAATTCAAGCTGAACACATGGTTAAACTTGATAAGCAGGTGCTCGAAGGAAAGAAGATAACAAAAGCTAAACTAAATCTTAAACGGGAAGTTGACAAGCGGGCACGCAAAGCTGACAAGTGGGCAATGGAAGCTGATAAGTGGGTACAAGAAGCGAAACATAGGCATAAACTCGAACTCGAAGCTGAACGAAAAAAATTGAAAGCTGAGAAGCGGCTACTTGAAACTGAACGTAAGCTGAAAATAAAAGTTGAGCATAAGGTAATTGTAGCTGAACAAAAAGTTGAGAACCAGAAACACGAAGCCGAATGGAAACGTAAAATTGAAGCTAGGAAGCAGGTTAAGATTATCTGAATCGTGGTTGGACTAGCTGTACTGAGTTTTGTGCTATGAATGCGCTATCATGATTCTTCCCACTAAGTTTTGTATTACGGATGTGCTATAGGGGTTCTTCTTCTAGGTTTCTTCCCTTACCATCTAAAAATAAATAAACTCTGTGAACATTCAGACTGATCTTTAGTTTTTATTTTTGCAAGTACTTCAATATCTGAACATTTCTGCGACTCTATGTAGCTGAGTTAAATGTCGGCGAGGCCACGAACACCTTCGATGAACCCTGAACCACCTGTCCCTTCCTCCGACACCACTCTAGAGATTGGCCTAAGACCTAACCCTCATCTCACCATTTAGCGGAAGCCCGCCGTGGCAAAGATGGCAAGATAATGTGGAGAGAAGTTGGAGCTTCTCTCTCAAGAACCAAACCTGAGATTTTAACTAACTAAGAGCCCAGTCATTATAGGTGATATTATTTATTGAAGGGGCATTTCTTGAAGGAGGTTTAATTTTGGTATTATTATTATTTCCGTATGAAGTTCTATATAAATCGACCCTATAGCCTCTGTGAGTAGCAACCGCCACTCTAACGTAGCCACCGATGGACAACAACAAAGGTTTTCTGGTATCAGACGCTCCACCGCCAGCTTTGTCGTCCTCCCCGCCGCCTACCCTTTTTGAAGAAACAATGGAAAAGTTGCAATAGGAATCTACAATGGTAAACAATTTTCTTCCCGAATACTTGAGGAACTACCAAGAACTGAAGCTAAAACTTCAAGCTAAAGAAGCGGAACTCGAAGCTGAAAAGAAGGTATGCAAAGATGAACAGGTAATTCAGGCTGAACGCATGGTTAAACTTGATAAGCAGGTGCTCGAAGGTAAGCAGATAATAGAAGCTGAATGAAATCTTAAATGGGAAGCTGATAAGCGGGCACATGAAGCTGACAAGAGGGCAATCGAAGCTGACAAGCGGGTACAAGAAGCAGAACGTAGGCATAAACTCAAACTCGAAGCTAAACGGAAAAAACTTAAAGCCGAGAAGTGGCTACTTGAAACTGAACGGAAGCTGAAACTAAAAGCTGAGCATCAGGTAATTGTAGCTGAATGAAAAGTTGAGAACCATAAACACGAAGTTGAATGGAAACGTAAAACTGAAGCTAGGAAGCAGGTTAAGATTATCTACATTGCGATTGGAGTGGTTGTACTGAGTTTTGCGATATGAATGCGCTGTAGTGATTCTTCCCACTAAGTTTTCTGCTACGGATGCACTATAGGAGTTCTTCGTCTGGGGTTCTTCCCTAACCATCTTAAAATAAACGAACTCTTTGAACATTCAGACTAATCTTTATTTTTTGTTTTGGCAAGAACTTCAATTTATCTGAACATTTCGGTGACTCTGAGTCGCTGAGTTAAACATTGGCAAGGCCACGGACACCTCCGATGAACTCTGAACCACCTATCCCTTCCTCTGACGCCACTCCAAAGACTAGCCAAAGGCCTAACCCTCATCTCACCATTTAGCATAAGCCCACCAGTGCATATATGGCTTAAAATGTGGAGAGAAGTTGGAGCTTCTCTCTTTAGAACCAGACCTGAGATTCTGACTGACTAAGAGCCCAGTCATTATAGGTGATATTATTTATTGAAAGGGCAATTCTTGAAGGAGGTCAGTTTTCATATTATTATTATTTTTGTATGAAGTCCTATATAAATTGACCCTACCGCCTCTGTGAGTAGCAGTCGCCACTCTAACATAGCCACCAATGGACAACAACGAAGGTTTTTTGGTATCAGACGCTCCACCGCCAGCTTCGTCGTCCGCCCCGCCGCCTTCCCTTTTTGAAGAAATAGTGGAAAAGATGCAATAAGAATCTACAATGGAAAATGATTTTCTTCCTGAATATTTGAGGAACTACCAAGAACTGAAGCTAAAAAAGCGGAAATCGAAGCTGAAAAGAAGGTATGCAAATATGAGCAAGTAATTCAAGCTGAATGCATGGTTAAACTTGATAAGTAGGTGCTCGAAGGTAAGCGGATAATAGAAGCTTAACAAAATCATAAACGAGAAGCTGACAAGCGGGCACACAAAGTAGACAAGCAGGCAATCAAAGCTAACAAGCGGGTACAAGAAGCGGAATGTAGGCAAAAACTTGAACCGAAGCTGAACGGAAAAAACTGAAAGCTGGGAAGCGACTACTTGAAACTAAACGAAAGCTGAAACTAAAAGTTGAGCATCAGGTAATTGTAGCTGAACAGAAAGTTGAGAACCAAAAACATGAAGCTGAATAGAAACGTAAAATTGAAGCTAGGAAGCAGGTTAAGATTATATGCATTGCGGTTGGAGTGGTTATACTGAGTTTTGCGCTAGGAATACATTGTAGTGATTCTTCCTACTAAGTTTTGTACTACGGATGTGCTATAGGGGTTCTTCTTCTAGGGTTCTTCCCTTACCATCTAAAAATAAATGAACTCTATAAACATTCAGACTGATCTTTATTTTTTATTTTTACAAGTACTTCAATTTATCTGAACATTTCGGCGACTCTGTGTAGCTGAGTTAAACAACGGTAAAGCCAGGAATGCCTCCGATGAACCCTAAACCACCTGTCCCTTCCTCCGACACCGCTCCAGAGACTGGCCTAAGACCTAACCCTCATCTCACCATTAAGCGAAAGCCCGCTGGTGCAAAGATGGTCGAAAAATGTGGAGAGAAGTTGGAGCTTCTCTCTCTAGAACCAGACCTAAGATTCTGATTGACTGAGAGCCCAGTCATTACAGGTGATATGATTTATTGAACAAGCATTTCTTGAAGGAGGTTTAATTTTCATATTATTGTTATTTTTGTATGAAGTCCTATATAAATTGACCCTACCACCTCTATGAGTAGCAGCCGTCACTCTAACATAGCCACCGATGGACAACAACAAACGTTTTCAGGTATCAAACACTCCACCGCCAGCTTCGCCGTCTGCCCCTCTGCCTTCCTTTTTTGAAGAAACGATGGAAAAGCTGCAATACGAATCTGCAATGGTAAACGATTTTCTTCTCGAATACTCGAGGAACTACCAAGAACTGAAGTTAAAACTTCAATGTAAAGAAGTGGAACTAGATGCTAAAAAGAAGGTACGCAAAGATGAGCAGGTAATTCAACCTGAACGCATGGTTAAACTTGATAAGCAGGTGCTCGAAGGTAAGCGGATAATAGAAGCTGAATGAAATCTTAAACAGGAAGCTGACATCCGGGCAATCGAATCTAACAAGCGGGGACAAGATGTTGAATGTATCCATAAACTTGAACTCGAAGCTGAATGGAAAAAACTGAAAGCTGAGAAGCGGCTACTTGAAACTGAACGTAAGTGGAAATTAGAAGCAAAGCATCAGGTAATTGTATCTTAATGGAAAGTTGAGAACCAGAAACACAAAGTTGAATGGAAACGATAAATTGAAGCTAAGAAGCATGTTAAGATTATCTACATTGCTGTTCGAGTGGATGTACTGAGTTTTACGCTAGGAATGTGCTGTAGTGATTCTTCCCACTAAGTTTTGTGCTACGGATGCGCTATAGGGGTTCTTCATCTAGGGTTCTTCCTTTATAATATAAAAATAAATGAACTCTGTGAACATTTACACTGATCTTTATTTTTTGTTTTTGCAAGTACTTCAATTTATCTGAACATTTCGACGACTGTGTGTAGCTGAGTTAAATGTCGGTAAGGCCACAAACACCTCCGATGAACCCTGAACCACCTGTCCCTTCCTTTAATGTAGCCACAGATATGTATAGATCTTATAATCTTTTATGCATGTTTCGACGCACATTCACGTATTTTGTTCATGATGGATTTATGCATTCATACACTTCTTATCATGTTTACAGCATAATTACTCTTCTATTTCGGAGATCTTCTCTTTGTGTGAATTTGTGTGGATAGGGATAACTTTTGGAGCAAAAATGATGATCGTCGACGTATTGGGGAGCAAAGCAGAAGGATAACTGACACTGGTCGTGTGACCCTACACAATCGTGCAACACATCCAGAGGAGAAGGAGAACACAGCCATGTGACCCTACACGACCATGTGAAGCATCCAGAGCCAGAGAAGAACACCGCCGTGTGGATCTCATACGCCCGTGTCACTTAACCCGTAGCCAAGAAGGAGTTGGTCGTACAATCCCGCATGACCATGTCACGGGCTGTGTCACGCTCGTGCCCTACCCTATAAAAGGGATTCTAAACTTCTTCTCAAGGAGGAGGAGGTGGTCGTTCAAAGAAAGATCACCTTAGTGTCATTCCACGTCATTCCAGACCTCCATTCGACAATCCGAGGGTGTATCCATAATCACATCAAATTTGGAAGCAACGGGTTTGATCCAAGGATCACTCGATGCCATTGGTTAAGCGTTTCTCTTCCTTCCTTCTCTTAATTTGGAATTGAATGTTGTATATCATGATGTCTTTCGGTTCTCCTCTTTCGTCTATGGAGTAAATTCATTGTTCTAGGATCAGGGAGTAGTTGTGATTAAGGGTACGATGTAACAACTCATGTTTATACCTTTTACCTATTATGTGATATTGACTTGCTCTTATATCTATTCTATTTAACATGTATGAGAATTGCCTGCGTTTGATTGCCATGTAGATTGAATGTTTGTGTAGGGATTGTAAATCTCATAGAGAGAGTATTTTAGATCGTATACCCGAGGGGACCTAGTGACAGGGGTAACCCGTTCACGGACGCCTAGGATATTCCCATAAAAGGAGAAGCAACCCCATCATATGGAAGTAGGAAATCGTATTGAACTCATATCTTTATCTTTATTGTTATTAATTAGTCATGTGTTCTTGTGATCTATGACCAAGGTATCCTTGTGACAAGGGTTAACCATTATCGGATTTCACAGGGATCATCTCTATTCAATACTTAGAGATAATGACTCTAACTTCCTATAAGAGCACGTTAATTGAAGATAGGAAAACGATAGATCATGACACATTAGTACACACCACAATGAAATCGAACTCCTAGAATACTCCCCAAACCGAGATAAACAACTTTACCTCTAGCTCTTTTATCTTCCTTCTAGGTTTCATCTTTCCTTCTCAATAGATAACTACCGACCATTGATAGTTTAGCTAATTCTACGTGAGAGATAGCTTGTGCTTATAACCAATTCCTGTGGGTTCGATATCTTTTATATTACTGACGATGTAACCGTGCACTTGTGGTACGTAACAAATTTTTGGCGTCATTGCAGGGGACTACACTTATAACATTAGTGATAATCATATTGAGTTAGACTAAACTTATTTTCTTTATTTTTCTCTGCATTTTACTTTTTATTTTTTTCATTTCTGCAATTTTATTTCTGCATTATACTATCTTTTTGAAAAAAAACAACCTTCATTTTCTTATTGCACATAGAATATTCAATACCTTGTTCTTGCATGTAAAGAGTTAAACTTTCAGGAGAACTTCTGTCGTTCGACCAGAGATTGATAGAATTTTCCTGAGGAGAAGAAACTTAAAAAGACTCCAAGCAAAACAAGAAGCATCTGAGATGGCTGATAAACATTTGAATGACTACGCAGCACCCTATGCACGCAGGCTTTGGTCTAGCATCACTAGACCACCAATTGAAGCTAACAACTTTGAGATAAAGCCTGCAGTAATCCACATGGTTCAGCAAAGCCAATTTGGAGGAGGACCACATGAGGACCTGAACCAACACTTGGAACACTTTTAAGAGATTTGTAGCATGATGAAGGTGAATGGAGTTCCACCAAAGATGGTGAGACTACTTCTCTTTGGATTTTCTCTGAGGGACAGAGCCAAGCGGTGGCTTAATTTCTTGCTAACGAACAGTATTGCATCCTGGGAACAATGTGAGCAGTGATTTCTAGATAAATTTTACCCACCAAGTAAAATAACTCACATGAGGAACATAATAGCGAGTTTCAGACAAACAGACTCAGAGTCATTATTTGAAGCATGAGACAAATTCAAGAGTATGCTCCGACAGTGTCCTCATAATGGGCTTGAGAAGTAGTTGGTGTTACATACATTCTATAATGGCATCAACTATCACACGAAAGTGTCCCTCGATTCTGTAGCAGGAGGGGTGTTAACGAACAAAAGCTTAGTTGAAGCCTAAGACATAATAGAAAATGTAGCCCAGAACCATCATCAGTGAGCATCTGAAAGATTTGGTGGCCCTTTCTCTAGAAATCCAATCAAGGCATTAGGAAAATTTGATGTAGATACAGTCACGCTCATGTCTACAAAGTTGGATGCTCTGACCAAAAAGTTTGAGACCATGGGAAACAACATGTCCAATGCAATTATATGTGTGTACGAGTCCTGCGGAAGTTCAAACCATGCTCAAGAAACTTGCCCCCTAGGGCCATTATCTGCACCAATAAATCAACTTAAGCAATGTGATGTAATAGTCAGTTATAACCAAAGGCAGAACAATCCATGCTCCAACACATACAACTCTGGGAGGAGGAATCATCCAAATTTTTCTTACTAGGGTAATCAATACCAAGGAACATCTACAGGGGAAAAGCCAAGCTACCAACTTGGGCATCAAACCTATCAACAACAACAGCCTTCACAAGGCTATCAGTTGTCCAGATAGAAAAGATGCTTGAGGAATTTCTCGCTGAACAAAGGGAAATGAAAAATGATCTCAAACAATTGAATAAAAGAATGGAGAACTCTGAGAAGCACCAAAAGATGTAAGATAGCCAAATTACTCAGATAACTCAGTCCTTTTCAAGAGCACCAGGAGCATTGCCAGGAAAGCCTAATATAAACCCAGTGGAACATTAAAACCTCATTTAGCTAAGGAGCAAATGGACTTTGGGAGATCCCCAAATGACTACTAAGAAGGGAATCAACTCAAAGGAAGAGCCCTCTCCTTTCACACCGAATTTGGTCCAGACCAAAAACAAAGAAGAGATCACCAAGAAGGGTGAAGGGAATCTTCCATTTTTACCATAAAGTCAAAGAAATCCTTTCCCCCAAAGGCTAATAACGGCCCAAAAGGACGAGGAGTTCCACAGGTTCCTAAAAAAGGTTAAGGAGATTTGCATTGAGGTACCTCTTATTGATGCCCTTCACCAAATGCTAAAGTTCGCCAAATTTTTGAAAGGAATTCTGTCCAACAGAAGACAGAAGGGTGATTTCGAGACCGTAGCATTAACAGGAAAATGTAGCGCATTGCTCACGGTAGTCATTCCCCCCAAACTCCAGGATCCAAGAAGCTTTCCTATACCTTGAAAATTAGGATCAAAATTTATAGATAAGGCTTTTTGTGATATGGGGGCGAGTGTCAGCCTTATTCCATATTTTATTTGTAACAAGCTAGGCCTTAGGAACATTAAACTGACTACTATGGCACTGTAGTTCGCTGACCATTCATGCAGATACCCTATGGGGATAGTAGAAGATGTGCCAGTGGAGATGGGTGGATGCATCATACCCACAGACTTTGTTGTTTTAGACATGGAGGAGGATCCTCGGATCTCAATCATCCTTGAAAGACCATTTCTTATGACTGCTGGAGTCATCATTGATGTGAAGAACCACAAGTTATCCATGGAGATTGGTAAGGAAAGACTAGAATTCAATTTATCTGATTCTCCTAACTGTGTCCCTTCTTTTTAGGAAAATTTCAGCAAGTCAGATGTTCACAAAATTGACAAATGTCATTTCCATGGGAGGCCACCTGAAATAATGCAGGATTCGGCAAGATTGGAGAGATCAACCCCGACTAATTACAACAAGTATATATTCCCTGAATGAGCAAGAATGAAGGAGCAAACTAAAGAATTAACCCTAGGAGGGGAACCGTCGTGTTTCCATGGGTTTAGTCCACATTAATTGAGATAGGGTCGAGCTAAAGACCTAAAACAAGCGCTTCTTGAGAAACAACCCAAAGGTTTCCATTTAATTAGTTTTCGGTTTGTTATTTTGTTTTCTTAGTTAAGTTCATTTGTTTCTAATTCTTTATTTTTAGGTTGTGCATGGCCTCACAAGCTGGCCATGATTATTTCATGGGTGTGAAGGCATTGGAGGAGTCAAAGAGAAGAAAATCCAGCCACTACGCAAGTCAATAGGTCGGTCGTGTGACCCTACACGGCCGTGTGATGCTAGCAGAAATGGAAATGGCACAGGCCGTGTGAACTCACACGGCTGTGTGATTTTGATAAAGCAGAGAATGGAGTCAGCCGTGTCAATTGACACAGCCGTGCGAGACCGCCCGAGAGGAAGAAGACACGGGCCGTGTCGATTGACACAGTCGTGTGATCAAGATCGAGAAGGAAAAGGGAGAGGGTGTGCCAAACGGCACGGCTGTGCAGCGATACCCTCAACCGAGTCATGCCCTTAAGACATCGTCGTGCCACACACGCGTGCGCTATCAAGCACCTCCACCTACCCAAATTTCCATCTTCTTTTGTTCCAAATCCTTTTTCTCCCTCATCCCACTTCATCAACCTCAAATACCTAGATCTAAGATTTATCTCTATCAAGATCTAGATCTAGGATTCAATCAAAAAGCCAAAATTCAAAAAAAGAAGAAACCATCTCCCTACTTTTCTTCTTCCTCCTCCTCCTATTTCTTCAAGACCCACCTCCACCCACAAAAACTTCCTCCAACTCACCTTAAAAATCATGCCTCACCTCTTGAAAAGTCTCTGACAAGGGAGTGGTGGATCTAGCGGAGGAGATGCACCGGGAGGAAACAAGGGCAAAGGAAAGGCTACTTCATCAAAGGGAAAAGGCAAAAGGGTGGCACGCGACGAAGGTAACGACGACGAGTTTTATATTATTTTTAGAAATCAAGAACAAAAAGCTAGATATGATTTACTGTCGTTAGAAAAATTGTGTGCACTAGATATATGGATCCAACTACTATTGAGATGTTAGGTATTAGGGATGATATAGATTGGATGATTAGTTCTTTTGATTGGAATGACATTATATACACACGCCTTCCGACCTAACCCCGCCTAGTCCTTGAATTTTTAAGCTCAATTGATGTCAAATTTTCTTCTGAGGATGATTACATTGGAAACATAAATTTTAGATTGATGACTAGGGAATTCCAATGGACATTTACTGATTTTAACATTTGTTTTGGTTTACCTACTAGTGGTTCCCATAGATTTGATCCATCTATTAACTGAAATGGGTTTTGGACTTCAATCACTGGATCAAAGAACCCTTACGAGCCCTCTAGAGCTAAGGCATCCCGAATGCAAAATCCTGTCTTTAAATAACTTCACCGTGTCATGAGTAAAACAATCTTTGGTAGAGGTGATAGTGATGGGATAGTTAGAAAGGTGAAACTTTATTCTCTTTGGGCTATGCTTAATAAAGTTGATTTTGATTCTGGGTTTCACTTTTTACAAAACCTTTGGAGAGCAGGAAAGGTATCTTTAGGAATGATAGTCTTTGGATGTTTAATCACCCAAATAGCTATAAATCTGGGTTGTGACCTTGATGGGCTAGAGGTCGTTCATGGTAATGACAAGATCGATATTGATTCTTATCTAGCCATGAAGATGATATGTAGGAACGAGAATGGGTTTGGCTTTCCTAAAAATGATGGTTTTCCATTACCCCTTCCCTGCCCCGAGCGCATTTCAATTCACAACCCAGCTAATTGGGTTATCATTGATTTAGTACCCAAGTTCGTTTCTCCCTCTTAGGAGATACTGAACACCACCAAGAGCAATTATTATTCCAGCAGTAGATCTTTGACTTGCCTCAACATTACAATCAATTTAGGATAGACCATCAAAATTTGGACTACAATTACATGCAAAATGTTGAGCATATTTCTCAAGTAAATCAGAATCAGTCAAAGTGTCAGGATGACTCATCATTAGATGGGCCACATCATTCACAACCAGATGAGCTGATTGACTTGTAGGACTCTCAAAACTCAAATATTCCTGCTCCAAGTCAGATGAAGACCACAACACAAGATTATGAAGAGCTAATGGTGCAACCAGGGATCCTAGCTTTACGAACATTACTACAAATTTCTAATAAAGTTGTTGATCTTTCTATTGATGATATTGATGTTAGTGGACTCTTTACTACTTATGATGATGATGTGGTGGATAAAAGTGTAGGGGCATGTACTATGGAGGAAATGTCCCAAGAATCACCTCCTTTGATCACACAACCAATTGATACTATGGAATTTATAAGAATGGAATCGGTTGATGATAAACGTGTAGGGACTTATGCAATGGAAGCAAAGCCCCAAGAATCACCACTTTTAGAGTCACTTCCACCTGAGCCAGAGCCAGAACCAATACTTAATTCTGAAGAAGTCACATCCACATGTTTAGAACTTTCAGGTATATCTCAACAATGCAAGGTTAGTATTTGTAGTGATCTTTTAGAAAATTTCATAGAGGTACCTATGCTTGATTTTGTTGGATGTGATTCCATTACTTATAACTGCATAAATAAACTTGATATGGTTTTGGTTCTTACTTATTTAACATGTATATGGGAGGTATGTTTTTCTTTTGGGTGTGCAGGTTTTCATGAGGTCGATAATTGGAAGCTCAATCTGAACCGTCTCCGACCGTCGGAAAGGACTCTTAAGGAGACGAAGATGAAGAGAGCAGTGATACACTACATTGTTCTTATAATGACAACTCTCTTCATAATAAATTGGGCCATTAGAAGAAAAGTCTGGAAGTTTCTCATTCCGGCAATATCGTGATTTCGATGAGCTTAATAAGGGGTCGAGCTAATGACCTTAAACAAGCACTTCTTGGGAGGCAACCCAAGTTCATTTTTCTTATTTTCATTTGTCTTTAGTTCTATTTAGTTTCATTTCTTTTTTATAATAAACATTTATCCTCTACTTAATTTTTGTTGTCGATCTTCTTTTATAGGACTCAAAGATTAGGAGGAGTATAACTACATGATGGAGAAGTTAATGACATGGGCATTTGGCACGCATCATTTGTTAACTTCTCTTACTTTAAATCTTCTCCACATTGTTTTTAATTTTCATTGGGACAATGAAAAGTTTAAGTCTAGGGGGTGCATTAGATGCATTTGGTTTAGTTTAGCTTTTTCTTATTTCTTTTTGCATAATAAAATGTTTTTGCTAGTTGCATCATTCATCACATTATGATTGTTTGTTCCTTATTGCAAAATACTAGCACGTTTATTCTAGATTTATGTGGTTTATGGGTTACTTATGGTGCTAGGATGTTTAGTGATCTATCTTTTTCTATCTATGATAGCAAGAAGTGACTAATGTTTGTACTATAAGAGTTTAAGTCTTGACCTTGTTTTAGGATCTCTTACACTTTGCCTAGTTTTGATGGTAGATAACTCTGAAAATAGTCATGATTTATAAAACTTAATTAGTACTAGTGTTTCCATGGTGATTTCTCAAACTTCATTTTGGTTACTGGATGAGGCTCGAGTCATGTCAACTCATTTGGAAAATTCAAAATATCCCAACATTTGCATTTATGTGCATTTGTGTACAAGTGTTGCATCTTGCAATCACTTTAAAAAATGAAATGAAAAAAAAAATAAATGAATAAGAGATTAAAAAATAGTTGTCGTGGGTTGAAACTAGTAAGTTACCCCTTTGAGATCGAGTTAGGTTATTGGGGAAATAACTGCTATGTTTCTCTTGATATCGAGCACGCCTTTGAGACCTTGGGTAGATTGAGAAAGATGAACCAAGCGTGTGGCAGGTAAGTGCTTATCTCTGGGAGCATAAGGAATATGGTTCTATGACAACTTCACTAGGCTTAGGGATTGAAACTTGATAAACATAGGCCACCATTGCACTGGGCACGGAGGACTACTATTTAGGTCATACTCAAACTACTTTTATATCTTGCTCACCAACGAAATTATTTGATAGGATTGGAATGACTTGCTAGAGATTATGATGCACTATTTAACCACATGAGTTTAGATGTTGTTTTTGCTTGAGGATAAGCAAAGGTTTAAGTCTGGGGGTGTGATGTGTATAAATTATATACACTTTTATGCATGTTTGGGTGCACATCTACTTGTATTTCATTAGCATAATCTATGTTTATTGCACTCTATTTCTTTATAATGTCATACTTCCATTATATTTTGTTCGGAGATCAGCTCTTTGCTTGTTTTTATTGACAAGACGTTATTTGGAGTGAAAATAGAGTGAAAACGCATGCAAAAACAACTTTGGAAGAAATCAAGCCAAGGTCGTGTGACCCACATGGTCGTGCTCCCCCGCCAGAGGCAAATCAAGCCACGGTCGTGTAAGCCACACGACCGTGTCAACTTCCCTGTGGCCAGGTGGTACATGGTGTGCCAAATGGCACGACCATGTCAATGTTCCAAAGACAAAGAAGACCACAGTCGTATGACCCACACGGCCGTGCCAACTTTCCAAAGGCGAGGAAGGTCACGGTCGTGTGAATCCACACAGCCGTGTGACTTTGGTAGAAAAGAAAAAGGCCATGGTCGTGTGAGCGACACGGTCATGTACCTCAACCCGTGAGGAAGTCGGGTGAGGTCGTGTGGATTCCACATGGTCGTGTGACAAAGAACACAGGGTCGTGCCATGCCAAAATAGAGCTATGATGAATTCTAGGCAGATTGCAGACCGATCATAAAATGACCATAACTTTGTGATCGATTGGAGTTTTTGAGTTATTCTTTATACTGAAATGTAGATAACTTCAAGATCTATAACTTTGATTCATATCCAATAGAGAGATAGGATTTTCTACCCATGCTAAATGGCATGGTCGTGCCTCCCAACCGCGGGTTCATCTGGACATCTGCCCAGACTGCAGGCCAAACTTTGAACCGCCATAACTTTCAGCTCTATTGGAACCAAGGCTCGATCTAAGTATCAGATTGTATATAATTTCAAGAGATATAACTTTCATTCAGGGTGAATTACGAGAAAACCTGATTTAATAGGTGAAAACTCCGGTTTACCGGACCCCTGTAATCCTGGTTTTTCTGGGCAGTTTGAAGGAGGTATAAAAGGGTCAAGATCCTCATTCTTTGACTGATCTTGGATTTGGGACTTCGTCCCTCTCCTTGGGGAAGGATTCTCTGTAACGCCCCGCCCCTTCCTGCTCAAGCTGACGGGGGTTACTTATCCTTTTCTTCTTATCTTATCTCACTTATTTACTTGTTAATAATCTTTTCTACTTAAAACAGCGGAAGTCTTGTTTATAGTATATTTTTTTTTCTTTTTAAAACTCTTCTTTTACTTTTCAAATCATCATCACTAACTACCTATCATATAAAGTCACATAGCATGCTTAACATAAATTTAAGTCATAATACTAATAAGCATGATGAAATGTCATGGAGTCATGAAAGAACGACATAAGCATAATTCTTATTAAAAAAAAGCAGGTCTTTCTCTTTTAGCCGAGCCACTACTACACACATCCTTCTTGCCCCTCCTGCTGCTCCCTTAGTACATCCATTCCTTGCCTTTATCTGTGGTACAAGAAAAGTAAGCTATGAGCACACAAGGCTCAGTAAGATCCTTCCTACTCACAAAAACCGTAAAGTATAGCATATTCATAAGGCATAAAGCATAAAGGCAACTCATCATATCATGTATAGAAGCATCACATCGTAACATAATCGTAAGGTATCATGGCATATCATAAAGTGCATCCTAGCATAACATAACATAATCATAAGTATCATGGCATATCATAACATAATCATAAAGTGCATCCTAGCATAACATAACATAATCATAAGTATCATGGCATATCATAACATAATCATAAAGTGCATCCTAGCATAACATAACATAATCATAAGTATCATGGCATATCATAACATGATCATAAAGTGCATCCTGGCATATCATAACATAGTCATAAGTATTATGCGAGATGACTTTCAAAAACATGTATCATGAAAAATATATGCAACATGTCTTTTGAAAACTTATTACATACATACTTAAACATAATCTCAACATGATTAGGGCCCCGGCTTGTACCACATACATAAATGTGCGCGTCCTATGTAGGTCCAAGGTAGCAAGTCTCGAACCCTACAAGGCATACATACTAGGCATGTTTCTTAGTCCATCGACCTAGGGGCACTTAGGAGCTCATCCCTAACGAGGCCCGTTTCTTAGTCCATCGACCCCAGGGCGCTTATGGAGCCCACCCTTGGTACAAGCCATATAAAGTAAAGTAGCATGTCATACATATCATGGTTCTTATTATTTCATGCACATCACATTTCTTAACGTATCATATCATACAAAATTTGGGCACACAGCTCATCATAATAGCATGCATAATTTGGGCACACAGCACATCATAAATACATGCATAGTTTGGGCACACAGCTCATCATAAAAGCATACATAATTTGACACACACCTCATCATAAATAGCATGCATAATTTGGGCACACAGCACATCATAAGGGTTATCAACATGCATAGATCATGAACATACATAATTAAACATAGAAGCATGGCAAGCTCTTATCATATCATGAAAACATTGCATGTGAGACACATGGGAATCATATTTAGGTCTCTAACCCTAATATCATATAGTGGCCAAAACATATAGTTGTGACTTAGGTTAAAAATCAACATACAAGCATGTGAACCCTAAACCAATATCGTATCATGTATCACAAGGAACATCATGAGCATGCTTAGTTTAGGTTCTAGGTTTCCTAAGCTTAAAAATCTTGTCATGGCCTAATCTTATCAAGCATTACTTTGGGCAAAAAGCAACATACAAGCATGTGAACCCTAAACCAATATCATATCATAAATCGTGAGGAACATCATAAGCATGTTTAGTTTAGGTTCTAGGTTTCCTAAGCTTATAAACCTACCATGGCCGAAACTTGTTAATCATGGGACTAGGTTTCATGTGGCATAAAAGCATGAAAAACCCTAAACCAATTTCATAGCATTTATTACAAGGAACATCATAAGCATAGTTAGGTTGGGTTCTTAGTTTCCTAGGCCTTTAAACTAGTTGTGGCCGAAAGTTCATAAAGCATGAAAACTTCTAATCAACCCTACAAGCATGAGCATGTCATGTTAACTTCATATTTTTATCTTAAGGAACATCATGGCATGCTTAGTTTAGGTTTAAAGTTCTCCTAGGCCCTAAAACCTACCATGGCCGAATATTCATGAACATGGAATAAAATTCTAATCAATATACAAGCATGAGCATATCATGTTAACTATATATCTTGTCTTAAGGAACATCATGGCATGCTTAGTTTAGGTTTGAAGTCCTTCTAGACCCTAAAACCTACCATGGCCGAATATTCATGAGCATGGAATAAAATTCTAATCAATATACAAGCATGAGCATATCATGTTAATTACATATCTTGTCTTAAGGAACATCATGGCATGCTTAGTTTAGGTTTGAATTCCTTCTAGACCCTAAAACCTACCATGGCCGAATATTCATGAACATGGAATAAAATTCTAATCAATATACAAGCATGAGCATATCATGTTAACTACATATCTTGTCTTAAGGAACATCATGGCATGCTTAGTTTAGGTTTGAAGTCCTTCTAGACCCTAAAACCTACCATGGCCGAATATTCATGAGCATGGAATAAAATTCTAATCAATATACAAGCATGAGCATATCATGTTAATTACATATCTTGTCTTAAGGAACATCATGGCATGCTTAGTTTAGGTTTGAAGTCCTGCTAGACCCTAAAACCTACCATGGCCGAATATTCATGAGCATGGAATAAAATTCAAATCAACATACAAGCATGAGCATATCATGTTAACTCCTTATCTTATCTTAGGTAAAAATCATGGCATGCTTGGTTTGAGTCTTAACTTACCTATTTCCTTTATTCATGCTTGGCCGAGAGTCTAGGGACATGACTCTAAGTTCTAACCAAACATTCTAGCATATGAACATTAGATAAATCCTCTACCATAAGATACATGTTACAAGAAACATATTGAGCATGTCAAATTTGGGTCTTTACATTTCCTAGGTCCTTCTTGTCTTGGCCGAAAATTCCATGAAGGTATCCTAGGTTTTAGGCAACCAAATCTCATAGGAAAATACACAAGCTATTGTACCACAGGTGAGGGGAAACTTACCTCCTTTCGCTTGTGGTTTTTCTTAAGGAAAAAGGTACCCTAGGTGCAAAGGAAGGAGAGAGCTTCTTCTTCTTGCACTTCCTTTTTGTTTCTCTTTCTTG